>NW_022589730.1:9007854-9408061 GCF_004348235.1 Phoca vitulina | reverse complement strand
GAAAGAAAGAAAGAAAGAAAGAAAGAAAGAAAGAAAGAAAGAAAGAAGAAAGAAAGAAAGAAAGAAAGAAAGAAAGAAAGAAAGAAAGAAAGAAAGGAAGAAAGAGACAAACCAAGAAATAGACTCTTAACTATAGAGAACAAACTGATAGTTACCAGAGGAGAGGTGGGTGGGGAGATGGGTGAAACAGGTGATGGGGATTAAAGAGTACTCTTAGCATGATGAACGCTGAATGATGTATAGAATTGTTGGATCACTATATTGTACACCTGAAACTAACATAACACTGTAAGTTAACTATACTGGAATTAAAATAAAAAACTTAAAAAAAAGTGCATTATCGACTCAGCATCCAGCTCAATGCCATATACATAATAGATGAATGAATCATTTAATAAATGAATGGCTGTTGGATTTGCTTTGAATTTATATTAACTTAGTGTGCTAATTCTCCTAGACAACAATCTTTTGTTACCTTTAGTAAGCAAATAAATAAACAGGCACAAAATAGTGGGGTTTTTTGGTGAGAATTCCAGCAATCATGCAAGGTCAATAATGGTTATTTCAAGTAAGTCCTTTATGTTTCAAAGGAAGCTATGTATTATCTACTTTGTTGGAAAGCCTTTTAATCTGTTTTGTAAAGCAAAAGTTTTTCCAGATTCTGTACTCCTTTGATAAGAGCCATCAGAAAAATAAAATTTAGCAAAATATCCTATAATTTACCAAGATTTTTCTTGAATGAAAATCTTAGAACCTGCTATTTTGGATTATTATAGCTTCTTTCAGATTATTATAGCTTCTTCTTTCCATTGCATAAAAATCTAAACAACATCAGAATACAGTGGAAATATTTTTTTTTTAATATTTTTAAAGAGAGAGAGTGAGAGAGAGAGGGAGAGAGAGAATCCCAAGCATGTTCCATGCTTAGTACAGAGCCTGACTCAGGGCTCGATCCCACAACCCTGAGATCATGACCTGAGCTGAAATCAAGAGTTGGACACTTAACCAACCGAGCCACCCAGGTGCCCCTATAGTGGAAAGATTTCTTTAAAAAGTACTTTAATAAAAGTAGAGTTTTTTGAATCTTTAAACGAAATCACACCTTAGTTTTTTAGAATAATTAACACCTAATTTCTTTTCTCAATTCATTTACATACAAAACTTCAAAGAAAGGAATTCTGTGCTAAATTGACAAGAAAAAGGGCTTCTCTTGCACCTGCACACAAATAGATTAAAACTACAGGGTTTTATTGCAGATGGTTTTCAGTTTAAAAAATATACCATTTCCACACAGTTCCTCTGCATTGTTTGGATGGTATTTGTAAAATGCATCTTTTATAATAAGTAATTTTGCTGCTTCCAATTGCTCATAAATATCCTTATAGTCACCTAAAATGACTGCCCTTGATCTTTGAACTTTATTAAATATTAAGTTGGAGACAAAAGTTGATATGTTTGCTTAATAGTGTTTAAGGCATATTACAATTTGCTCTTGATCCATTTTTATAAATGGTTAGAAGTAGTCTTGCTAAATTATCCAGATATTCAATATCAACAAACATCTGATATTTCACAGATCATTTTGAAAACACATAAATTAATTTTTCACTTAAAACTATTACTCTTCTTAAAATGAGAGATGAACAGAAGATTCAATTTAGCTACTTTTTGTTTGTTTATGTGTTTAAAGAGGGAGGAGGGATGGGGGCAGACAGAGAGGGAGCGAGAGAATCCTAAGCAGACTCCACACCCAGTGCAGAGTCCTACACGGGGCTTAATCTCACAGCCCAGAGATCGTGACCTGAGCCAAAATCAAGAGTTAGACGCTTAACCTACTGAGCCACCCAGGCACCTTCAATTTAGCTACTGATAATTTGTATTTTCTGCATAGCCTCTTTTCTCTTGTTACCTGTATTCATGGTTTTCTCTTCCATGAATATTCAGTGCCTTGTATGCACTTTTAAAAGTTAAAAAGAGTCTCATTATTTAACTTCAGTGAAAATACTGCTTCATAAATGAAGCATTAGGAATTTTTTTAAAATATTTTATTCATTTATTTGACAGAGAGAGACACAGTGAGAGAGGGAACACAAGCAGGGGAGTGGGAGAAGGAGAAGCAGGCTTCCCGCAGAGTAGGGAGTCCAACGTGGGGCTCGATCCCAGGACCCTGGGATCATGACCTGAGACGAAGGCAGACGCTTAACAACTGAGCCACCCAGGCGCCCCAGGAATTTATTTTTTAACAGACAGTATTATCTGGTATATTCTACTTGTGTGTGCATGCAGGAAAATTAATGCTGTTGCCTTATAGTTAATACATATTTCCATGTGAATAGAATGTATTTTCATGATATTGGTTAATGTGCAATTGTTGAAATGATCTTCTCTAGATTTACTCACTTGATAAGTATTACCCTATCACAATTACTATTTAGATGTTCTATATAAAGTTATCACTTCTTCATTTCCCTAGTCTTTAAAAATATGTATGCGGGCTCCCTGCTTAGCAGGGAGCCTGCTTCTCCCTCTCCTCTCTGCTTGTGCTCTCTTTCACTGTCTCTGTCTCTCTCAAATAAATAAATAAAATCTTTAAAAAAATAAAAATATATATGTATATATTTCACATTTGTGGTTAAATGAACACATCTACACAGGTGTTTCCAGATCAACTGACAAACCATTCTCAGATCTTTACTAGTTCTACCAAATGGCCGGCTCTTTCCTTTGTTTAAATATACACAGTCCTTCTAAAGTAAGCAGACCTGGGTTGTTCAGTGTTTTCATACTTATTAACTTTTTGCTGGAGCTTTCAATTTTAATATATGAATGGATTTAAATTCTATCTGCTATCATCCGAGAGCATATGTGAAAGCAACTTTTCGGTACATAGATTGTCTTACATTTGAAATTACGTTATTATAATGAAAAGCAGAAAGAGAGGAGGAGATCCACTTTTGAGAAGGAGATCAGACAGTCGCTGCAGGACAATGTCTCCACTATATTAACTTAACCAGGACAAATTACAAAGAGCATGTGTTGAAAAGCAATGGAGAGTTATCAAGACAATGACGACTATATAGATTTAGAGTAGGGAAACTATTTTAAGATGAACTAAAGTTCTGCTGCTATTCTCCCCTGGGAAGCAGCGGTTCCGAGCTCTAGTAAGGTGGAGGGCTAAGTGGGAGAGAACGGAAATGAGCAAAATGTCCAGGTGTCTTGTGCACAGGGAGCTTCAAACCGGAAATTAGAGGACCTCCAACGTACTGATGTTTTTCTCAAAGAGACAGTCGTTCACTGAGTTCTGAGTTTACAAAAGGTGGAGTGAGATCTCTTCCAGTCTTTGGGTACTCAGGGGACAGAACCCGTTCCGGAGGGCCTATGTCCTGCGCAAGACCTGTCTCACCGTGAAGTCAGGTGGACAAACACCAAAGCTCCAACTCTACAAAGCCTAAAAGCTAAGCTGAAAATTGAATGGCAGAATTAAACCGCCTGCATTCTCCTGTGGCTAAAGAGTCAAAAAACTGCCAGGCTCTCAATCAGCCCCAGGGAGCACCATGCCTGATGTTAGAATAAGTAAGTGGATGACCATTATTTAATTCATAAACTAGATGACAAATGCAGAACAGTTGCTTTGAAAACAATGGAAAGGGTAAACAGAAAGTAAAGTCGAACTATCAGGCCCTGGAAATGTATCCTGGAGACTTCAGTCAAGTTAAAGAGAAATGGACCACAGCTAGTCATGGAGTTAAAGTGAAATGTTAGTTATTAGGCAGAATTTTGAATTAGGCAGGGATTTTTTACATCTCATTTCACAGATTTATGTGGTGACCTAAGAAATACGTAAAATGTGGAACAATAATGTTTGTTTATGAAGAAGCTTAGTGTTCTCATTGTGTTTGGCATGCAGCTAACAGAATTTACAGTTGCAAAAGGAATTCCATGTCCGGGCTCACCTCCTAGCCCAGCTTCGCGATGTCATCGGGCACCTGTTGAGAAATGCCCCTGCTGCTGGACACAGGATTGCCTTTGATGGCTCACATTCAAATTTACTTCAAGTACATGCGTGTTTGAACATTTGGTAGCCAACTTGCAACCTCCCCTTGTTCCCTACTTTAAATTTACTTTTCAGTAAATGTATACACGAAGGGTTAATTTGTTTTTAGATTTACTCAAATCCAAGAGAGACCTAGAGTTGTTTTGTCATTAACTCAGGTCTCTGAGACTCAACAAACCAAGCAGCTGAATTCAACAAACTCTGCTTAGAAAAATCTAGGTACCAAATATAAATTAAGTTTCTGCTTGAAACAAATAAGTCTTAACATCATCATATCACATATGGCACATCTTATACACAAACATTCATCTTTAGAATTTTCTTTTTTTTTTTAATTTATTTTGGCTCATAAGAACACGTCTTTATACTGCTATCCAGTTCAGAGAGTACTGTTTGACACACTGCATCTTTGGAAAGCTACTTAAAAAAATAATCAAAAAACCCTACAAAAACTATATGTAGTTCCCAATTCATGTATATGTAATAAAACTATGACATTTCCACAAGTGGGCATACAGAGCACTATCTATAAGAATATAAGATTTGCAATAATCTAGTCATTTTGGATTATTATGAATAAGTCATAATCATAATCATGGCAAATAATTAATGAACTATGTACCATATTCGGGGGAAATCACACTTGTACACACACATATCTATATTTGATATATTCGAAGATTTTTCAAGATGAAACATTTCTAGAATTGTCACTTTTACTCTCGAAAGTTTTATCTATGTACATCTGAGTGATCAAAGCAACATGAACTAAAGTTTACCAGATATTTCCTAAATATTGTAACTGGTTTTTCTTTAACAGCAGAATGCTATAAAAGTTTTTTTTTTAAATGCTTGCAAGTATTTGTACCTAATATTAGTAATGTTAATGAGGAGGGGAAACTATTTTGAAAGGCTAATAGGCTACATAAAATTATATGTACTGTACATCAAGGGTGATGTTTAAAATACCCAGCCGTGATAATTTTGTCAATATGTAATTAACTACAACTGTAAATTGAAGCATCTGATTTAATAGTGTTAATGATATTTATAATCTCCCCCAAAGTGCCATGTAAAGATTGCCAAGTACTTTATAAAATTAATACTTTACTTCTCATTCCCTGCTGATTGGCATGCATAAGAGACAGCTGACAAAAATCATAGTGGTTGAATTTTCATGAGAAAAAAACAGGAAACAGGAAACATGTCCTGCCTCTCATTTAAAATTCTAGTCACTTAAATATAAAATACTAGAAATGCATCTGAGATCAGAGGTTTTCTAAGTTATACCACTGAATAGCAAACAATTTACTGTGAATCATTATGATTGTCTTAAATTTTGAAAGCTAAAACTTACATCTTGGGCCTCCTCCTCCCATTACTGCAGTCAGGAGGGACTGAAACAAGGCCAGCGCTTGGGGCTACTTGTGATTCTGGGCACAATAGATGGAAAACTGCTGGACTTAGGACCACACTCTGCCTAGATAGTGAAGAATGATGGAAACTCTTTTTTTTTTTTCTTTAAATTAAGAGAAGGAGGTGGGGGAGGGGCAGAGGGAGAGAGAGAGAGTCTCAAGCAGAGTGCAGAGACTGACATGGGGCTCCATCTCAGGACCCTGAGATCATGACCTGAGCCAAAATCTCTAGAAGTCAGCTGCTTAACTGACGGAGCCACCTGGGTACCCCAGAACTAAGGAAACTCATAGCCAATATCTACCGAGCACAGAAAATTCATTTTGTTACCCGGTAAATGCTGCCCTTGTATTTTCATTCAGAAACTAGACTCTTCACATGAAGAAAACAAGAATTTTTCAAAAATTCTTCAAAAGTTGATGGTACCAGGATAGATCTTTGCCTAGATTCTGGTCCTCTACAACTTGATTCTTATTTTCCTTTCAGAGAATTTCAGGCACCCAAGCCTTTTCCCTAAACTCCTGTATCTATAAACACATCGCTACTAGTCGCTGCTATACAATGGTATGGTGTGTGGTGTTAATCTATTCCATTCTACACTATACTACACTAGACTAGACTCTGGTGACATGATATCACCATCTGCTGGAGTCTTTGCTTACACATAAATCTCAGCTCATCTCTCCTGCTTTTACACATTCATCTAACTTCAGAACCATGAAAAAATTTTGGTCTGACCTGCTTTCATTAAAACTTTATTAGTTGGTTCATTTATATTATTTAGCCAGTTTGGGGTGGGTTTTTTTTTTTTCACTTTTTCTCCTCTTAAACACTACAATGAATCACTAATCTCAGTCTGAATTAAGTTTCTGATGAGATATTACAAGTTTCTTCACTCACAAACAAGAAAAAAATTGTCCCGACCTAAAGGAAAATAAATAATTTCTATTTATTGGTTGCAAAATAAGTATATAAGTGATTTCTTTGAAATGTTAATAAATCATGAGAAACAATGGATACTGTAAAAGTTTTCAGGAATAAAGAATACTTGATACCAGGGCACCTGGGTGGCTCAGTTGGTTAAGCAACTGCCTTCGGCTCAGGTCATGATCCTGGAGTCCCGGGATCGAGTCCCGCATCGGGCTCCCTGCTCGGCAGGGAGTCTGCTTCTCCCTCTGACCCTCCCCCCTCTCATGTGCTTGCTCTCTCTCATTCTCTCTCTCTCAAATAAATAAATAAAAAAAAAATCTTTAAAAAAAAAAAAAGAATACTTGATACCATTCATGAAGGGGAAACATATTTGTATTAATCAATAAATGTTAACATATTGTAAATAGGTTGGGGAGGCTTTATTTTAAACAGGGAATTATTACCTAATGCAGTTTCAGTGCCCTCAGTTTTGTGCATTTTAGGGAAGCTTTTTAAAAAACTTCTTTCATGAAATGCAAATGTCCACATCACACCTTAGGCAAAATATGGCGTATCATCTTCTAAGGTGAAGGTTAATTTAAATTACATTATAGTAGAACAGAAAAAGACCAGACAAGCGCAGAGGGTCATGTTTGACACATTAAAAATAAGTAAATAAAGTCTAATCTGCATGCGTGTCAAGCATTGGAGCAGTAAAAAGATTATTGCAATTGCTTCAGCTAGAAAATAAGTCTTGGGGTAGATTGGTATGTTGGGAGTAGTGACAGGTAGTTAAATTCCGGGTATAGTTTAAAGGAAGTATGCCAAGATTTGCTGTTGTGTCAGATGAAGTGTTAGAGAATTGGAATAACTTCTAAAAATTTGAGTCAGAATTAACTAGAAGAATGGAGTTGGCTCAGTCTACACCTATCTTATTACTACACCAACCACCTAAATAATGACGTATTAAATAATTAAAACTCCCAGACACACTGGTATTATAATTCTATATGGTAAGTCTGCTCTCTCCCCAGTACAGCAGGTTTCTGCACTTTCCTGCCACGTCAGGGGGATTAGGCTCTGTTTTTACTTGTCACTAGTTCTCTCGGTCCTTCCAGCTCTATAGCAGCTTAGGGGCTGGGTCTGGGTGCCTGCAGGAGCCTGGAACTGGAGTCCTGCTCTTTACAAGGGGAGGTGTAATTCTCCCTAAACCCTCTCTACAATGCCAGGCTCAGAGAGTCTTGGCCATGACACAGGGTGCTCTGCAGAGGAAAAAAAAAAAAAAAAAATGGCGGGAAGAAAAAGATGTAAAAATTCTAGCTATGAGCCAAAGGTTTAATGAGGCAGTGTCCCAGACTAGACTATTTTAAGGTAGTACAAAAATCACATCTGTAAGTATTTTTCCATTATCAAAAAGCTTGTTCCAAAACTTAACTATATAGTCTATGATATGAGCAAATCCACTTCTGTTTTCTTAAACTGGTTGAAAGTCTGCTGATTTTCTACTGTTACATAATATTTCATATCCCATATTTTGGATGAGCACAGGAATTGCTCTTTTAAAAGAAATTTCTCAGAATTCTGGTAGTATGCTTAAAGAGCAAAATTAAGAAACTGGTACAAAATGGAGTTTACTATAAACTTATACTCAACCATTCCTCAGTTCTTTAGATTGGGAGTTTGATGGTGGGGAGGGGCCAATTAAATGTGAAACCAGAAGGTAATTAATGTAAATCTTGGAGAAATATAGGAACACTTGATATGGTGGAGCATGGTGGAATGTAGTTTGCACAAATAAAGCTATGTTACTAGTAAATAGCTGTTATTAACTTGTTGTATGACTCTGAGTCAGTTACCAGACTTAACAGAGCTTCTTTTCTCTTCTTGGTAAGATTTGGTGTCCGACATATATCTTGGTCACAGAGTAGCTAGGTTGATTAAATAAAATATACAGTGAGGGACAAACTACTTAACTTACTTTGAAGTTATTCAATAAATACCATTTATTTCTCCAAATAATTTTCTCTCCAACTGTTGTCCTCCTCGCCCCCTCTGTTTCCCCTGCGCATAACCACCCACCTTCAGCTCAAGATAAGGAATCAGAATAAAGTATCTAAGAGTATGTTTGCTTCAGCATGGTACAGCTCAACTTTACAAGGTCCCAATGTTGATTTTTGGGCTTCATAAAATAAAGCTGATGTTCCATGAGTAAAGAGTCAGTAGCACTTTGGGGGAAAGTGTCCAGAAGGAATAAACAGAAAAAAAATTGTTCTAAGAGTGATGTACACTGTATGTCATGAGTGATTTAAGAAATACCAAATGGCATATAAACTGTGAGGAATAAGGAACCCCTAACATGATGCACCCAGATGGTGGCAGGCAGCTCGAAATAGATACATGATCAATGACCACTAGGTTCTCATGTTCTTCAGACTGTGCATTTGTAAGCGTTCTTAACAGATGCTATACAAAGCACCCGCTCAGATCCCTACCCAGCCCGATGACTTTTCTCTAAAAAAAAGTAAATTTATTACCAGAGTTTTGCTGTATGCAATGCCTACTAATGGTAGAAATTCAGTGTCACAAACTGAATTTTGGTAGAAAATATTTTTTTTCTCCTCTGTGGACAGAATGAATATATACATGCTTTCCACAGGTTTGACTCTGTCTCTGAAATAGAAGGAAAAAACCTTGTCAGAACTAATAATCCTCTAGTGCAAAGCCTCCTAATGCGAATGACATAGGGCTCTGCATGATGGAGCACCCTTAGAAAGGAGAGAATAGTTCCACACGTTTTTGCCAAACTTTCTGTTATATAAATTCTTTCTTTCCTGTCCTTTACTGGCGTGCAACATTAAATTTAACAGCAGAATGCTTTTCAGACACCATCATTGTGACTTTCTACAATTATGACTTCCTACAACCATGGAAGATAATTATAAAATGAAGAGCGGGAAAGGGCCAACGGTACTCATTTGCTCTCATTTTTTATGTCTCTAAAATAAGGGAAAACAAATAACATTGCATTCTGTCTTTTACCACAAAATGAGATAAGCAAAAGGCAGTCATCGCCTAAACAAGATGATGTTATGATCGCCATGGAACCCTCCTGACTTCTCTGATGAGAGACCCCACAGTATAAGGAGAAAATATTAAATTGAGCTAAGTATTACTAAAAGCAGAGCTATTCATAACTAACTAGGTCAAAATTGGGTGAAAATTCTGGAAAGAAATTAAGGTAGCTTGTCCCCCCCTAATATCCAAATCAATAGAAAAAAAAAAAAAAAAACGTCAAGAAAAGATGGTCACCTGCTTCAGAGTCCTTACAGAGCACGCACCTGTTAGTTTTCCCAATGTTTATTGATATCAGTGTAGGGAAAAAAGCCTGTGGCTGTTTGTTTTCCTCTCATAATTTCTGGCATTGCTGTCCAAAAGGGAAACTGGGAATGAGCTACTGTGGATGGTCATAATCCTTGTCCTTTTGTGAATCGCCTTGGTGATTGAGCAATTCTGTTGGACTGCTGCTAAATTGTTCTTCCTTCTTCCTTACTTTTGCCAGAGTTATGAATTTGCCCAGAGTGGGAATAACCGAATTAAAAGAGAATCAAGAGAGCCGTCACCATAACAGGATAACCTTGTCGCCTTTGGGACACAACAATCCCTTACACTATGTGTACTAGTTAGAGCTAACATCCTTCCTCCCTACTCTAAAAAAACCTGAAAAACAAAAAACAAAAAAGTATCCCCCAAGTGCAATGTTGCAAATGTAACAGAGCTTACAGCTGATCCCTCTACATAGGCTTGAACTGTGCTGGTCCACTTACACACAGATGTTTTCTGATAAATACAGTATAGTACTGTAAATGTATTTTCTCTTGAAAATAATTTTCTATAATTTTCTTAATAATATTTTATTTTCTCTAGCTTATCTTATTTTGAAAATGCAGCATAATATACATATAATATATAAAATATGTGTTACTTGACTATGTTGTCTGTAAAGGCTTGTGGCAGAAATGTAAATTGTTACACCAATTTGGAAAACATTTTTAGTTTCCTAGAAGAGACAAGACCATGCCATTACCATACGATAGCGCAATTCCACTCCTAGGTCTATACTCAAGGGAAATAAAATATTTCCATACAAAGATTTGCAAACAAATGTTCATAGCAGTTTCATTTGTTATACTACAAAAATGGAATTACTCTGAAATTCAAATGAATGGATGAAAAATGTATGGCATATTCATACAATGGAATGCTATTCAGATTTTGAAAAATGAACTATTGGTATAGGCAACAATATGGATAAATCTCAAAATAATTTTACTTTGTGAAAGACTCCAGGCAAAAAGAGTATATAGTCTATTTTTCCATTTATAGAAAATTCTAGAAAATACAAACTAATTTATAGCTATAAAGTGCATCATTGGTTTCCTGTGGGGAGATTATGAATCTCAGGGAGAGATACAAAGTGGCATTAAGAAACTCTGGGCATTGATTACTAAATTCATTATGTTGATTGTCATGATGGTTTTCAGGTGCATACATATGTAAAATCTATCAACTTGTTTACTTTAAAAATATATAGTTTATCATATGTCAATTATTCATCAATAAAGCTGTTTAAAAGCGGTAGTTTGCACAATAGGGTGGTCTGACACAATTTGTTTCACCAGTTTTTATTCATATTTCATAGTACAGTTCACCCCTGAACAACATGGATTTGGACTGCATGCACCCATTTATCTGTGGATTTTTTTTTTTAATAAATACAGTACTGTAAATATATTTTCTCTTGAAAATGGTGTTCTTGACTTGTTTTCTCTAGCTTACTTTCTTTTAAGAATACAGTATATAATGCATGTAACACAAAATATGTGTTAATCTACTCTGGTATTGGTAAGGCTTCCATCAATAGTAGGCTATTAGTGGTTAAGTTTCTGGGAGAGTCAAAAGTTATACTCATATTTTTTCACTGTGTGGGTGTGGCACCCGTAACCTCCCATGTTGTTCAAGGATCGACTGTATGTATAAGAAGGTATTTGATAATTCATTACTAAGAGATAGTCTGAGTAATAGATAAAACTGTGGTTCCACTGACTTAGATCAAAATCAGATCCAATAATACATTATATAGTTGAATAACCAGTTTTTTTTCTTTTCCATTCATATGGTTAATAACACATGTTCACTATCCTATTAAACACCACCTAAGTCAGAAAATAAAAAATTCAAGTTTGGATTATTAATAATTAAAATAAATATTGAATTATCCAATTTAATGTTGTTGATTAATACATATGTGTATTGTAGACAATCAACCTCCACCTTCCTATAAGGTCTTTGAACCCATTTTGAAATCATTCTTGCTTAACTTGCCTGGCTAATTCATGTTAATTTTTGCTTCCACTGACTCAGAAAAAATTTTGAAGGCATGTGAGATTTTTCTGGGTTGGAAAGAGGAAAGTTCAGAATGGTGATGTGACAGGATTCAGTACAGAGCAGGAGTAGGTGAAATGGGCTTACAGAGTTGTATCAATAACATATTTGTGGTAAAGGAAAATGTGTCTCACAAAACAGATGGCCAGTTCTTGAACTCTGTGAAAGACAAAAAGGAAATCCATTTTGAACTAAAAACATGCCATGCCTGTGACATGGAGACATAATTATTGGGCAACCTTTGGTCTCTTCTCAGCTTTCACATTTTTTAAATTGACAATATCCCAAGGATCCAGGAAACGCAGCCTGAGGCGAAGATAAATCACTGATGCTTTATTTGAGAGATGAAAATTCAGGTCAATGAGAGTGAGGACAAAGAAAAATGAGGCAGGGAATGATGGAAGAAATGCAAGGTGATTTGTTACCATGGAGTCTACCGCTTCTCAAGATGTGAGCAGCTACACAGATGTGTCTTTTTACCTCAAAGGATGTCTTCAGACAAGCTCCATCCATATACTGCCTCTCGGAAGAGTGATAAGAAGGAGAAAGGGGACAGAATTTATCTGCCGAGCTCCCCACCATCTTCTATTTCTCATGGGTCAAAGATCACTCCATGGAGTGTTAACCCCCCTGGACTTAGGCTGCACTGTCTAACCTCTCCTGTATTTCACTTAAGTATGGAAATGGCATGAAGAGGCCAAACTTTCTGTGGTCCACCCACCTACCTCTGCAGAAAAAAATATGGACGATGGCAGATGCTGGACTCTCTTGGAGCAGAAAAATAGCCTTAAGTGTGTGGCAATGGTTTGGCGAATGTTTTCTTTCATCAGTCAGGAGGATTAATACAACTTGGCCACCTCATGGTCAGGCTACCAATAGCTTCACTGTCTCGCCTGAAGGCAATGTTGACTCTTCTGCTTTCCATGATAATGTATTTCCATTTTTAAAAATATCACATTGATCTATAATATTGGCGACATGTTAACATGACCTGGTGAACAGATAATGGTAAGTGTCCTAGAGACCTAAGAAAGAAAAAAAAAAAAAAAGACCTAAGAAAGCATATGAATGCAAGGATTTAAACTCCTGAAGATTCCTGAGCCTATAACATCAGTAATGTTTCTTAAAGTCCACATAAAAACACTTCCCAAATTTTATAAAGAAGTAGAGTTCTGTAGCTCTCTTTAGCTTTTGTAGGCAACTGTGATAGGTTGTTTGCAAACTGCTTGCCATTAATTTCCTCCCTTTATCCACACCCTTCGGTGAATATCCACACACACGGATTACAGGCTCTGCCTTGTGCATTGGCTTGGTCAATGAGAACATTGCAAATGTGACATCAGCGAAAATTTAAAGCATGTTTATGTACTGGAATTTCTCTATTGCTGTTGGTGAATGACAGACTAGTACCCAATAAATACTTCTTAAGTGGGTGATTTGTTTTTAGTCTTGAATGAAATGGGAGAGAAAATTAGTTTTGTTTTATTTTGCTTAGTTCTGAATT
Source organism: Phoca vitulina (assembly GCF_004348235.1). NCBI lineage: Eukaryota > Metazoa > Chordata > Mammalia > Carnivora > Phocidae > Phoca > Phoca vitulina. The sequence goes on along the minus strand of NW_022589730.1, from coordinate 9,394,739 downwards.
AATATGTTTTACTTTCTGTTATAAAAACAAAAATATATACTTTATAGACATGTTTATAGTAGGTTTTATGTATTTTTTAACATTTCAAAAAATATGTTCTATAAGTTTTTTCATAAATTCATCAGGAATTATTTTTTTAAACAAAGTCTTTATCTTTTTAAAACATTTTGAGGTTCAAAGTATGATTGAGAGACTTCCCATATAGCCCTGTCCCCCCCACAATACATGCATAGTCTCTCCCATTAACAGCATCATTCACTAGATGGTACTTTTTTTTTAAAGATTTTTATTTATTTATTTGAGAGAGAGAGCACAAGTAGGCAGAGCGGCAGGCAGAGGGAGAGGGAGAAGCAGGATCCTCGCTGAGCAGAGAGCCCGACACAGGGCTCTATCCCAAGACCCTGAGATCATGACCCGAGCCTAAGGCAGACGTTTAACCAACTGAGCCACCCAGGTGCCCCTAAATGGTCCTTTTTTTCTTTTTTTTTAATTACCAAAGATGAACCTGCCCTGACACATCATAATCACCCAAAGTCCATATGTTACCTTAGGGTTTACTCTTGGTGTTGTATATTCTATAGATTTGGAAGAATGTATAAATGACATATATCCATTATTCATCAGGAATTTGCCTAGGCCAGTTAACTTCAAGTTTACCATCCTCTTGAATCTAACCCACATACTACCTCAAGATTATTTTTGATTCTATCCCCTCACCTCCACATATAGCTAAGGGCACAAATTGACTTATTTTTAAAATAATAGTTTTAACTTACTTTTTACCTAATTTTTTTTTCTAATAGAAATAGACATTTCTTTAAAATCAGCTTTTTACTCTATTCCAATTAAAGAAAGATTAGATCAATTCTGTTCATAGGTTTTGCAATCTAAAGTTTAGATTTAATTTCCATTTACAATATGCTCATATTTTGTATAAAATCAAATGATTAAATTTCTAGATTTCCTCATCTAATAAATGTGCCATATGTACACCCACCTCACTATGCTGTCCTGAAGACAATACAAAGAATGTAAAGCACTTAGCGTGGAATTTTATCTGTCACAGACATCGAATAAAAGTTGTTTTCCCAATTTGCATATTTCTTATCAAACAACCACATCTTCTTTATTTTTTCTTTTATTTCTTTTATTTTTTTATTTTTAAAGATCTATGTATTTATTTTAGAGAGAAAAAGAGCATGTGTGAGCTGAGAAGGGGCAGAGGGAGAGGCAGAGGGAGAATCTCAAGCAGACTCCCCACTGAGTGCAGAGCCCCAAGCAGGGTTCCATCTCAGGACCCTGAGATCATGACCTGAGCTGAAACAAGAGTCAGTGGCTTAACTTACTGAGCCACCTACTTGTGCCCCACAACAGTATCTTCTATTAAGACTATTTTCTTATAGATTATATGAATTAAATAACAGTGTTTGAAGTTATGGATATGTTATTAGCACTCCAAAATTGTGTATTTTTGTAAGAATCAAATTATCAAAAGCCTTCAAAATGATTGATAATCTACTGTCAAAACCCAAAGTCTTTAAATATTGGAAAGATACAGTTGCTTTCTCAGCTTTAGAATGGATACATACTTCAGGGATTATTTTAGTCCAACCCCATAAATTTATAGATTTATAAAATGAGGTTCAGAAAGGTTGGCTGTTATTTTGGGTTCTGTGCCCAATTCCAGTATAAACAGGGGTCCCCCCTACACACACACACCCATACACACACACTACCACCACCAAAAATGCTAGAAACACCAGCTGGGTGTCTTACAATTCAAGTCAATTCTGATACTATCTACTCAGACGTAGCATGTAATTCCACAGGTAAAGTGCTCTGTCCCTCAAGACTGCCCTCTCCTCCGTCTAAGGTGCCAACATTTACTGTTGACCCACTGGCTATAAATCAGAAGTTTCCACAACCCCCTCCTTGGGTTTACTTACTTTTCCAGAGCAGATCACAAAAATCAGGAAACCTACTTACTCATTAGATTACCAGTTTATTACAAAGGATATTAAAGGAAAGGAATGAATGGCCAGATGAAGCGATACATAAGGTAAGGTACTGAGCAAAGGAACTTCTGTCCTATTGAGTTTAGGACCCAGCACAGTGGCCTGAGGAAGGGTATGGTTCCTTAACACAGAAGCTATTTGAAAACCCCCCTTTTGGGTTTTTTATGGAGGTTTCATTAAATAAGCATGATGGTTTAACTCATTAGCCATTGGTGATCGATTGGATCTCTAACCCCCTTAGCATCCCCAGGAATCACATGGCAGCCTTGAAAGTTCCAACCCTCTATTCTTGGTTGATTCCCCTGGCAACCAGCCCCTATCCTTATCCAAAAGTCACCTTATTGTCATATAACCAGTTATGATAGAAAGGGCATGCTGTGAATAACAAGACACCCATTTCATCGTTGTAGCTTTGAAGCAACTTCCGGAACTGAGCACAAGAGACCAAATATTATGACCAAAGAAACTCGCATTGCTCTTCTCGCTCAGGAAATTCTAAGGGTTTGGGAGCTGTGAGCCAGGAACTGTGGATGAAGACTATATACATATTTCTATAAATCACATATTGTAGCTGTATACTTAATTTAGTATGTTTATTGTGTAATTCTTCCAAGAGGTGGGAGGAATCCTAGACATATATAGCCTGAACTTTTCACTTTACAAAGCAAGATTATGAATTCCATGAAAGTTAATTTTTCATGGTCTAACACTAAAAAATAAAATCTTGACTAGAAACCTACTGTCTTAATTCCCATCTTTATGTCTTTCTACTATCTTCTTATTTTAATTGAATGTAGTGTAATTTTATGAAAATTTAGCAAATTAGAATAAAACATGTATATTTTGTAAATGAAGATAGAAGCCATTTTAGCAAGAAAAACTATTTAGCCCTGTTGCTATTTTGCTTTTGGATCATTGGGTAACAGTATGTACACGGCTCATATATTTTTTTTTTAACTTGTATCTGAGTGTGCTCAAATAGCTAGTTCAGAAAACATCTATGGTGAGTAGCTATTCATTTTTATTATATTGTTAAATGTTACTTTCTCACACTTGAAAATTATAATCACATTAGTGTTATTATAACAATTCCACTGTAATGCTTAAACAGACATTTTTACTGTATATTCTGAGATTTGATCATGATTTTTACACTTTTTATTCTTAGCTATAGGCCTTTTTGTCCTAAAGAATCTTAAGGTTTGAAAGCTCAGGCAGATCTGTGCATGAAGCCCTTTGAAATATGTCAAATAAATGATTTTTCAAACAATTTCAGGGAAAAAGGATAGTAACTCTCCTAAAGCAATTCTTTCCATTTCCAAAAAACTCTAACACTCTAAAGATTTCTCTTTGTATTATGGCAAAACAAACACTGTGAACATTTCTACCTAATTTCTATAATTCTGACTTCTAACCAACTATAATAATTTAATGACTCTGTCATATTTCTAGTCAATAAGTGCTTAAAAGGAGGTATAATATATGTTTTCTGCCAAATCAGTTCTCAAATATAAACAGAATTATTTCTTTTAGTCATTCATTATGTAATATTTCCAGATTGTTCACTTTTTTGGCTTATACTAAGTTTATGAATGTCTTACTTTATGCCAAATGCAACCAAACACTTAATTTTTTAATTAATCCATTCTTTATCACTCAGTTAATATTTACTTTACTTCTACTATGTGCCTGTCAATGTAAACAAAAAGACAAATTTCTGCACTAATGAAATATATTCTGATTTGTTGATGTGAGTGCAGGTGGGTGATAAAAATGATTAATATATGCACTTCGTAATTTTTTAGAAGGTGATAAACTTAATGAAAAAAAATTATCCAGATAAGATGGATGGAAATTTGTATTGGAATGGGGAAAGAAACATTTGTGATTTTATGAAGGGTAGACAGGTAATGCCCTGAGAGTCATTTAGAAAAACTTGAAGATGGCTGGGTTGCCTGGGTGGCTCAGTCGTTAAGCGTTTGACTTCGGCTCAGGTCATGGTCCCAGGGTCCTGGGATCGAGCCCCGCATTGGGCTCCCTGCTCGGCGGGAAGCCTGCTTCTCCTTCTCCCACTCCCCCTGCTTGTGTTCCCTCTCTCACTGTGTCTCTCTCTGTCAGATAAATAAAATCTAAAAAAAAGAAAAGAAAAACTTGAAGATGGTAAAGCAGTGAACCATGTGGAAACCTAGCGAAAATTTTCATAATTTTCAACAAGTCAAAAATAATTCAATTTGCATATGTTCTTTTTATACCCTTGTTGTGAATTTACTATTTTCTCAACCACAGTACTGGAATTTACGCTTATCCCCATTAACATATTTTAGTAGATTGAGACCATAAATGTAATTTGTCTATATAACTTTAATTAGAACCCTGTCATCAAGGGGCACCTGGGTGGCTCAGTCAGTTGAGCACCTGATTCTTGATTTCTGCTCAGGTCATGATCTCAGGGTCCTGGGATGGAGCCCTGCATAGGGCTCCACGCTCAGCAGGGGCAGGGGGAAGAGGAGGGGGGAGTCTGTTTGAGGATTCTCTTTCCCTCTGCCCCTGCCCCCACTCATGCACATGCTTTCTCTCTCTCTAAAATAAATAAAAAATCTTTAAAAAATAAAAGAACCTGTCATCAAAAACATTCATTATATAATAAGAACTGTATTTATCATAACTAATCAATACTATTGATACTTTAAAGTTAAGGGTAAACTATAATACTTTATAATGCTGAGAGAATTTTCTTTTGAACTTACAGCTTATGTTTAAGTAGATCTAACGGCTAACATTCTTTGTTCCAGCAGTCCAAGCAATTCCATATACCAATTATATCTTTATGTAACAAACATGTTTTGAGTTTCTCACAATAATATTATGAGTGTATTCTCTAGATGCTTGGATCAATTTCAACATTTGCCCATACCTAACAGTCTGGGGATCATAGTAATTGAAAAAAAAAAAAGTCAGTTGTCATAATCTATTAGTTTTTACTGTCGTTTTTGTGGTCGGAATATATGTTAAATATCTAAAAATAGTAAATGTCTTTATTCATGAATTTTTTTGCACATTGACTTCAAGTTCAGATACATAAATTGAGGTGCATAAGCTCTTCTGCTTTTAAAGCAATCAATTTATTTGCTCATTCTACTCTGGTACCATTTCCATTCTTCACGACTATGATATCATGATTTATAATAAAAAATGTATTTTGGTCTCCGTCCCAGTTCCTGGCTGAGATCCTAAAACCCTTGGAATTTTATAAGTGATAAGACCTACAAAAGTGCCTTTTGTTATGGCAATGAGGTCACTTTTGGATGGGGGCTGGTTGCCAAAGCCAACCAAATGATTAGAAGGTTGGAACTTTCCGTCCCACCCTTCTGACCTCTAGGGAGGGGAGAGGGGCTGGTTGAATCAATCACCAGTGGCTAATAATTTAATAAATAATGCCTATGCAATGGCACCTCCATAAGCACCCAAAAGGATGGGGTTCAGAGAGCTCTGGGTTGGTGAACACATGGAGATACGGAGGCTGGCACACTCAGAGTTGATGGAGGCTTTGTGTCCTTCCCCCATCCTATGCCCCATGCATCTCTTCTCTTTGGCTGTTCCTGAGTGATAACCTTTTGTAATAAACCAGTAATCTAGTAAGTAAAACATTTCTCTGAGTTCTGGAGCCTCTTTAGAAAATTAAGCCCAAGAAGGGGTCATTGGAACCTCTGATCTATAGCTAATCAGTCAGAAGCACAGATGACACGCTGAACTTAAAATGGCATCTGAAGTGGGAGGGAGGGCACTCTGGTAGCACCTTAACCTGTGAGATCCGATGTTATCTCCAGCTGGACAGTGTCCGACTGGATTGAATTGCAGGACACTCCAGCTGAGTGTCCAATATTTCAGAATTGTTTTGGTGGTGTGGAAAAAACCCATACATTGTAATTGGAATTATTAATGATTAATGAATTTCTTTTTTTTTTTAAAGATTTTATTTATTTATTTGACAGAGAGAGACACAGCAAGAGAGGGAACACAAGCAGAGGGAGAGGGAGAAGCAGTCTCCCCGCGGAGCAGGGAGCCCGACGCGGGGCTCGATCCCAGGACCCTGGGATCATGACCTGAGCCGAAGGCAGACGCCCAACGACTGAGCCACCCAGGTGCCCCGTGATTAATGAATTTCTTATTCACTTGTGTTCTTGCTAGCTTAATCTATTCATTTATTGATTAATTCATTTTTGTTTATTAATTAATTCATACATTCGCTAATACTATATCACATATACATGTTTTCAATGTCCTGCAAAGTGATATGCTTTCTTAATGTTTAATTCCCTTAAAGTAACTGGCTGCTTTGATTATTTTAAACCAATGTTTTGTTCTGTTTATATTAATTTAATCTTTTAAAACTTGATTAGAAGAGATAAAACAGACCGAGTGCTTCTCCTCTTTGATCTCCTTAAGCTTGACATTATTCACCAACAAAAGCAGAGTTGTTTTAGGTGCACCTTGGTGGCTCAGTTGGTTAAGTGTCTGCCTTCGGCTCAGGTCATGATCCTGCGGCCCTAGGATTGAGCCCCACATCCAGCTCCCTGCTCAGTGGAGAGCCTGTTTCTCCTTCTGCCTCTTCCACCACTGGTGTGTGCTCGCTCTCCCTCTCTCCATCGCTCTTTCAATTAAGTAAATAAAATCTTTTTTTTTTTTTTTAAGCAGAGTTGTTTTAGACCCTTGGTCTTTGATAGTCTCACTCATGATCTGTGCTTACGGTTGAAGCTCATCTGCAGATTAACCTGAACCATGGTATAAAGTATGGAGAGCCCTCAAGAATTGTTTACTTCTTTCTAGATTTAGGTTTTACTTTTGTCTCTCCACAGCCTAATCAGCCCTACTGAACAAATTCTGAAGGATGCTAACAAGTTATTCATAACTATTCAAATAAACTTGCAATGTTAGTCTTTTAATCTTTGCACTTCCTGTTTCTCATGTGTGTTAAGCAGAATTTTAAGATAGCCCCATGACTTTGACTTGAGGTGTAATGCCCATGATTATGAAACATGGTCAAAAGGATTCTGAAGATGTAATTAAAGTTATCAATCATTTCACACTGAATTGGTCAAAGAGGGATTGTCAGGTGGACTTAATCTAAATGCATATGTTCTTTAAAAGCAGAGAATTTTTTTCCCCCAACTGGCCATAGTAAGGAAAGTCAGAGATATTCAAAGCATCAAAAAAAAAAAAAAAAAAAATCAGTGCGACACAGCTGGCTTGAAGATGGAGAAAACATGTTCAAGAACTGAAGTATGGCCTCTAGGAGTTGTGAGCAATCTCAGCCTTATAATCACAAGGATCTAGGTACTGCTAATAATAGTACATTTTTGTATTGCTTTTGGGTAGGGTCCCACTCATTACATTGTTTAAAAATAAGATTCTAAAAAGCCCGAGAAATAGTCCCCGACAATTGGGTCTGTTTCGTGGTGAAAATATATTGTATTTTGTTAAGTATTCAATTTTCACATTCTTCAGTTAATTATAATTTTGTGGTCTATAAGTGACTGAAGTAAAAACACAGAAAACTCCTTCAGTCCTTATTTCTATAAATGCTACCTTGAAATATGAATATTTTTCAACTAGCAAGCTGGATAAATACTAATATCAATCATGGAATATGAGAATTAGTAAGAGTTGTTACTCTATTTCATCATTCTATTGACCTTAGTATATTGGGTTGGCATAATTTTTTTTTAGAAAGTTTCTGCAAAGCTTTAAATTCCTTACAAAGAAAAGTCATTTAGGGGTGCCTGTGTGGCTCGGTGGGTGAAGAAGAGGTTTCTTGATTTCAGCTCCGGTCATGATCTTACAGTCCTGGGATTGAACAGGCGGGTTCTGTACTCAGCATGGAGTCTGCTTGGGATTCTTTCCGTCTTCTTTCCCCTCCCCTTCTGCCTCTTTCCCTACTTGCAGGCACACACACGAGTGTGCACATGCACACACTCTCTCTTGCCGAAAGAAATAAATAATTTTTAAAAGAAAATCATTTAAAACATTTATAATGGAAATGTTATGCCACGGTGTGGAATGCTTAGAATCATTTTGTGAATTCTACATAATAAAGAATTCTATATAATATACAATGTAATGTAAATATAACACGTAAAATATTATACTTAAATTGTTTATTTGTATAGATTTACCAGTATTAGCGTAGTTTAAAGCTAGCATTGAAAATAATCAAACTCATCTTTTTTTTTTTTAAGATTTTATTTATTTGTCAGAGACAGACAGCCAGCACAAGCAGGGGAAGCTGCAGGCAGAGGGCAAAGCAGGCTCCCCGCTGAGCAAGGAGCCGGATGCGGGACTTGACCCCAGGACGCTGGGATCATGACCTGAGCCAAAGGCAGACGCTTAACTGACTGAGCCACCCAGACGTCCCTCAAGCTCATCTTTGAAACAAAAATTCTGTCACTCTTCTCCAGTTTAAATGCACCTACCCAATTGATACCAATTGTCTAAGATCTAGCCATAGACTCTCCCATGATAACAAAAAAATTCTCATTGGCATATAATAGACTTGGGAAATGCAAATCCCTTTATCCCCTCAAGCTTGACTAAATAAGTAACCTGGATTTATTAGTTTTTAATAGTGCACCCAGTAAAGACTTTAAGGGATTTAAACTAGGAAGATTTAAAAATGAATGGGAGAAGGGCATTCTTAATGAGTCAGAGAAAAGATGGGAAGCGACACTGTTTTTCCTTAATGATGATGAAATTTTCTTTTCTTCCATTTCTTTGCTACATTTACTGAGGAAAAATATCTCTAACTGGCCAACATATGACACTGAGCAGAAATTAGCTTCACAGTTATATACATCTTTATGGGCTTCACTGACAAAAAAAAAAAAAAAAACCTCAATAGTATTCATTTAACTTTTTAATCATCCTTGAAAACAAATGATACTAAAACACATGATAATAGAAATTTAACAAGAAGAATCCATATTCAAAGAAGCAGATGAGAGAGTAAACAGTTATAGTGAGAAAAAAAAAATAAAACCATTAACTGCTTAAACAACCAGCTTTGTATATTTTGAGAGAAATTCTATATTATTATTGATCTTAGAGCAGTAATTTAAAAACACGCTCTTGCCTCTGTCACTAATAATGGTTCAAATATTACTTCCAAATTAAAGAGGAAGAAATACATCTTTTAATGCATACTAAATAATGATCCCCCCAAAAGGCAAATCACGTGGAATAATTATCCTGAATGCTTTCTACAAGTAAGAACATTTCTTTATTCCTAATTGTAAAAAGTCAAACAAATGGCAGAGTTAAACCTTCATGCCTAGATGGAAGGCTAAGCCATATCTGTGTTAAGGTAAACCATTATGATCCCTAGTGGAGGGCAGAGCCCAGGGAATGAGGGCTTTTCTTCTCAAGCTGTTCTAGTATTAGATCAAGCTAAGACTGAGAAGTTTTATTTTAATTGCAAAGGTAAACCAAAAAATAAATTAGATAACCCTCGTTGCAAAGATAGTGCTTTTTGCAACCACTAAGCTGTCTCTCTCCTGCATGAAACTAAATCATCACCAAAGTCATCAATGAAAACTGCAGCCACATTGGATGGCAAGTGTAACCAGACCTGACTCTGGTAACACTGGAGTTACTGTTAACATTTGAAAGTCCTTGTAGTTGTATGCCTACCTAAAATATTATTTCCTTTAAGTTACAGCTTCCTAGGATTGCAATGAGCATGCCACACCAGACTTACTATAACCCAGCAGCTCTTTTTCAAATAAAGTGACCAAACCATCTGAATATACTGAGAACCCAAATGGTATCCACAGGGAACTGTGGGTGAATTGCAAAGTTTCATATAGTTCAAAGAAAGAGGACATGAAAGGCTCCTAGACAAAACAGAGTTGGATACACAAGTATTAAAGTCTGAGTTATTTATATAAAGAAAGTTGGGAGAGTTATTCAAGGAACAGGAAATAGCACAAACAAGTTTAAAAGGTTATAAATAGAATAATGTACAGAAGAAACTAACTGGTTTTAGTTCTGAGAAAAATGATGATATCGAGCAGAGAGTCACAAGATAAAAAGGAAGATGTCAAGTGATCAAATCATAGAAAGTTTCCCCATCCCACATTTAACCTTGCCTTCAATGTGTCATTTATAAAAAAGACCCAAATGTCTCTGTACATGGCCAACCTATTTATAGCATAAGAAGTAATTGTTTCAGGGCGCCTGGGTGGCTCAGATGGTTAAGCGTCTGCCTTCGGCTCAGGTCATGATCCCAGAGTCCTGGGATCGAGTCCCGCATCGGGCTCCCTGCTCGGCAGGGAGCCTGCCTCTCTCTCTCTCTCTCTCTCTCTGTCTCTTATGAATAAATAAATAAAATCTTTAAAAAAAAAAAAAGAAGTAATTGTTTCAGTTCTTATGTATGAATGAATGTTTATGTAATTTCTTCCTCTAAATTTAAATACAACTAAAGACTGTCAATGAGCTGTTAAAACACAACATTAAAATTAGATATTCAAAATTAAGCTTACTAAATCATGTAGGTTTACTGAGGGCTTTTTCATACAAGGATAATTCACTGCCATGCAATATCTAGCCATATCAAAAAACCACATCAAAACTATGTATGGACACAAACACAAACATAAGAAGAATGACAATAATTCTCATAAACTTGGGAAAGATTTGCTATTACTGTAGCGTAACTTTTCTCTTGGGTTTGCCATAGTTTCGAATTTTTGTGATTTTTTCCCCTGTATAATAATATACTGATAATTTCATTAAAATTAAGTTGATTCATTTAAATTTGCTTAACCCTATGCACCGATAAGTGTTTAAACTATTATTTTAAAACACTTTTTCTAATTAATCTGATTTAAAATTCAAACAGAAATTAAAGCAGATACATTCAGAACTCAACCATATCGCTTATTCCACGATACTTAATTTTGACTTATTTCCCACCAATAGACAATGAAACTGGATTGGACCTCTGGTTATTTGGCATCAAGTGGACTATTATCAAAAAGTTTGGAAACCACGAATCCTTGATGGGTGGTAGAAATAAATGCAAAAAGCATTAATTGGCAGTAGAGCCTGATGCATTCTGTTGTGTGTTTTTTTTTTTTTTAATTTTTTAAATTAACATATAATGTATTATTTGTTTCATGGGTACAGGTCTGTGATTCATCAGTCTTACACTATTCACAGCACTCACCATAGCACATACCCTCCCCAGTGTCCATCACCCAGCCACCCCATCCCTCCCACCCCCCTCCACTCCAGCAATGCTCAGTTTGTTTCCTGAGATTAAGAGTCTCTTATGGTTTGTCTCCCTCTCTGGTTTCATCTTGTTTCATTTTTCCCTCCCTTTCCCTACGATCCTCTGTCTTGTTTCTCAAATTCCTCATAGAGCCTGATACATGTTGATGTATTATCCTTCTGTTTCCGTGTTTATAAACACAGTCATAGGTAACAGTAGATGAACACATGCACTACAATATAAAGGATCAGATATTTTAAGATGTGAAAGGTTAAAAAAGGGAGGAATAGCGATCCTAATTACTTGGAAATCTATTGACTTTTACAGGAATAGGATATTTTATTTATTTTTTAGAGAAGGAAGACGGGACAGAGGGAGGGAGAGAAAGAGAGAGGCAGAGAGAGAGGAGAAAAACATTAATATGGGGAGAATATAAAGACAGGTCTTGAATAAAGACCCATCAGTAGCATGGAAATCCCCCAGAAGGACTGTAATTGTTGAACATTTAAGGGAAAGGTGAGAACAGCTATGGTTCTTACATTCACCTCAGGCTTAACACAAATCTTCCAAAAGTATTTCTGGGTCACATACATGTTTCTATTCTTTGGTTTCTCTTAGGATTTATTAGAGACAGTACTTCACATTTGACAAAACTGACTGTCATTATAATGCATATTGTAGGTGTTAATTATTGTTCAGTAAATTATCTCAGTTTCACATGTATGTGGACACTGATAAGCTTCTCATCTCATGGCAAACACTTCTTTTGTGTCCCCTATATACCTTGAAGAGTGTTAAGATACATTAAGTTATAAAAGATATATTTTTTATTGTTTCAGGGATACTTTTCTTATAGCTTTGCTTAAAAAAACTGATTATTATTTAGGGCCGTCCAGTCATCAGGAATGTTAGCATGAGGTCTGTCACCTATCCCTCCCTATCCTCTTTGTCACAACCCGAATATCTAGATAAGGTAAACAGGAAAGTTACTGCCTATGTGTCATAGTAAAAACTTAGGAATCATCAAGTAAATATTAATAATAGTAATGACCAATAAGCTAAAAACCATTAATCAAGGCGTCCTAAAATACTATGCAAATAATAATGATGTCATGATAATGAAGATTTTGTTCTGCAAAGTGTGGCATTTGCTTGGAAAAAAAGTAATTTTAGATAAGACAAGCAAAATCTTTACTTAAAAGGTGAAATTAAATTGTGAGAAGTTGATATTATTGCTCCATTCCTAGTAAGTAGCTATGGGCTCAAGGAGCTCTAATACTTGTAAAGTGCCCTTGATTACTACGAGAAAAAAAAAAATCAATGAAAAGATAACCCCCAGCACTTTTATGTAGTTAAAAGCATAAAAATGTTGACAATTAAATGGTATGTAGTACATTCATACTACACATTTACATATAGTATGCTCTGAGGTTGACAACATTTTGTATCCCAAATTGCATGTGGGCCAAAATATTATTTTACTTATAGACATTTTAAGTAATATTTCACTCTCTATATCCAGAGACAGATTATGTCAATGATTTAAGTCCTCATTCCCACAGTGAAGGGCAACCATGCAAGTCTGCACATTCATTTCATATTTTTATTAATAGGCTTTTTAACAGCAGTTTTAGGCTTTTAGTTTTAGAAAAGTTGACCAGGAATAGTATAGACAGTTCTCATATTTATCTCTACCAGTTTTCTCTATCTTCCATTAGCGTGATACATTTATTGCAATTGAGTAACCAATACTAAAGTGTTATTGACAAAAGTCCATAATTTACAGGAGAGTTCACTCTTTGTGTTATAAAGTTCTATGGGTTCTGACAGATGCATAATGTCATGTTTCCACCACTACGATGTCATAAAAATAGTTTTACTGCCTTAAAAATTCCCAGTGCTCATCCCTCCCCACCTTCTCCTGAGCCTCCAGCAACCGTTGACCTTTTACTAGCTCTTTAGTTTTGCCACACTGTTGGAGTCGTATAGTATGTAGTCTATTCAGACCAGCTTACTTCACTTTGCAATATGCATTTAAGGTGCCCCCATATTTTTCATGCCTTGAGAGCTAATTTTTTTTGATCACTGAAAATTATTCCATTGCATGGCTCTACCACAGTTTATCAGTTCACCTATTCACAAACACCATACATACTTCTAGTTCTTGGCAATTATGAATAAAGCTGCTATAAACATTCATGTTCAGGTTTACGTATGGATATGTTTTCATCTCATTTGAGTAAAAAATCCAGAAGTGTGATTGCTGGATTATTTCATAAGACTATGTTTAGCTTCATAAGAAATAATCATTTGATTTTTAATAAAATTATTCTTGCAGATTATGAATTCCACAAATAAATGTAGAATAGCATTATTTTTGTATGGTACATACAAGCTATTCTCGGAACCCCTAGAACACATAATACTTAGAACTTTTATTTTAGAAACCTCCAAAGTAAGCAGAAAAAGAAGAAAAAAAAAGTAAGGTATTTATTGAGAGTATATTATTTTTTAAGCACTGTGTAGAAGTGTGTGCATGTGTGCGTGTATGTGTGTATGTGCACACATACATAATACAATATAGAATAAACCTTATAGCTATTACACAGGTGGTGCACTGAATTTCAGACCCTCATTTGACTACGTTCTTACCCATTGTAAGTAATATTCATGGGTAATCATAGCTAAAATCAGAAAGCAACTCAAATGTCCATAAAATAGAATATGGATTAAAAAACACAAAAATTAGAATATGAATCTTTAAATCAGTTCCTATTCTTACAATAGGTAACTACTCAGATAAAAAGAATTGTCAGCATGAGCAAAAATATGGATTAATCTGCATATATCAGGTTGAGTGAAACAAACAAGACACAACTAGTATAAATTGTATGATTTCATTTATATACATTTATAAGACTTCTGTTAGAGTCAGAATAAAGGCCACTTTTGTGAGAGTAGGTATAGAACAAAAGGGGCACAAGGAAACGTGGATTCTACATTTGTCTAGATGTAGCAGAAGTTACACTGGTGTATACACACACACACACACAATAATCAAGCCAAAAAAGGTTACTTCCCTCTATTTACTTAATTTACATTTATTATAGCTCAATGAGCAAATAAATATAAAAATATAATAGTATTTTATTATAATACCTTCCAATAGGAGAAGAAGATAGTTACTGTTTAAACTACATATATTAAATAGTAAATCAGGAGGATTTCTGGAACTACTAGAAAGCAGCCTTCTAAAAATATGGATTGGATCCTATGAGCTTCTAGATCTTATTGAACAAAGACCCAGTTGTAAATTACTATCTTATTGTTATCCCTTCTGTTATCCTTATATTTTATTATATAACTGGTTAAACACAACCTTGCTGTAATGAATTAAAAGACAATTCCTTGTGCTACCCTGATAAGTAAACTGATGTATGGGTGCCACTCCTGAGTCAGTTTGGGATGCAGCATTGAATTTAGTGAGATGCTCAAGGAAAAGTATTGAAATACATGTTTAAGGAATTAAATCTGATGTTTATAGACTCATAAAATGTTGCTTCCTTGTCTATGTTGTTTTCACTCTCTTTATAGAGGATATTGGCATGATTTTAAGAAGGGTGCTAGTGAGTTACCTAAAAACATCTATTCATATTTTAAATCTTGTAAAAATAGAGCTTTTTTGATCCAGACAAAATGCCTCATTGAGCACAATTATAAACCCTTCCTCACAAAAGAGGAAGGAGACTCTGTCCTGCTATTTCCTGAATCTCAATTTAGCAAAAGAAGACTGTCCAAGTAAGTTCATTTCTTTTCCAGGATAAATGAAAATCCAGCCAACACCATCAGCTGGGTGCTTTAGAACAGGAAAGGGAAAGAAATGGGAAACACTAGTGACAATCAGACGCCAGGGTGCGCATGGCTTCCCATCCAGACCGAGGCCCCATCCCTTCCAGTTCCCCTTAAGAGGCATCGCAGGGCTGGGGGGGTAATCGCAGGGCAGGGAGCATCGGCAAGGGGCATCCCACTGCAAAAATTACTTGGCTAGGAAGGTGTCTTTCATCACCATGTTTGGAGTACTGAGTACTGAGAGTACTCTCCTCCACCCAGGGATACTGTGTGGCTTAGCACAGTGGAAAGGGGGATCTTAATACAATTAGCCCTCAGGGGCAGAAGCCCCTGTGTTGCTGTAGGCCTGAGAGTTGCCTCTCCAAGACAAAGATACAAGGCAGTGGATGGTAATGCCACGGAGAACCCCATCACAGCAAGAACCAGCCTGGGAAGCGTGTTTCATCTCCACGGGCCAGAGCTTCTTCAGACACTTGGAGGCACCAGGTGGTCTGGCCTGGGGAAAATTTTCTTCCGTCTACAACATCACCAGGAGGGGACAGAGATTCCAGGCAGCATGAGAAGAGTCAAACAGAAAAATCAAACGAAAATACTACCACAAATGCTGTTAAAATTAAATTGCCATTGAAACTATAGCCCCAAAGAGTAGGTCAGGATCTGCATGCCAAACTTAAACAGTGTGATTACCTGTTAAATAAAAGACAGGAGTAACCAGTAATATCACAACTTGAACAAGAAAAGACAATCAACTAATACCAACACTGAGATGAATCAGATGTTGGAATTATCTGAACAGGATTTTAAAGCAACTACCATGGAAATAATTTCTATTAACAATGAAAATACCAAATTTTCAGCAAAGAAATAGAAGTGATAAGAAAAACTTAATGGAAATTGTTAAACTCTGAAACACAATAACAGGAATCAAGAACTCACTGGGATGGGCTCAATAGTAGAGTGAAGATAATAGAGGATGGAAGCAGTAAATTTGAAGATAAATCAATAGACTCTATCCAATCTGAGCAGAGAGAAAACAGAATGAAAAAAAAAAAAAAAAAGAAAATGTACAAAGCCTGAGAGACCTGTGAGAAATAGCAAGATATCCAACATTTATAAGATTCACAGAAAGAATCCTAGTTCCCCTGAGAAATGACTAGAAGAAGACACTGGCAGTAATTAAACTTTCCCCCAAAACCTTCAGCATGGGTATTAAGAAGGCAGGGGGACAAAGAAGACTCTAAAAATTCTGTTGTGTTAACAGCAACAAAACAACAACAACAAAATATTTGTAGGCAATATATTTTTAAAGCCTTAAATATAATTTGTCCTTCTCTCGAATCAATGTGAATTTTCAAATAAATTTTCTTTCTTAAGACAATATACAGTTTTAATCTCTAAATTGTGATAATCCAAATCCTAAATAAAATAACAGAGAGAGTCCCTATTGTGCAAAATTTCTACTTGCTCTTAACATTTCCGACAAAGGAGACAAAGTTGGCAGGTAGGTCTCAAAACAAGGAAGTGTCTAATGAGAACATCCATCTCTTGTCATTCTAATGAGGCATCTTTTGCTGGAGAAATAACTGTCCTCAATAATTAACTGCTTAGGGACATTTTAGTGGTTGATAAATAGCTTTAAAACCTTGCAAGTACCTCTTTGTCATTATATATAGCTGTTTAAGGAAAATTCTTGATACTCAATGCTTGTTTATTTGCTCTCATATTTTGATTTCAGACACTAAATGGAAAACGGAACTGATAAGCCGTATTATTTCATTTGTGATTAAAATGCTTATGCTTATTCCGGAAACCAAAATAATACAATGTTCAATTAGATAACAATCTACATTTTCTTGTTCATTGCGTATTGGCTATGAAATAGATATCAAAGAATGTAAATAGAAACAATAGAAAGAAAAGATTAGGCTAATGCATGAGACACTCAAAATTATTAATAATCAAAATAATAATGAGGGTGCCTGGGTGGCTCAGTCAGTCAAGCATCTGACTCTTGATTTTGGCTCAGATCATGATCTCAGGGTCATGAGCTCAAGCCCCACATCAGGCTCCGTGCTCAGTGGGGAGTCCGCTTGGGATTCTCTCTCTCTCCCTCTCCCTCTGCCCCTCCCACCCACTCTCACACACTCTCTCTCTCAAATAAATAAATAAATAAATCTTTAAAAAATAATCAAATAATAATATTAATTATTAGGAGGAGTTATTAGCACTAAGTTATTAGCACTAAGCATTTACATATATTAGCTTTGAATGCACTTAACTGTGAGGAAGGAAACACATTTTCTACATTCTAAACTTGTATTTATGTGTTTTCTTTGAAAATATTAAATTATTTTTTTTAAAAGATTTTATTTATTTATGAGAGAGAGAAAGAGAGAATGAGGAGGGAGAAAGACAGGGAGAAACATGGGACTCAATCCCAGGACCCTGAGATGATGACCTAAGATGAAGGCAGCCACTTAACTGACTGAGCCACCCAAGCACCCCAAAAATATTAAATAATTTAAACATGTTATATAAAACACGCTGGATCAAAATTGTTAATCTATGTACAAACGTTAGGTAAACTAAAACGCCCAATGCACATATCTGTTATAATGATATATAAACAATTAGGAGAAAATAAGCTATGCCCAGATTTTAAGTTCTATTTTAAAAAACCTTCAAAAATATACTTAAAAAGTACTTAGTTTCAATATTATTGACAAATTTTGGAAAATGATGGGAAGTTATAAATAAATAATTGAATAGATAAATAAATCTCTGATTTAATAAACCCAAAAATAAATGTGTCAAAAACATCACTTTGTTACATGAAACCATCAGGGATATAAAAAGAAACAACTACAGCATGTGGTACATTGTGCTCTGGGTTACGTATGAGTCTGTTGGGTTGTTTTTTATCTTCTGCTCATCTACTTCTGAATTCAGCTGTATCAAGAGGCAGACTTATTGGCCTGACTTCTCAGTTCTGGATATATCCCTGTAATTTTCATTAGAATTTCTCTAATGGGAAGGGGAAGAGGAAGGGGAAGCAGAGGGAGAAGGAAAGGAAGAGAAGAAGAGGAAGAGGAAGACAGAGTGGGGGGAAGTGGCGGGAGAAGGAGAGGAGGAGGAGAAGGACCAAAAAAAAAAAAAAAGGAAAAACAAAGAAGCAAAGTCCTCCTGTATCACTAGAGAGACTACATGATTTCAGTTTTCATCCCAATCTCCTTTCATCTGGTTGCAGCTCTGTATTGTTGTTTGCATTTTTTTGCATCTTGGCAACTTTGTGAGTTTGTCAGGAATTATGTGTAGTTATAACTGGTCCCTGCATCCTTAGACATTCAATTATTTAGGACTTTTTTTTTTTTTTACAGAACTCCAAATATTCAAGGTAAGTTTAAGTAGGTCCAAATTAAAGAATTGGCACTGTAGCAGGGATATACATGCATAGAATATTATAGCTAGAAGGGACCCTAAAGTTCCTTCAGACCATATCAGTTATAAAAATTTACATGAGCAAACTAAGGTCTAAAAAAGGCAAATGACATATCCAAAGTCACAGGGATGGAAGGCCAGACTCCCCCTACAGAGATTCTTGCTGGCAGGTTATCACAGACTTCACTGTTTGTGATGTATCAGGGTGAACAGTTAAATGCATGCCTTGGCTGAGGGTATTATATCAGGTGAAACATGTCAGAGAAAGACAAATACTGGATGATTTTACTTATATGTAGAATCTGAAAAACAAAACAAACGAATAAACAAAGAAACAAACAAAAAGCAGAAACTGACCCATAAATACAGAGCAGGAACTGATGGTTGCCAGAGGGGAGGTGGGGGATGGGCAGCATGGGTGCAGGGGAGAGGGAGAAACAGGCTTCCAGTTATGGAATGAGTCAGGAGGATAAAGGGTACAGCACAGGGAATATAGTCACTGATATGATAATGGCATTGTATGGGGACAGATGGTAGGTACACTTGTGGTGAGCATCACAGAATGTGTAGAGCTGTTGAACCACTGTGCTGTATCCCTAAAACTAATACAACATTACGTGTCAACTACACTTCAATTTCAAAAAAAAAAAAAGGAAAAACAAAACAAAAACTGCTTTCGAGCCTTGCCTGGGTTTGGATTCCACACCTGCTGTTTACTAAGTGCACACGCATGAAAAGTGTGCTGTGGTGTCTTCATCTGCAAAATGGAGATGCTAAGGGCACTACCTCATGGGTTGTTGTGTTGACTTATTAATGCATGTAAACCACTTATGACAAGTCCTGGGAAGTAGCCGATGCTCTGCTGTCGCTATTACCATCATGACTACCATTATTAGCTTGCATTTCTCCAACGCAGTGGGATCTATAATTAAACAATAATTAAGAGAAGAAATATACTCAGTTAAGCATGGAAGTAAAATATATAATGAAAATAGGATAAAGTGTGTGTTAAAGGCAAGGAAAATACCCTTTTGTAATTGATTTAATTTATATACAAAGTGGTACAATACTGCTTGAGAGAGAAAGTAATGTATTGTTTCATAACTATGTCTATGTTTCTACTACTTGTCTATTATCTATCTAACTACTTGTCTATTATCCACCCGCATTAATCACAGACTCCCTATTTTTACTTGTTAAAAGTTATTTGTAATCCCAAAATTAATACCTAGAGCACTTTCGTGGATATTCCTGGAAATGCTCCGAGAGGCAAAAAAGTTTGATGTGCTCAGTGTGTATGAGCAGATGACGCTCTGCCTTCTGGTTGGAGTTATCATACCTGTAATACAGAGATGACCAGAGAATGGGCATGGTAGGGGCCCCGCAGTGTAGTGCAAGAAATTTCAGCTCAGAGCCAGTTAGTTGGGGTTTGTTTGAATCTGAGCTCTGGCACCTATTAGGGGGGCTGGCTCTGGCAAGTCACTTAACACGTCTGAACCCTCTGTTTTCTTTTGAAAAAAAAAAATGAAAGTTCATACCTTGAGTTTACGGTTACCATTTTTTTCCAATATATTCCAGGTTACAATAATATAAACTTATGTGCTTAACAACATTCTATTATTATAAAAGATAGGCTCTTTTGGACTATATCAATGTCACAAATCACTTTTACTTATACTGAACTTAAACTAAGTAAATTTTTGAATGTCATTTCTATGATGAAATTCTAATATCAACAGAAATTGTGATGCTCTGGAATGTCAACTAAATAGTCTTTGTAAGATCTTTTATTGACTAATTTAATACTGAGTGAATTAATGGGCAATTTTGGTTACCTAGATTATTTGTAAGTAGATTATACTTAATAAAAATATATTGTGCAAAAACACTGGGTCACAAAATACTGGTTTTTATTCATACATTCTTTTCTATAAAAAGTAGATTAGCATTTAGTAAAACAGAAATTAAGATGGCAAGTTCAATGTGATATATGAAATGCTTGTAATATGCTAATAAGATTAATTATGTTTTAATGCTGACATTAAAAACTTTAAATGATATAGTCACCTGCTATAAATTTCCAAATGTGTTTTTATTTTTTTACAGATTTATTTATTTTAGGAGGGATGGGGGGAAGGGGAAGAGGGAAAGAGAATTTCAGGCAAACTCCGCTTGGAGTACAGAACCCAACGTGGGGCTCCATCTCAAGACCCTGAGATCACGACCTGAGCCAAAACCAAGAGTCAGATGCTTAACCGACTTCGCCAGCCAAGTGTCCCACAAGTGTGTTTTTAAACATGCATAAGGGCATATTAAATTTATTAAATCAAAGAATCTTAGAAATGGCAGAAAGGAAAGAATACTTTGGATAAAAACTGTTCTAAGACTACACAGTCTGCACTAATAAGAGGCAGTAAAATATGTCTTTGTTTATTCTGCCCAATAGCAGAGGCTCTTTCCCAAGAGAGCCCATTAACAGCCTGTGTTTTTTTCTTTCTGATACTTGAATCAATAAAAAAAGTGAAAGAAAACCAGAACAATAAGAGAACTCTCATTTCTGAGTAAGCTAAATTTTCTAATATTTATTATTAAGTCACCTATTACAACTGTTTGAAAGTATATTTAGTTTAGTTAATAATATAGTCAAAGCTATGGCTAAGTCATGTTTTTCAAAGCCTAGGTTCTTATTTTTAAAACTCTTTTATCAAGGTTCAAAATCTTTGAAATTAGGACCTAAATTCAGAAAAATAAATCATTCAAAGTGTTTTTTAGCCTCACACCATCTTTTGCATTTCCTGGACCACCGGCTAACACCAAAGCTCACTTTCTCACCCAAGAATCTATACATTAAATGTAACTTCTGGTGATGGATACTAGAAATAATTAGGCAAGACCAGTAGTCCACACACTTTAAAGTCACTCATCATTTTTGGGAAAACATCTCCATTTATCAAGCCCATAATATAATACTACTGGGGAGTGGTGGGGGGTGGGAGGGATGGGGTGGCTGGGTGATAGACATTGGGGAGGGTATGTGCTATGGTGAGTGCTGTGAATTGTGTAAGACTGTTGAATCATAGACCTGTACCTCTGAAACAAATACATTATATGTTAATAAAAAAAAAAAAAAGAAGATAGCAGGAAGGGAAAAATGAAGGAGGGGAAGTCAGAGGGGGAGACGAACCATGAGAGACTATGGACTCTGAGAAACAAACTGAGGGTTCTAGAGGGGAGAGGGAGGGAGGATGGGTTAGCCTGGTGATGGGTATTAAAGAGGGCAAGTACTGCATGGAGCACTGGGTGTTATGCACAAACAATGAATCATGGAACACTACATCAAAAACTAATGATATAATGTATGGTGATTAACATAACATAATAAAAAAATAAAAAAAAATACTACTGGGAATATATGCATAGAACTAGTACTAGACACTCATGAATCTTTGGCTTAATTTTGTAAGTCAAAGATTCCCTGACAAAAAAACAACTTTGTATCTGACTTTTGCCAATGGCGATCCCTACAACTATATGATAACTTTCCTAGATATGGTAAGTTCCTGCTTGTGAGGAAACCTGCTAGTTTATAACCAAAAAATAATGGAAAAATAGCACTAAGAATAGGGGTACCCCTAATCACCAGTACTAATCCCTGTCACATACGGCTGACCAATGTGCAAACAGCAGTTGAAACAGAAACAGTTTTCTTCATTTTTTGTTTTTGTTTTTTTGTTTTTAAATAAGCTCCACACCCAACAAGGGGCTTGAACCCTGAGATTAAGGGTTGGATGCTCTACTGACTGAGCCAGCCATGCACCCCCCTCTTCATTTTTAAAATTAAAAATTTTTGGTACATTTAAATTCATAAATAAACACAAAGGTTTCACACTGCCTAAGCCTTACGAACTCTAGGAAATAACAAACAGAATATTACTTCCAGACATTAAGCCACTGTCTAAAAGAAAATCTGAGAATGGATTCCAAATTTAGCGGGACAAAGAATATAAATGCAATGAAAAAGGAAAGCCCAGATAAACTTGGTGTCTTTGTCTGCTTGGGCTGCCATCACAAAGCACCATAGACTGGTGGGCTTAAACAACAGAAATTTATTTTCTCATAGTTTTGGAGGCTGAGATCAGAGTGCCAATATGGTCACCTTCTGATGACAGCTGTCTTCCTGGCTTGCCGACGGCCATCTTCTTACTGTGTCTTCCCATGCGCTTTCCTGGTGACCTCTCTCTTTTCCTCTTGTTCTGATTGCACTCATCCTATCATGATGGCCACGGCTTTCTGACTCCATCTAAATAAACCTAATCATCTCCCAGTACTGTCCCAATGGAGGTTAGGATTTCAACATGAATTTTGAGAGGACTAACTTGGCATCTAGCAGGTGAGGACAGCAAAAGACCAGGTGGATCTCAAAGAGAAGGTGGGCATTAAAAAAAAAATCATTTCACAGATATTAAAGAAGAGAAAGTGAGTTCTAGAGCCATAATATTAGAAAAGCTATTGTGACCACCCACCAGTAAGTTCAGTGTAACCTAAAAGTGAACAAAACATTTGCATATAACACCCAGTGCTCATCACTAAATTCGACTCCTGAAACTGATATCACACTGTATAGTAACTAACTAGAATTTAAATAAAAATGTAAGAAAAGGTGAAAAAAACAAATATAAGGGAAAACAATAATTATAAACAACAACATAAATCAAGGTCAGAAAAATGGATAAATGATAGGCGAGAAGTAAAAAAAAAAAAAGAAGCAAAACAAACTATTTTAGAAATAAAGACTAAACTACATTGTGGGGTGGGGGGCACCTGGGTGGCTCAGTTGGTTAAGTGACTGCCTTCGGCTCAGGTCATGATCCTGGAGTCTGGGGATCGAGTCTCGCATCGGGGTCCCTGATCAGCGGGGAGTCTGCTTCTCCCTCCAAGCCTCCCCACTCTCGTGCTCTGTCTCTCTCATTCTCTCTCTCTCAAATAAATAAATAAAATCTTTTCAAAAAATAAACTACATGGAAGGAGAGAGGAAATAAGCATCACATATGTTGACTTAAAAGAAATAGAAGGTAAATGGGAGGTAATTTAAAAATTAGGGGGAAAATGACAATCAGTTAAAAATGCTCAAAAAGACATAACAGATGTAG
The DNA here is from genome assembly GCF_004348235.1 of Phoca vitulina. Taxonomy (NCBI): domain Eukaryota; kingdom Metazoa; phylum Chordata; class Mammalia; order Carnivora; family Phocidae; genus Phoca; species Phoca vitulina. Next base: position 9,371,022 of record NW_022589730.1, on the reverse strand, counting down.
AACATGAACAATATATGTAAGAAAAAACAATATATGTAAGATAAATATTTCTAAAGAAGAAAACCAAAAGAATGGAAAAGAGCAAATTATATACATTTTAATTTAATAAAACATTCAGAAAAAAAACAACTTGAAACTACTTATTCAAAGTGTCACACAGCATAAATCGGGGAAAATGACCAAAACCAGACAATATAAATAACACATTTTTTGTAAATATCCTGGAATTTAGGGAAAAAAATCATAATTCCTTGAGGCATTCAGATAGAATGATTAATTCACCTCAAAAGAAATAAAAATTAGATTGTCATCAGACTTTCAACAACACTTAGTGTCAGGAGACTAAGTAATGAAGTAATAGTTAAAAGACACTCAAGGAGAGAAAATATGTGTTTTAGAAATTATTTCCAATTGTAAAGGCCACAGATGAACCATTATGTTGACACAAAAACTCTAAGGATCTTGTTTGTATGAAACTGTCTGAAGGAAGCTACTAGAGACTGAACACCAAACAGAAATGAAAAGAGAAACATTAACATCAGGGTTGTTTGTGCAAATTAAATGGAGGTGACTAGAGCATGATGTGATGATTTTTAAGGAGAAAATATTAGTACTTTATGGCTACATATGACAATATGGATATAGAACAACTTCCCAGAAACCATGGGGACCATAGGTGGAATATCTGAAAAGTCAAATATGTTTGCGGATTGTTACTCACCAGATGTAAAAAGGTTGTATTTCAAATCACAAGTAGGAAAAGAGGGAAAATAATATGAAAAAGAAGTTACTAACTAAATTCCCTGTTGCTCATCATAGGAAGCCAATAGAAAACAACTGCAAGGATACACACACACACACACACACACACACACAAAACACAACACACAATCTAAGAAATAGCAACATAACTTCAGTATTTTTCAAACTGCAACAGGAAAAAAAAGAAAAGAAGGCATAATTAAAGAAGAGGACACTCACGGAAGTGATCACAAGCTCCCCTGTGTGTATGACAGGTTGAAACGTGCCCCCCACCAAATTCATATGTTGAAGCCCTATACCTCCCATACCTCAGAATGTGGCTGCATTAGAGATAGGACATTTCAAGTGGTGATTAAGTTAAAATGAGACCCATAGGGTGGACCCTAATCCAATCTGACTGGTGTCTAAGGAAGAAGAGATTAGGAACACTGAGAGGCACAGGGTGCCCAGACACAGAGGGACAGACGGCCACGTGAAGGGGCAGCAAGAAGGTGACAATCTGCAAGCCCGTAGAGAGATGCCAGAGGAAACCAACCCTGTTGGAACTCTGATTTTGGATTTCAAGTCTCCAGAACTGTGAGAAAATAAATTTTTGTTGCTTAAATGACCCAGTCTGTGGAATTTTATGTCAGCCCTAGCAAACGGACAGCATATGCTTCAAACTTTCTCCTGAAATTTACTATAGCAATTTATGCAGATGTAGCTTCTGCTATTCCATTTTGCCTCTAATGAATTAATTTTTTCCTCAAACACAAGTTTTTACCTTTTTTTTAATCAAAAAAAGTCATCCCTGATTTTTCTCAGGCTCCATTACTTATTAGTAAGTGGCCACTAGATACGTTCCTATAAATATCAAATTTTCTCCTCCCTAAAAATTCCTATCCCGGGACCATTTTATAGGTGAAAATCATGATATGTAGAGGAGACTTTTAAAAACTGAAATGATTTTTACAAACAAAACAAAACAAAATATTCCATTCATATATTCATTATTAAAGATACAATAGCACTAATCTATGCCTTTTTATTTAAGAAATACTGGAGAATGGGGTTGTAAATTCATCTTTTCTTTGTTTAGACAAATTAGAAAATGATTGAAAATTGAGAAGGTAATTACATTTTTCCAGTTGTGAGCCTATGCAATTCAATAAGACAGCAAATCTGGAGCGTTAGTGCCAAATCTGGAGCGTTGGTGCAGGGAGGTAGAGCATAACTGGATAACCTAGGAATGAAGGAAGAAAAACCTTTGTATGATAGGAGAGGGTGGGAAAAAACTGTTTTCAAAACAACGTTAAGACCGCAGATGAATACACTCCTGCACAAAATACCAAGCAAAATCCGAGACAGTTCTAATTAATGACTATTAAGACAAGGGAAAGATGGTGCCAAACATTAAAAAAAAGTTTTTACTTGTTCTACTTAGACAGCTGAAATTGGAGGAATCATCACTGATCAACAATTGCCAAGGGATTCATAATGATAGTCCCTAATGGATAAATGCACAAAATCAGCAAAAGGCAAACACAAAGGTAAGAATTCCTATTCCAGCCCTTGAATGTCTCTTCTCTGATGAGAATTTTGGTTTTCAGATATATTTGTAAATAGAATAAAACCTTAAAAGTCCATCACAAAATATGTAACCTTGAAGAGAATGTGGCTGACATATTTATTCATGCCATCTGTTGTCTCTTTTTTATTAACACTGTTTGCAATGTGACATGGTAATGCTCCTCCAGCCCATCTAATAGGTCGTCACAGAACTGCATGCAATGCGAGGGATATTGTCTTAAAATTATACGGACCATTCTTCTAAAAAAGTGTGATTCAAATGAAATTTACTCAATGTTTTCTACTAATATACCTTAATGGATCATAGAAGAATTCCAATCAAAGATAATATGCTGAAGATATTCAATCTATGGTAAATAAATTGAATTTCAAGACGATTAATGCCTATGAATCTCTTTCTTAAAATGAATTAGTATAACACATCATGATTAACTTCAAATTTTATATATGCTGCTGAGAAAACAACCCTCTGGCATTAAACCCATTGTAAAATCATTCCCAGAGAGTTGTACTTACAATTAAAAAAAAAATTCACAAATTATATTTGTATCATATGTCAGTTAATTGATATAATTGAAAGTACATAGAATATTATTGTTTTTCTTACTTAAAAGCTATTAAATATTAAATGTTTAATTAATAATTTAATATAATTAAATATTCAAAATATGTGCATACTTTAGTTTTACTTGATGCAATCAATATTTACTTTAAAATGTCAAAAAAATGATTAGCACATACAAGGATAATGGAATATGTTTGCAAATCTTTATCAAATGCTTATTTACTGCAAGACTGAACAATGAATATATCTCTAAGTATTTGTATTACTTAAGGTATTATAGTCTCCTTACTATTGATTACGCTTTTATTAACCAAATTCATTCTAAACATCTTAACTGGAATCATCATTCATTAATGTATGAACTTATTTAACAGATATTAGTTAGGATAACTACTATGTTTCAAGTAACATTTGAGACATTTGAAACACATTAGCAAACTAAAGAAACTAAAATTACCTATCTTGAAGCTTACATTCCAGTAAGGAGACAGATAATTAAATCAATGTAATAAATAAGTTACTTAGTAGGTTACAGGAAAATAAGTGGGAGCTACTAAAGGGTTTTGATCAGTGAAGTGTCTTTCAACTTGACTCTGTGCCTCCTGGACTGGGAATATGAGAGAGGGACCAAAGCATGAATGGTGTGGATGATTAGATCACTATTGTGAATTTAGTGAGATATTTACATGTAAATTTCCTGGTTCAGATTTGATATCTGACACATATTCTGATCAGTGCTTGGAAGCAAATCATCACCAAGCTTCTATGGGCATTTCTCTGTAAAAGTTCCAGCTATTAACAGAATACTTTGAGGGTTTTTTGTTTTGTTTTGATTTCCTTTTATTTATTTTAGTTAACTAGCCATTACCCTCACATGCTTAATCTTTCAGGTAATCAATGATCTTAATTGACCCACTTTGTGATTTCATATACTGTCTTCCAAGGTGGCTAAGGAAGCATGAGACTTCTTTCCATTAACCAAGAAAACATGTCTTATTTCTTCTATCTCTCATTACCCCAACTTTATCTTTAGAAACTGAACTTCAAGCTTTTACCTGGGCTGCCAGCAACAGACAGAGGATACGATTTTTTGCTCACTTTCTGTGTGCTCTACATTCCGTGTCAAGATAGACACTTCTCAAGGGCAAATTCACTTTTCTCCAAATTCCCTGGGTAGGCCTTGGCCCCTTTCAGCATCTCACACCAAGAATGGGTAGGGACCATCCAGGCATCAATTTCCCATCATGTTTTCCAATCCTCTGTATTTTCTTATAAAAAAAAATTAACAATTAAGAATCATGAGTTGAAAAGACACTCATGTACATAGCGCCGATTTTTGGTAACAAATAAAGGTTCAATGATCACATCAGACTCACACAAATTAGAAGTTGTATTCAGTCACAAATTTTATTAGTGATTTCAAGGATACAGGCAACTGGATGGCAAAGACTAAGTATTTTTCCCTTAGAGTGATCTGAGACCATGAAATCTTTCTTCTCTCACATTAAGATTAACCATATTGGGTTTATTTTGAGAAATGCCTGATGATATATGACACAGAATGAGTAATTTTATAGAACATCCTTTTATATGTCATTAATTACAAAGGAAACTGAATATTCTTCAACGAGCTATGCCTGCAGAAATCTGCATGTATATCTAAGATCATGTCACTGATAAAGACTCTCCATTGCCATTCTGGTTGGAAATAACATTTATGTGCTTACCAAAGGCCTAGTTACAAGAATGTGATTGAGGGAATTTGCCTAGGTCATTCCTTCTTTCTCTAGTGAAGAGGATGGACAGATTACAGGTATACCCCCAATGCTGTCCTCTGCAAAAGGAATAGAAACAGCATTGAAAATCATATAGCATGTCCTACAATATGTCTTCTTTTTATTGAATGAAGGGTTCTCTAAATCTTTTCATTATTTTGTAATTCCAATTTGGTTATATTAGAAAGTGATATGATTTTGAAAGACTAACTTCCAATCAATGGAAGTCAAAATTTTTTTCTCTCTGTGTTTTAACATTCAGTAATAGTTCAGAGAAAAAAATATGCCTCTTGAGGGAAACTTTTTTACATAGAAAATAATGTATTTCTATGTACACAATACCACATGGAGACACTCAAATCTACACAACTTCATGCTCTCTCTCTTTCATTCTCTCTTTCTCACACACACAAACACATGTGCACATACACACACATACACACACACACAGAGTCTTACAAATGTACATTTAATATTGTCTGAGCTTGACTCATACATTCATCCATTCATACACCATTCTTTTTACCTCAAATCTCTTTGCCAGTGTATGGGTTTGAACATTTATTCTTGGAATTTTTTATGGCCATGAAGGCAAGCAATCATAATTCAACTATATGCCATTTCTTCGACTCTGCTGGTTAATCCGCTAAGTCAGTACCCAGCTGGATTCTGTTGCATGCTTTGATTTCACAAAGTCATTAATCTCATTCCCAACTGAGTTAAAACATTTCCAAAGTCAGTGAAATCCTGTGCATTTCCATTTCCTACTTAAAGATGTACATGTTTTCTTCATGACACCCAGAGTGAGAGCCTTTAACATAAACAGCTGGTGTTTTTGTCACTTAGTTTTAAAACTTTCTTTCTTATCTCTGAGTTTAATTATTCTGCAGCCTTGATCTTTGAGGGAAAATTTTACCTCTTGCCTTTCATCATTTCTTTAGCTTACATGTTCCTTAGATGTCCAAAAATATTAACTCTAACGATGTCAAAAGAAAAAAGTTAAAACTTTTAGCAATTTGTGTTAAAATATATAAAATACATTTTAAAATGGATGTAAGTATATGCTTGGCTATATACAAGCACACACATATATTCATACATCTAACACAAAACACAAATACATGCACACACGCTTGCACACATACAAATATACATATATGGAAATTTTGAAAATAAATTTATAAAAAACTAACTAATATTCTTTCTAGATGTGACCTTTATAGAATTACTTTTCTTTATAACTTTTGGAATATTCTAAATGGTCCACAAGGTATTTATATTGTATTTATAATAGAAATGATACATATGTAAAGTATGCTATTATTCATATATATTGATAACAATATGATTATGGAATCTTTTGATTTGATGTCTGAACACTGATAGTTGAATATAAATTGAAAATTTGCATTCTATATACACATTTACAATTCCTCTGATTATCACAGACATTTCTTTACAAGATAACTGACGTGTAACACCTGAAATGTATTTTGTATCATTTTATTCTAGGTGGAGAAATAAATTTTAATGTTTACTGATAGATGACAAACTTTTTAATATGAAAAATAACTATCTGTATTAACAATTAAAACATATTTGAAACAAATGTAGTGATAATATATTTTATTAACCCTTTAGATGGAGCAAAGTATCACATTTATTGAATGAATAATGCAGAAAATAAATTTTACAGAATAATTTGTTATAAACAACAATCTTCCAAGGTAGATTAACCCCCAATGTATAGGGAATTTGAGGCTTAGAGAACTTAAGTAACATGAAGGAACTACAGAGCTTGGATTGAACCCAAGTTTGGGTATTTGCCTATTTATTTGTTTTAAATATCGAAATCCATTTTGTCTCAAATTACCAAGTTTGCTTTTCTACATATCTTGATATTGCCAGATAATACTTTTTAATTTCACTTTTCTATGTAAAGATACTATAAGAAAATATCATTATGCACATATATGAATTAAAACCAGAAAAAGAGTAACAATACTGTATAGAAGTTGACAGACTATGGCCATCAGATCAAATCTGCCCCTACTCAAAACCAGAGTCTTTTTCTATATTGGATATTGAAGGACCAAGTTAATTCCTTTGTGTGTTGTCTATGGCTGCTTTCTCACCACAGTTGCAGAGTACTTGTGACATAGACCATCTGGCCAGCTAATGTTAAGAGATTTACTATTTGACCCTTTACAGTAAAAGTTTCCCAGTACCTACATGACTTAAAGTCATTTGTTTTGGAATTAGTCAGCTCAAGTTTAGATCAAAGATCTGACACTTAGCTTTATAACCACAAACAATCCTAATGAGGAAATTAGGCATGATTATAGCACTCTCTTCATTGGGATGCTGGGAGAATGGAATAAGAAAATTTTGAAGGCATGGTGCCATGACTGATAATAAGAAAATATTTAATTATTATTAATGTTCACTGACATGTTCCAGGCAATTTCAATTCTATTTGGTTGAGATTATTATAAATACCTAGAGCATCAGAGTCTGTTTCTATAGGAAAAAAAAAAAACATATTTCTTTAATATTTTCATTATATACTTCAGCAGGGTACTAATCTCCTTTCGCCAGAAACCATTTTATATTCTTATATGGTCTAGTGAATCCAGAATCTTGCTTCATTGAATATAAGTAGCATAAAATAATCTACAAACACAATGTGATCATATGCCTTTTACTTTTTAAAATAATCTCTCTAGGGCCATATTTCTTATATATGGGGATTCAATTACCACACTGTCAAAATTATGTTGCTGAAAATTGTTCAGAAACTCTAGGGAGCTGTTAAAATAGATCCATTTTGTTCCTACAACAGGGTTTATCTGGTCAGCCCTGATGATTTTTGGTACGTACCTATACCTTGAAGTCATTGTTAAATTCTCTCTGGGTAAAAAGGAGGAAATAACACACAAAACCAATGTAGTCTGTTGTGGTCCACTTGTGATAGTTGAATTTTTAATATGTAAATCATAACAAAGAGCAACTTCAAACTCATCTATTATTACCAACATCTATGTAGTAAATAGTAGAGTTTAAGCCCTGACGTGCTTCTTATACACACCAGATATGTTATTTTCCTCTTGGCACACATCCTCATTTAATTAATTTCCTATATCATAGATTTAGCCATTAGTACTCCTCTCATTCTGTGAGCTGCTTCTCTGCAAATAAAATTCTTATTTAATTACTCTTTAACCTAATAATTGTGCGATTTCTCTACCATATAGATAGGGAAGTCAAGCTTTATGTCCCCCAAATGTAAATCTGTTGTTTTATAAAAATACAAGGAAATGTAATTGTTTTCATCAAATTTTTGTTCACAGACATATAATTTAAGTTTTATTTGGCCTGAATATGCAATCTATTCAAAGATGTCAGTTTTGAAAATAATCTGAAGGCACATATTTCACATCCAAAATAATTTTAAAATGTTAAACTGGCACCATTGTTTCACTTTCTTAGCAATTTACCAACTCCTGTTTGAGCAGTGATTTTTAAATCTTATTTATTTATTTATTGGTAAGGAAGAGCTTAACTAGTTCAATATCATATTCACCAGACTATATGGTCTCCCTCTGTCTTTATATTGATTTTTTTCAACTCTCCGGCATGGTTTCTTCCTAGTTTTCACATTTTGGTTCTGTTTTTTATTAGTATTTTGAGAAATAAAAATAATTTTGAAGAACATTGCATTACTTTACATGGATTTTCTAATGCATTATTACTTTCTATATTCCTGAAACTTACTAAAGAACACAGTCTACTAACTTTTAAAAAATCATTTCTCCTAAAATCCCATCATCTGATACTGGCATAGAAATATGTATTTCTATTATTCTCTGCAACTTTTTCTAAGCAGCGATTTGGGGCATTCTTTAAGGTTTTCCTCCCGATTGCTTATGGATTGGTAATGAAGCAAAGAGAAAGGACTTGGAAAATTGTGATAATCCCTAAAGCCAGTAATTGTCTAAATGTTTATTATAATACTGCCTTCTCTTAACATTCAAAATGTACAACCATCTCTCGTGTCTTGCTATGTTGTCACAACACAAATATATTCGTAGATCAAAATAAGTATATTTTAGTTAAACTTAATGAAAAGAATACATGTACATATATGGATATCTCTGAAGTTCTATAAAAAAATAACAGAAAATAAAAGGGTAGAAATCCAATAAGAAATGGCACGTGTATACACTTCCACATCAGTTAGTTATTCAGATTGTTTTGTCATATTTCACTCAGCCATAGAACTCATACTTTTTCATCACAAAATAAGATTGGAATAAAATCAACGCTTAAACAATTAGGATGTAAATTCTGAACACTCAACACAAAGGCTTGAAAGGTTGTCTACTGAAAATGGAAGGGTTAAGCCAAACCATGTTTCCTGGCTGGGGGAGACCACGAAACTTTCTTCAACACGGTTTCCAAAATCATAGTAGCCAGGTTATAACCACCAATGTAGGATACTGGAAAGTTTCCTTTGGGGAAATTGATGACTCAGAAGAAAGGACTAACTGATAATGACATACACAATACTCTAAGTATCTAGATCAATACCATATAGCAATCACTAAATGAAGATCATTAGATGTCAAACATGCATAAAGAGTATCATAAAGAGGATTTTGGTATTCTCTCTTAGGCATTAAGTGGAAGCCACAGATCATCTACCATTGCCAGTGGCCATTGGTGAAAACTGTAGGCCAAAATAAATGGAGAAAGAAAAGAAGATTTACAAAAGACCAAGGCAATTAAGAAAACAAAGGACAATTTCTAAAAGAAAAATGAATAAGTTGCAATGTATATTCTTTAAAAAATAAGACAAGACAATGACTCCATGAAGTAAAAGCAAGATATATAAAAGAAACACTCAACAGGAAGAAGTATAAATGGAAAGCTGCTAGCAAAAATATTAAAATTCATCAGAAGGTGTTACTTAAAGTGAAAAGTTGGAAACTAGAGAAAAAGTCAATATGGGAAATAAGAGGAAAAATAATTAGTCTAGACTATTCAATATCTTATTGTAGAATTTCCAGAATGCAAGAAGAGATTGAATAAAATCATCACAAAAAATAATACAAGAAAAAGTTCTAGGCAAGAAGGACATGATTTTTAGATAAAAAACAAACAAACAAACAAACATAGCAATGAGTGACTAAGAAAGCAAAAGAGGCAGGGAATTATGGGTGTTCATTGCAGGAAATACCCTGAAAAAAATACATGGAGAAAAAAAATGTGTTTTTCAATGATGTCTCTTTCAGTGTTATTTATGTTAGCAATTATAAAAATTGTGGAAATAGTCCTAACTGTAAAAAGATATAGCATTTTGATTTAGATATTGTGCTAAATTTTAAAATATTTTAATTCTATGTGTTAAGAATGAAAAACAAATGGAGAATTCTGAGGGAAGAAATGTAGGTCCTCTCAACTCTCTCTTTCATGTATATATTTTAATCAAAATAACACATTGAGAAACTTAAGACATTAGTTTTACACTAACACTTATGACATAAGTACATTTATTTTCTCACTTTGTAATGCCCAGGGTAAGTTATTAGCAGAAATTAAATTATAATTTAAAATAATTTTTACTTTTACTAGAAATATATAAAAATTACCATGAGAAAATTAAAAAACAACAAATTTTTATTAAATTAAAAATAATAAATTAGAGAACAAATTTAAATAGCTGATTATTAAAGCATCAGTGAGAGTGAGAGTATACCAAGATTAAAAGACCAAAGGAAATTTAAGAAAAAGTAGACCCAGTCTAACTTCTCAGCACAAATTGAGGGGCGCCTGGGTAGCTCAGTCGCTAAGCATCTGCCTTCAGCTCAGGTCATGGTCCCAGGGTCCTGGGATCGAGCCCCACATCGGGCTCCCTGCTCGGCGGGAAGGCTGCTTCTCCCTCTCCCACTCCCCCTGCTTGTGTTCCCTCTCTCACTGTGTCTCTCTCTGTCAAATAAATAAAGTCTTTAAAAAAATAAAAAAAAAAACAAATTGAAAAGTATGTTATGTTTTTTTTTTTACTTTGAATTTGTGTGTGTATCTTTTGTTTAAAGAAAATTTGTTTCATCATATGTTAATTTTAAGTAAGTGTGAGCTGTATATTGCTATTGTGAATAAATCCCTTTGAATATGTTTTCTTCATCCCATTTCACAAAGCATCTAATTACCTTATTGCAAAAGTATTCAGAGGGAAAAAAATAGAAATAAAGTTGCTATATAAATCTGGGTCCTAGACCTTTGATAACACTTCTGTTTGTATTCATTAATTTAAAAAAATGTTTGCTGATTGTGTACCGAATGATAAGCATTTTTCTAGTCATTAGGTACAGTGGTGAAACAGATTTAGAAGAATCTTTATTTTTACATTATTCTCAGGCATAACTCCAGATAAACTTTTCTCATAAATTGATTAATTTGTTTCTTCTCAACTGAAATGGAACATTACTTTTACTTTGATATTTGCTTGTGTAGGTGAGCACAAGTAATTATTAGAGTCAGATGAATGTATTTGACATTTTATTATGTTTTCATTTTTATTGTCTCCTACACACAGTTAAAGATAATTGTGTATCATCTGTAGAATGCTTGAAACATAACAAGCATCGTCTAAAATAAAAAAGAATCAAAAGCATGACAAATTCACAGCATAGTCATGAATATCAAAGCCTCTATTTGCTATGGCAACTAAAGTGGAAATCTCCCCTGAATGTGCAGTAAGTGTCTGATTGTCATAACTTGTTATTAAGGTCTTCTAAGCAACATAAAAGATTATTAGAGATGTCTAAATCTATGTTTCAAAAATAATGGTTTTATCAGGAAGAATGGCATGATGTCACAGTGTGTATTTCTTCCAGCATCACAGCTGAGAAAAAATATATATAGAAGTAAATAGCTGCAATAATAAGCAGGTTGTGTTGGGGGTTAGCCAAAATGCATGGAGGAGGCCACTGTGATGCCAACATGGGTGGTATGGTCTGGAAAAATCTGCATTGACTTGATGGCAACATCTTCTAGCCGGTGAGACACATCCTTTTCAATATTGAATTTTGCTTAAATTGCTTTAATAAAGTAAGAATGAATCTTTTATTTCAATGGGCTTTTCTTCTATGATATGTTCTCTTTGTATTTTTGCTTTCAATAACCTTCCAGGAAGTTCATTTCACAAAGAACTATCAAAGGAAGACTTCAGTCAAAGGTGTTAGTGCTTGCGTAAAGGGATATAAGCACAGAAGTCCACTCATCAGCACACAGGATAATATAAAAACTTTGTGAGAAAAATATAAAATGTGATTATGTGCATACCAAAACCAATTTGCCGAGAAATGCAGTTAAAAACATTTTTTTATTCGATTGCTATCAGGAGACGATTCTCCACAAGTCTGTCATGTTTCCACATGACTTAAGAACAGAGACACTGACGACTACATCTTTTGCTCCAGATGATCTTTTGATAATGTTTGTAGAGTAGTCAGCCAGGAAAGACGGAAATTGTGCCTTCTAGAGCAGAGAGAGAGTCATTTTGCTTTCCAGGGTAATAAAGATCTCCCATCCTGAAGAGGGTCTAGGTAAGTTGTAGCCCATTATAAATGATTGGGATTCCCCAAGCTTGGGGATCTTCAGCTGTTATACAAACCCATTTTGTACACAGTATCCACCTGGGGAATCCGCAGTGCCCCATGGAACTTGAGGGGCAAGGAGGGCCAGCAAAAGCAACGTTCTGTGCTATAAAATGAAGTCCTTTTTTTCTGACCCAAGAATCTCATGTTTTCTGCCAGCATCCATGAAACTGTGTCAGGTTAACTTCGTAGTTCACAAGTAAGCCAAATATCTGAGACCTACATAGTTATTTACAAGTGACATTTTAGGATTTGGCACAACGATTCTCATGTACATTGGAAAACAATTTAGAATGTCCTCCTAGAGAACAAATAAGAAATAATTAAGCTTTTATTAATTGTAGCACTTTTCCCCCTCAGTTATAATAATTCTTTATAGCAAGGATTGACAACTTTTTTCTATGAAGTGCAGATATTAAATATTTTAAGCATTATGGGCCATATGGTCTCTGTTGCAACTACCACTGTAGTGTATAAACAGCCATATGCAATGTATAAATGAATATAAAGGAACACATCTTCCAGATCATTCATTTTGTTGGTGTATGATAGTATTTCTGTGGCACCAGTTGTAATGTTTCTTCTTTCATTTCTAAGTGTATTTGAATTTTCCCTCTTTCTCTTATTTTAGCTAAGATGTGTCAATTTTGCTTATCTTTCCAAGTCCCTATCATGCAGCCCACACTACTGATATGGATAAGTGCTATTTTATCTCTAACATCCCTCTCCCCATTTGACCTGCCCATCACTTCCACTATTGACTTTCTAATACACAAATCATAGTGTTTAAATCTTGAACTACCTCAAGTGCAGTCACAGGATGCCATTTGCACTCAGCTCTTGTCACACCATTCTCTGTTCCACAGCTAAACCATACACTTTTAAATCTTTTTGGAAACTAGCTCATGCTGTTCTTTTTAAGTGGAATATCATCCCAAATCCTTTTGTCTATTTCATGTCTTCCTATTCGGTGGTTCCTCCATTCTGTGGCTTTGCACATCATCTTACCTATTCTGATCAAATGAATTCTACCTTATTTGTAATTCTGTAACATTTTAAAGTCACCATGACAACAGCTATGATGTTGTATCATACTCATACATTTGCTTGTTTGTCTTCCCTAGTAGAAAGTAAGCCTTTATGGACCTTTCCTTCTCCTAATCCAAAGCACTGGGTGCAATGCCAGACACATAACAAGTATTCACTAAATGTTTGTTCAATTGAATGGAACTTTTTACCACATGTCTGCCACTGCTAAAATACTTGATTCATTTACTGTGTTTTCCGGAGCTCTTTTTATCTATGTTAAAGGTGCATTGTTTTTGTCCTGGTCCTAACTCAAACATATTCATCATATTAAACTAGCTCCTAAAGCCTAAGGCCCCCATTCAAAAAGAATTTCAAATGTTAGATACATTGAACAAATATGTATTTAGCAATGAATGTGTACTTAGCATTCTGCTAGGCCTTGCAAATAAAATCATAGGTTAGAGAGATCCCTGAAGTATGTATTTTTCTTAGAAGATACTACCTTGACATACAGAAGAAAATAGTTAAGATTTGCTACTAGTTGTGAAATCTTGGGACATTTACTATATTTGCATAAATCTTCTTGTCTTTAAAGCCAAGTTAATAATAGCACTTATTTTCTTTGGTTTCAATGATGATTTGATAGATTAACATATGTTAAGTACATTAGTTAAGCGACTGCTGAATGAATATTAGTTGTTATGACTGTTATTTGTATATTGATGTTGGTGATAGTGAATAGTAAATAATTGAAAGAGAAAACAATGGCACTCACATTATAATAATATATTATAATAAAATAAGCAACAGTTTTCAGGGCACAAATTTATGTTAACACATTTATAAGGGAAGTTTTAATTTAAAGGGTTTAGTTAGATGTCTTCGAGCTGCTTTTCTGGACATAACAAGTCACTTTGGGGCAATTTTGGTTTTGTCCCATGTCTAGCTCCTCTTCTTAATATGTACGTAAGTAGGAATCAACATCAAGTGATTTTGAATTGAATTAACCAAATGAATTGATCAATATCAAATGGGAAGTTTTGTTTGTTTGTTTTTGTTTTCCCAAAGAGACGATTGTGACTTGGACAAGACTCTGCCACTTCAGTTTTATAAGCAAAGTTTACTGCTTAGAAAGTATTGCAAAAGTTCACATAATGTGTGGAAGCACTTTGATAGGAAAAGAAGGAACGCCGATGCATTGCAAAACTTAATTTTCTTAGGAAAAGCTGGTTATTGAATTGAGGTCTCCAGTTCTTTAACCTAAGGAGAAGAAAACATGTTCTTTTATCTAATAAGAAAATAATAGTGGGAAATCTAGAGAACTGGAGAAATTCCTGGAGAAATAAGAAGCTTCAGATAATATGTAGTATAACTAAAATTTGTTTTATAATGCAAAAATTTTAAAGTAGATCTGTTTCATAAAGTTTAGGGTTGAGACTGAATCTATAAATCATTTTAACAAATATTTATTCTTGGGCGCAATCCAGTTCATCTAGTTCAATAAATATTTGTTAAGCTTTACTATGTCCAAGATACTATAAAGTGCCCTGTGAATACAGCCATGAATTACATTGGTCTGTCCTTACAGTTTTCACTGTGTAAGAGGGAGACAGACAATGCACCAGGTACACACAGATATGGTAATATATATAGTTAAGCATCTAATAAAAAAAAAGAAGTCATGTTAACATTCCTGGAAGTGTTAGAATATAATCTGAGTTCTAAAGAATGACCAGAAGACGGGCAAATGACAGGAAAAGGTGCCAGAGTCAGGCATTCCTGGCTTCCTGGGGAACTTAAGCAAAGTTGAGAATGAAGATTAAACCACGTGAATTGTATTCAAGGAGTCTGGTAGGGTTGGAATACGTATACAGCAGTGTTGTGATGGACAAGTGGACAAGGGCCAGCCCTTTGTGTGGCTTACATGCTCTGCTGTGGAGTATGGCTTTTCACGTATAAATATGAGAGCAAAGAGCACAGCGTTGTCAGACTTAGAATTTATTCAGAATCGTCATGCACCCTGAGTAAAAGGTGGACTGAAAGGGACTAAGACAAGGAGCTAGGAAGCCCACAAAGTCATTACTGAGGTATACTGCATGAGTGACCATGATGGCAAATTAGAATCAGGATAAAGAAGAAAGAACTGCTTTGAGAAATTCCTGAGAAGAACTTTGCACAAGTTAATGATTGATGGAAAGCAGGAGCTGACTGACAGGCAGGTTTCAAAGTTGACTGCCAAGTTTATAATTGGGTAAATTGGAGAATGATGGTTCCAACTACTAAAAGAGAAACTAATCGATGGAAAATAGGTTTCACTATTTGAGATGAGCGTGTAGGTATCCATTTTCAAAGTAAAAATCGCAATCACAAGAATCACTCATTTTTAGGAATTCATGTCAGAGAAACTTTGAGGACTTTTTAGTGTCTTCACTATATCCTCAACATCCAGACTTTGACATAAAAACTGCAATGTTATCCCAAGGAAAATAATTTAATACTTCTCATTAATAAACTGTATTGCAAAACATAGTACTCAAGTATTATTTTCTATTTTTCCTTTTTTTAAATATTTTATTTATTTATTTGAGAGAGAGAGACAGCACAAGCAGGCAGGGCAGAGGGAGAGGGAGAGAGAATCTCAAGCAAACTCCACGGGGCTCAGTCTCAGGACCCTGAGATCATGACCTGAGCCGAAACCAAGAGTCAGATGCTTAATCCACTGACCCACCTAGGTGCCCCTCAAGTATTATTTTCTATATTTAAATTTCATCAACAGAAACTTTGGGAACTGTTGTTTTCAATCTTTAAGTACCCACATATTATTCTTGATTTTGCCTTTTGGCCACAAAGCCTAAAAGATTTACTGTTTAGACCTTTACAGAAAAAGGCTGCTGACTGCGAAGTTCCTACTCAAATTATATGAAGGATTCCATCAATTGGTATGAAAAAGCCAGGAAACTCTAGAAAATTGTTTGAAATACTTTATTAGGAACATCACAAAATAAGGTAACTAAATGACCACTAAAACATATACAAATATTCTCACCCTAATTAGTAATCAGGAAAATGCAAATTAAAATTGCAAGTGATAATGCTGCACACATAGCAAGTTTGGCAAAAAAAAGCTGAAAAACCTTGTCAAAATAAGTAACGGTCAGAATTTGGGGACAAATAATTCTTATGTTATTCACACACTCTTCTAGTAGAATTCAGATGTGTACACAGAATTCAGAAACAGTTTTTCATTATGTAGTAGATTTGAAGAAGTGCTTCCCCATCATAGTATTTCTGCTCTTACACAAATACTCTAGGGAAATTTAGAAGACACATAATAAATGTTCATAGTAAAATTGTTTGAAATAGAATAACTGGAGATGATGAAATCAAATAAAATGGATCATTGTATTTTCATACCATGGAATAGTACCTCAATGAAAATGAAAGATTAGTTACATGCCACAACATAATGAATAAGACACATGAACATACAATTATACACATAAACACACAAAATGTTGGGAGTAAAAGTCATGGCACCCCATTTTTTTTAAAGTTCAAAATCAGACAAAACTTACATATACTACTTTAGGGTAAAAAGTATAAAGAAAAAGAAATGCTAAAGGGAAGAAAGCTAGTTACACTCAGAGTTGGCACATGTGGGAATCTGGGTACAAACTGGACTGGAGATTGCCCAGGTGATAACTTCAGGATTATTGATTGAACTGCTCATGTATGTTTATTTTCTATATCTACACATTGAAAAATAACTTAGTCCATGCTTACATTTATGCATTTGGGTTTTCATTTCATGTCTCATATAAAGGTTGCTGTTGAGAGTTTATATTTTCATTGAGAAAATCCCAATTAACTGTCCCAGTGTTTTCCTTTTGGGCCTGTGAGTTTCCCTCCAAAGGAATCATCCATATTTCTTCCTGAAGTGCTGGGCGGATTATTTTAAAACCAGATGGCAATATTCTGAGAGCAAGAAACAGCAGAGGGCCAGAGAATCTCACCATTGAGTCTATGCATTTTTACTTAATACTCTTATTTTTAATAGATACCTTATCTGACCCTCAGCTGGTTTCTTAAATCCCAAGCTATTGGCTTCATCTTATCCAAAAAGCAAATTTAACTTTGTTTTCTGCTAGAAAGAAAAGTATGTGTTATGGGTTGTGCAATAAAAGTGAAGTGATGTTGTTATTACCATTTTTGAACCTATTTATTTACTCATTCCTTCACGTGTTCAATCTTACATACCATAAATTAAAGATGTCTGTTGTTGATTCCTGAAATACTTCAGGGATCTGAAGTGGAGAGATTTCTTTCCTAAATCATCTCTATTGGCTTAGATTTTTATCTTCCTCCCTCTATTAAATCAGATATCATACATCCATCTACTTCTTGGCTTCAAAATTTTGTTTGCATTACTTGACTTCTGTCTTTTCTTTCTTTTATTTTTAAAATTTTGGGGGTTCCTGCCTTTTTATTTTAATTTTTTCTGACATTTTTGGGGGATTTACTGAAGAAAGAAAGATGAACATGCATTATTCATTTTGAATTGTTAAAATTCACTACATTACTCATTTTTCAAAATCAGTCTATTTTAATAATGCTCATTTGTTGATATGCTGCATTGTCTCATTTAGATATGGTGGTGAACATTTTTCTTTTCTTTTTCTTTCCTTTTTTTTTTTTTTTAAGAGAGAGAGCATGCATGGTGGTGGGGGGAGAAAGGGTAGAGGAAGAGGAAGAGAGAGAATCTCGAGCAGACTCTATGCTCAACATGGAGCCCAACAAGGGGCTGGATCTCACAACCCTGAGGTCATAACCTGAGCCGAAATCAAGAGTTGGCCTCAACTGACTGAGCCACCCAGGTGCCCATGATTATTTTTCTTTAGACATCCTAATCCTTAGACACTTCAGATATTTTTCTGGATAGGTCCAGTTTTTAATACATCACTTACTCTTGTTCTTTTTGTAACAAGTTCTATTGATCATACATTAATCATTTAAATGTTGGTTCTCTTCTCTGAATGTGCTAAAATTAAATGACTGAATTGGGATAGACACATGAATATTTATATCACTGAAACAGTTAATTGATGTCCTTTATTTTCTACGTTAATGCTGGAAATAAGACACTGCCATTAGGGCTTTCTCCATTAGGGCTTTCTTGTCTTTTATTTATATCATACTGTTCTGCCTTAGATAAAAGAATATTGATAATTAGTATACACATTAGATTTTTGTACTTTATTTTAAACTCCAATAAATGATATAATCTTATATTTAGCTAACATAAGTTTAAAGGGGCTGCGTCTGTTAGATTAAATTTTCTTAGCGATGGATATAAGCATTTCATTACTCCTCATAAATTTGGTCTCTTTTTATACATTATTTCATATTTTGGGGGCTTAGTTCAGATCCAGATATTTCAAGATGTGCATTGGCTTTAATTCAAGAGACTATATTCATTTGTAGATGAATAATAAGTAAATGGGCCAGCTCCATTCTGTGCTATATTATCTTTTTAATTGCTAGCTATTACCACAAATTACCATCATCAATTTGACAAATACCTATAATTCCTTAAATTTTTCCAAGCTAAAGTGATTATTTGCATAAGGAACAAATTACTCAAAATAGCTTTAGTACAGGGCATTGATACAAAAATCCTCACTAGGGGCGCCTGGGCGGCTGAGTCGTTAAGTGTCTGCCTTCGGCTCAGGTCATGATCCCAGGGTCCTGGGATCGAGTCCCACATCAGGCTCCCTGCTCGGCGGGAAGCCTTCTTCTCCCTCTCCCACTCCCCCTGCTTGTGTTCCTGCTCTCGCTATCTCTGTCTCTGTCAAATAAATAAATAAAATCTTTAAAAAACAAAAACAAAAACAAAAATCTTCACTAATGATGTGATAGCGAATGAGAGTACAACTAAATAATTCAAGTATAGTAATGTAAAAACAAGAATTTTCAGGGAGATTATATAGATAAACTCATAAATAAATAAATAGATAAATGCAACTTCTGAAAAAGACCATGCAATGAATATTTTTCCCAAATGTATATAAATTGGGAAGCAGAAAATTATCCCTGTATAAAACAAACTGCATTAAAACAATGATCACTGTGCTTGGAAACTTCATTAGGTAGACTATTTTATTTTTATTATTTTATGCACAGTTATATGTAATGACTGTTTTCTTTATATTTTCTCGCAAACGAAGTCACCAGATAATATAACCCTAAACATAATTGTCAAAGAATAGGTTTTATTGCTTTCGTGGTTGGACTAAAAGTATGAGAAAGTATGAACCAGAGATTTATGCATAATAGTGAGTCTGGCAACATTTATTATTATTAAGATTTTATTTATTTATTCGACAGAGATAAAGACAGCGAGAGGAACACAAGCAGGGGGAGTGGGAGAGGGAGAAGCAGGCTTCCCGCCGAGCAGGGAGCCCGATGTGGGACTCGATCCCAGGACCCTGAGATCATGACCTGAGCCGAAGGCAGATGCTTAACCATCTGAGCCACCCAGGCGCCCCGAGTCTGGCAACATTTAGATTTAACTGGCAATACAACATGCTGACAATACAAGAATATGGCTCACTTCTAAGTTATTTTTGTTGCCAAGGTGTTAAAAGATGACCAAAGTTTAGCTTATTGTCTCCAAAATACTCTTTTTTTCTGTTTTTTTTTCCTGTTTAATATTTATTGTTTACATTTTCTCTTAGTATTGCAATTTAATGAAAATTTCCAGAAATAAATTTAGCAATATGCTAAAAGTAATTGTAGGGTTTCTTAGCTAGTTACTTGATTTCACTTATGCTGAATTTTAAAACAAATAAGAATCATCCGGAGGAGACACCAAAAAGGCCAGCAATAGTAAAGAACAGTCATAGCATTTGTAACAGAGGTCATGTCTTTGCAATTATGAGTATGACAATCAAGTCAGTTTTTTTGCCACTAGTTTTCATTCGATATGGACACACATGCTTGAGAGTGGAAATAGAAAAGTAGAACTTTCTAATTGACTTATTTCTGGAGGGTTTAGCATTTGCCCAAAAACTCCTAATGTTTCAAAGTGCTAAAAACTGAAAGCTGTATTTTTTATCCATTTTCACATAAAATCTAGCCTACTGGTCTCACTGAACATGGTAACCGTTACTCAAAGTGAACAATGTGGGTCGTTGGAATTGACACCACCTGAAAGGTGGTCTAAAGCTTTAAATGCATAGGATATCATTGTTTTATCCCATGGTTGCTATTCTATACATGCATTGAGAAAAAAAAAAAGAGTCTACTTTCACATGTATCATTATGGCAATTATAAACAAACATTTATAGAGAACCTAATATTTGCAAGGTACTTGAGACTTCATTATAACAGGAGGAAAATATGTCACAATTAATTACATATAATTTGATGAAAGTCATTACACTTATGTAAATAAAATAAGGGGAACACAAAGCTAGCAACCAAATCTCACTGGGGAGATAAAGACAGGACTGTCAGATAGTCTCACTAAAGGTAGTGTTTGACCTCGGTGTTTACAGATTGGAGTTTTTCAGTGAAAAACGGACTCAGAGCAAAGGAAAGAACACAGGTAAGTGTACAGGTACAAGACGACCCCTGGACTGCTTTTTACAATACATGGCAAATGAATTCAGAGAAAAGTAATTGAGTTTATTTTTTTTAAAACTCAATAGACTAAGAATATTTAATAAGGAGAAGAAAGTACAAATGTCTCCAAATACTTGAAAGATGTTAATATGAAAAGGAAATTAGATTTGGGGAGGTAGCAAAGTTCAGAACTGAATATGGGCGCAAAGGGGAATTTGTTAGTGGTCAGATTTCACTGAAATGGGAAAAGCCTGGCTGGGAGGGGTCTGAGCTGCATGACACTGGAAACACTCACGCTTAGGTAGTGTGGCTTTAAATCTCAGATGTATCTATGTATTTCCCGATTTATTTTTAAACAAATATGTGCTGATATATGTTCAAATGATATGGAAAATTCTACTGCAAATTACATTAAACTCTAATGAAATAATTGTTTTTCTCATGTGTCTTATTTTTTATTAGAGAACAATGATTTTCATATTATAGGAAAGATGAACATGTAATTGCTACAATGAAATACACACTGTTACTATACAAAATCCTCCCTCATGTTCTTAGATTTGGGTAAAGCAGGTGATAGAAAGTAAGCATTCCTTTCAAACTTACATTCCCAAAAACCCAGTGGGCAGCTACTGTGGTGGTTAGAAGGCCAAAAATGGAATTACTCAGAAGTAGTGAGAATATTGCACATTTTCTTGGAACATTCTGAATTCTCTTGTGTTTTTCAGCAAATTTCCCCAGCCTCATTTAATATTTCTTAGCTACTTTCTCTGCCTCCCAAAGCTGTCTTCTGACCACCATCATCTGGGATAATGATGTCTTACAAATAAATGTATTATTTTCCCCTAAAACTGCTATATCTTTAGTTGCCTTAGAAGATGGCAACTCATGGCTTTCAATGAATTTATCATGATTTAAAAAGTTTAAATAATGGTTTAATAGATTATTTAATGATAAAATTAAAATAATCAAATAATCAAATAATGTCAGTTTTTCAAAATATACATACAGGAAAATAAACAAGACATAAGTACAGACACATTTTCAGTTTCAGTTTTTTTTGCCACTCTGTATACATCTGAGTAACTAGATTCCAAACCAAGAAATGGAATGCTATCCTTGTCTTAGATACTCATCTTCAACTGTTTCCCAATTGGAACCACAATCCTGACTCTTGTTTTGAGCATATATATATATGGAATTATAAAGTATATTCTCTTTTGTTTCTGCATTGTTTCCCTCAATATTTTTTAAATCAAAATTTTAACATGTTTCTATTTATTTTCACTGCTATAATAGTATTCCATTACAATATTATTATTTTTTAAATTTAGCCTAGGGTGAAAGGATATTAGAAGAGAATTTGTCATTGTACTTACTACAAATATTCATCTTATGAACAATTTCTTATATGTCTTTATTGAATATTTGTACACATTTCTGTTGTGTATCTTTCCAATTTTGTAAATTACTTTTCCCTGGGCAAGCCAATATATGTTTGGAGTTTGTTGTGATTTTATGTGTAAAAATAAAAACATATTCTTCAAACTGAGACATTGAGATACAATAGCATTGAATTACCTTTCTTTCTGGATAAATTTAAATTTTAGGAAGACAAAGAAGTTCAATTGGGAACAAATAAATTGGCTTCCCCATGAAGTAAATCCAATGTACAAATTCAAGAAAATCTGAAAAACCTTAAAGATCCATTCCATAAATTTTTCACCCTTTGCTTTTTTTCTAAAAAGTGTTCATTATAAATGGTTGCAACACAATGATACAGTGAACTCCTCTCCATGTAATTACTTTATTACAGAGGAGATTGGAGCTAAACTCTAAGATGAAACAAAAAATGAACAAGTAGGTTGTACTTTCATAGTATTATCTTCATCCACTTATTGAACAGATCAAATAAGTTCTTTGAAAAGCTTTCCCTGTGTACAAATGTTGAGTTGGGCCTAAAGGAATTACTTTTTTTTTTTAATTAAGTTCACAGTTGAGAATATCTGAATGTTATAGACAAGTGTGTCTATACTTCTTATGAATAATGTGCCAATATTTGGGGTTTTATTTTTGTTTTTGTTCCACTATTCTTATAGTTGATGCAAAGGAGTGATGTTAATAATTTGTAACACTTAGTCTGCCCTGTAATTGATTACTTTATTAGCCTCCTAGCAAAGATGATTAACTGATTTCCAAATAAAATTGGTTTGTTTTTTGTTTTTTTGTTTTTAGAGAGAGATAGAGAGAGCACATGAGTGGAGGGGAGGGGCAGAGGAAGAGAGAGAATCTTAAGCATGCCTCACACTCAGTGTGGAGCCCCATACGGGGCTTGATCTCACAACCCTGAGATCATGACCTGAACTGAAATCAAGGGCGAGCCGCTTAACCAACTGAGCCACCCAGGAGCCCTAAAATTGTTTTTTAGATAACAATACTGTGCCAATAGAGAAAAACAGTTTTAGCCTTCAGCTGTGGTTTATTATTATACTTTAACATATAGAGTGATTGAAAAATGTAGATTCTTAACTTGGAAATGGTAATTGTTGGCTTTTAGTGTGTTTTATCCAAAAACGTTTTGCAGAAACTAATACAATGATCGTGTGCAATTTCAAAGTCCCAGTGACTAGCAGGGGGCAAGTCTCCTCTTGTTTCAGTTCTCAGTGATAGAGTCTTTCCTTTTATCACGATGGCAAATTTAACTTGATTTGGGGACAAATGAGTAAAATAGACTTTCTTTGCATTTGGGCTAAGTCAGTCAAGCAAACCTTATGGGGCATAGAATTGAAGCACGTTATTGGCATTCCTACTGGGGATTGGAACAAAGCATCTTATGGAAATAATGTGTTAATTTGCCTCACTTTACTATTGTTTTCTGTACATATATTTCCATCAAGAACTTCTCATGTATCCGTAACTATGAGTTGCATGATGTTTATGAACATGGAATCTAGAGCTCTTCTGTCTGGTACCAAATATTGAGTCTATCGCTTAACGTCATTCTTGTGATTTTATACCTTTTACCTCTGTTTTGTTTTGTTTTTCATTACAAAAGGACATAAAAATAGAACAAAGTCATGGGTTCTCATGAGGTGGAGAAAAAAGTTATACAGTGCTATAAAGGTATTTAAAATAATAATTATTACCGTGGTGGGCAGTGGTAGGGTTGACGGTTCTCCAAAGATTCAAACATCCCTGAGGCTTTTGCTCCAGACCATCTTAATAACAGCTTCATCTCCACAGCATTCTCGTATGATGTTGAGGCAATTCTTTAAGACTGGGCTGGCCTTCAAGTTCTGGTGATTTCCCTGCACAATTCAGATCCCATTCTATTTCATCACAGTGGTTTCTCCTTGCCACAACTTTGGAATCTGCCTTTGTTTTTCCTACTTGTGTACTCTCTGTCATTGTTCCTTTGCATTCTACATAATACCAGAATAGTTTAGTTCTCTAAATGCACAGCGGAGAGAATTTAGAAAAACCTAATATCTTGCCGGAATGTTCTAGTCTATTAGAATATATCTCCTTCAGTAATTATTTACTTATTTTTATTCAGAGATGAAGTATCAAATGTTCTGAGATTAGAGAAGCACTTCTCCATATGGATTTCTACATTTAAAACTGCCAGCAATCTGGGCACCTGGGTGGCTCAGTCGGTTAAGGGTCTGCCTTCAGCTCCGGTCATGATTCCAGAGTCCCCAGATTGAGCCCCACATCGGGCTCCCTGCTTAGTGCGGAGTCGGCTTCTCCCTCTCCCTCTGCTTCACCCCCAGCTTGCACTCTTTCTCTCTCAAATAAATAAATAAAATCTTAAAAAAAAAAAAAAATCCACCTGTACTCCTTTCCCTAAAAAATAGTAGAAAAATAACTAAAATTTCATTTTTGATAACAGAAATTTAATATATGCAAGACATAAATAATTTACTCTCCACTCTGCTTGGTTTGTACATAGTCTTTTTTTTTTTTTTTTAAAGATTTTATTTATTTATTTGAGAGAGAGAGAGAGAGAGAGCGAGAGAGAGCACATGAGAGGGGGGAGGGTCAGAGGGAGAAGCAGACTCCCTGCTGAGCAGGGAGCCCGATGCGGGACTGGATCCGGGGACTCCAGGATCATGACCTGAGCCGAAGGCAGTCGCTTAACCAACTGAGCCACCCAGGCGCCTGGTTTGTACATAGTCTTAACATGAATCTTTGAGCAAGGTGATATTTTTTTATTGTCTATGTTTGTCAAAAATTATGTTTTAGCACATTTTACCATATGGAAGATAATTCTTGTCAGCATTAATATAAGCATTTTGAAATGCTGTCTAAATATTATATTTCAGCTCTGATTAATTCTTCAGCTTTTAAGAGTTCACATAAATGTTCAAGTGTTACTAAATTGTATTTAAATATCAATGGATGATAATAGAAATTATTCTGATTTATCATAAGTTATATTGTGCAGTGAAAAAATAAAGCTATTATTTTGATGGTGACATATTAAAATGATTTCCATATATAAACTTTCAATAGAAAAACATATAGGGAATAAAATAATTTCAGAAACAGAATTTTGATTGTTATGTTTAGAATATGCTCAATTTAAAACCAATAAAATAAACAACATATTATAGAATCAGAAAAAAACAAACATACACTTTTAAGGCATTATTTGGGCCAGGGGGTTGTATAGTATCATGATCAATTATTCTCCATCTAATTTTCAAAGATTTTCAAAGGAGAATATTGTGCTTTAGAAGTCATCTTCAATGGGCAATTCTAGTTAAATAGCATTCTTTATAACCAATCATATAAACCATATAAACTTGATAAAATGTAAATCCTTGAAGAAAATATGGAACTTAGTGCACACACACTAATACTATTTCATACACACAAGCACAACGAATGAACTTAATGAACTTACTGGCTCATCAAACTTTCCTTTTTTTGAGATAACAAGACCACCAAACCATTCTGGGACTATGAGCAACACATAGCACACAAGGTAACTAAAATGAATTCTTTACCCTTATGTATCCAAAGTATGATGAATTGTTTATTTGCTTATATATGTTTTCTTAAGTTCAAAGAAAAAAATGTTATCATGATACTCAGTAAGCTTAATTTGGGAAATTCACCATCATTTCACCATCATTCTATCCCTGGCAACTTATATAAATGTTTTACATATTTCTAGGATAGTGCATTAGGCATCCTCAAAATAAATGCATTGCCTAAATCCAAGCTGAGAAAAGCATCAAAATTAATTTACAATATGAAATTGCAAAGGGAGCAATTGTGGTTCCAGAGGACAATTTAACTCCCCACTAGAATATATTGTTCATTATCACAAGACTACACTTTTCCAGAACGCGTATTACTATTGAAGATCTCATACAATGAAAGAGGCATTCTATTTAAAAATAATGATAATAAGCCGATTTTTTTCTTTTGAAATAACAACCTATTTCAACAAAGTTGTCTCCTGGAAAAGAAGTAAGTTGAAAATATAGCAAATACACAAAACTGTTTCTGAAAGAATAGAACCAATGAATCAAATACTGTTTTCTCTTTTCTCTTCTTTTTTTTATACCTTTACCAAAAGTAAGCTTGAAAAACGAAATAGAAGCATTTTTCATGATTACCCTCCCACTCTTGATATTATCCTAGGTTACTGATGATAAGACCAGGTACTCTAACTCTGGCTCATTATTTAGAAAGGGAAAGGAAAGGATCTTAAGGCATTTTATTAGTGGAGAGAATGATGCAATTTCTTCTCAAGTATATTCTTTAATTTAAATTTCATTCCTTAAAATGCCCACAAATACCCTGTAGTAAAATATAGATAGTGATAAAAAGTACAAAATGAAGGAAAGCTACACTTTTGGAAGAATTCAAGTGTTGTTCTAATGTGCCCAGAGGTTTTATATAGGCAGCCACCTGTTTATGTGCCAACAGAGAGAATTCACTTGTCAATCAACACTCACAGGCCTGTGATTTTCCTTTTCACCTCAGTAAATCTTTCATGGCAGGCTATCAAATATTATTTTTAGGACCATACCAAATGTAATCAACTCTTTTTCTAATCAAAATGTTCTTTGTGCACACCTCAATACATATGCTCTAATAATTCACTGATGAGGAAATATCCTGCTTCAATGAACAAATTCTTTCCTTCTCCATATCTGATCATGTTGTTTTCTTGTTCTTTTTGTGCTCTCCCTTCCTTTCTTCCTTCCTCTCACTCTTCCTTTCTTCTGTCTTATCTTTGCTTCTTCATTTTTCTCAAACCTTCTAGAACATAATTTTTCCCTATGCGTACTGAACATTGACATGAAAACAAGGCCCCTTATAATCTTGCGAGTAACCTGCATCTAGAATTTCTCCTTTCCACCTTAGGGTGTTTTAATCTAGTCTGTGGGATAGAAACATTTCCTTGTTGTTTTTCTTTGGCTTGTGTAGCTGCAAAGGAGAGAAATCTGTTCTGAGGCCAAAGGCAGCTTTTTGCTCTTAAGGGCAGTCCCTCACAGAAACAAGTTAAGGTTACTTCAGCATCATCTTTCAGTGACAAGCAAACATATTCCACAAACATCTGCTAAATACTAACTCACAAATTTAGTGGTCAGAAAGCAAGGAATCATTTTTTCTTATGGGACATTATACCTTCTATAAAAGAAGAATTCAAAGGATTAGTAATAATCTCTGTTCTGCCCAAAAGAGTAATAGATGAGAAAAAATACAGATACTACATAATCTAATGTTTTTCCCAAAGAGTAAAAAGCATTAAAAAGTACAAAGGAAGCAATATAGTTTATTGGCCCACAATTTAATTTACCCCCAAAATTCCTGAAGCTCTCAGAAAGTATATCAATTGCCATGGGCCAAATAGAAAATGACACACTCAGAACTGGAATTCAGATCTTTTGATTTCTGTTCCAAAATACATTCAGCAATACTATATTATGCCCTTTGTTATATCCATCATCAAAATATTCCCAGGGTCAAAGAAAAAATTACACCAGACCAAATTAAACAGGCGAAGAAGACTCTCTTCTTCAAGGCTGTTACCATAGGCAGAAAGGCCAGAACTGAGTCTCAGCTCAATTCTGTGGAAATGAGAGGCAGTAAGTGTTTAAGAAATTGGTTTTACAACCTGGAGCATGCACTGGCAGAGGTCCGGCTCCTACCAGCCCACAGAGACTGGGAGGTGGGGGGATTCTTTCCCTTGATTTACATTTCAAAGAGAAAGACAACCCTGGGATGTCAAACTAGCAAGAGGCTTAAAAATTTTTCATCTCAAATGTGCACTGAGAGAATGTACAATTAGGAGTTTTCTACAGTAAATTATCCAAGAAAAGGGAGATTGAAGGCCCGGAGTCAGGATGACTTAGTCCAGCTAAGAGGACACTTCCCATCATCTTTGTCATTAGTCATAGTTGGGAATAACAATATGGCTGTATTAAAAACAGTAACTCAAATTTATTCACCTATTTCACTCATCCGCACATTTCTGTATATCAAGTTCCCCTCAATACAGCCAATTTGCAAGTGTTTTTTGTTTGTTTGTTTTTTAAATAATTTCTAAATTTGTTTTAGTCCATTCAGACCGCTATAACAAAATGGCACAAACTCAGTAGCTTATAAACAGAAATTCATTTCTCCAATTCTGGAGGCTGGAAGTCCAAGATCAGGGCGTCAGCATGGCCAGTTTCTGTGAAGGCCTTCTTCTGGGTTGCAGACTGCTAACTTCTCACTGGGTCCTCACAGGGTGGCAGGGATGAGGGAGATCTCTAGGGTCTCTCTTATACAAGCACTGATTCCATTCATGAAGGCTCCGTGCTCACGACCTAAGTACGTCCCAAAGGCCCAGCTCTGAAAACCATCACATTGGGCATTAGAATCTCAGCATGTGAACTTGAGGTGGGTGGGTGCGGGGGACAACACACACAAGCATTCGGACCATAGCACCGCCCTGTAAGTGCACAGATGTTCCTAAGTATCCTTTCAGGTCTTTCCACTCCGAAATCATCCATCTCCCCACATGGTGCTGCCTGTCTGCTGAATTCCCGCTGTTGCCCTTCACAAGAGTGTCAACTCCTTCTCCACGGGGTTGTCTCCCAGTGGCACCACCTCATTGTGAACCCTGAAGCTTGCAAGTAGCCTCATGTCCCCATCAACCTTTAATTTGCTGGACTCACACCTTTTTGCCAGCCCCATGTCACGCGACATTGACAATACCCATATGGTTCAGCGTCTCCTCTTAAAAGAAAATGTCCTGAAGCATCTATAGGATTGAGAAATAGAAAAGTAAATTTACCATCAACAAGTTTTCCAGGAAAAGTCCTAAAGGGGTGGGCTTCCAAAAACTAAAGCTTATTCAAGTCGTTTACATTTTAAAATTCACTGAGACCGATATTTACTCTGAATTTTACATTCTGCCTTGTGATTATGGAACGTCATCATCATGATGCAGCTATAGGGACTACCATCTGGTAGAGTAATTTTAGTCCCTCTAATAATTATAATTGCTACCACATATTGCTCATTTACTCTGGGTGAGGCCCTATATCAAGGGCTTTGCGTGCATCATGTTAATGACAGTGTTTATAAGAAAGAAATACTTATAGCATTTATGGGAAAGTGAGACTCAACTGAGTGGAAAGAAAACAGTGATGGGCTGGGAAGGAGCTCGATCGCTGCTGTGTGGTTGTGGTTGTGGTGTTTCTCTCCATGACACAGCACTGTTTCTTTTTTGTTGTTTTCCTATCTTCCTGAAGACTTTGGAATCTTGATTCTGTTACAGAAAAATTAGAACCATGGCATATACATCAAAATGTACACTGTTGACTTTATATATCTGTAGAGATATATCATGGTTGTTCCTTATTTTTTTGTACATTTAAAAAATATTTTATTTTAGAATAGTTTTAGATTATAAAATCTCGGCAAAAACATTGCAGAGTTTCATATGCCCCTCGCAGATATCCCTATTGTTAAACTTTTACATTACTATGGTACACTTTCTTTCTTTCTTTCTTTTTTTTTTTTTCTACAATTGATAAACCAATTTTGGTACGTTTGTATTAACTGAAGTTCGTACTTTATTCAGATTTTCCTAGTTTTTAACCTAATGCTCTTTTTCTGTTCCAAAATCCCATCTAAGACAATATATTATAATTAGTTATCATGTCTTAGGATCCTCTTGGTTGTGACAATTTGTCAGGCTTTCCTTGTTTCAATGACCTTGTCAGCTTTTAGGAGTACTGGTCAGTTATGTTTTAGAATGTCCCACTATTGAGATTTGTCTGATATTTTTCTCATGATTACACTGGAGTTTTTTTTTATTATTATGTTATGTTAATCACCATACATTATATCATTAGTTTTTGATGTGGTGTTCCATGATTCATTGTTTGCATATAATACCCAGTGCTCCATGCAGTATGTGCCCTCTTTAATACCCATCACCAGGCTAACCCATCCCCCCATCCCCCTCCCCTCTAGAACCCTCAGTTTGTTTCTCAGAGTCCATAGTCTCTCATGGAGTTTGGGTTTTTGATAGAAAGACCAGACAGAAAGTGCCATTCTCATCACATCAAACCAAGAAGATAAACTATCGACATGATTCATCACTGTTAATATTGACCTTGATCACCTGAGGTAGTGTTAGCCAGGTTTCTCTACTGGAAAGTTGACCTTCCTTGCATCCCCCTTTCCATACTATGCTCTTTGAAAGGAAGTCATGGTGTGCATATATTTATTTATTTGGTCATTTATTTATTTATTTCAGTCATTTATTTATTTATGACTGATTCTAGAATCCGTCAAGGCTCTATTATTTTTCAAGAGGTATTAGATATTCTCTAATGATATTAGAAATCAAACTGTAGGCTTGGAAAGTTGGTTGCTATTAAAGTGCCATTGTTTCTGGCTCTCTCACCTGACAGAGCAAGAAAATATAGATGTGTATATACCATCCCATGTATAAAATATAAACATATATTTCTATAAGAAAATGTTCATAGCTTTATTAAGCAAAACATGAGCTCAAACTCAAATCCATTACCCATGTGGATTATTTTAGCCTCTTCCCCTTACATGTGTGTACTTCCCACTCTAACAGTGAGAAACTTGGCTCCTGCCATTTGCCATCCAATCCAATTCCACGTGCATGAATAACATTACCAGTTAGACTTTGTTAACCAGTAAGGTCTTAGGAAACAACTTTACAAACTAGAGTAAGGTGTTAAAGTACAGATTTTTGTTTGTTTTTCCTTTAGTCTTACTGACTTAACTTATTTTAAAGTTACTTAGGTTAGCAGCTCCCCATCCACCTTCCTTCAGTGAGATGGTTTCATATATTCATAACAGAGTCAGATTATCTTATCACATTTTGCACTCTATCTTGAGATTCTCCTGACATCCTAAATGATTTTTTTTATTTGTCAATATTACATTTCATACTTGGTGATGAAAAGTTCAATGGGTTTTGACAAATGCATATTGTCATGTATCCACAACTACAGTATCATACTGAATAGTTTCACTACCCTAAAAAAATCTCTTAAGCTTTGCCATTTTATCCTTTCCTCCATCTCTGAAATTCTGATCTGTCTTACTGTCTCTGTAGATTTGCCTTTTCCAAAATCATGTAACTGGAATCGGACAGTATTCAAGCTTTTCAGACTGGATTCTTCACTTACCAATGTGCACTTAAGATTCAAACTTAGCTTTTCGTGGCTTGATAGCTCATTTATTTTTATCACTGAATAATATTCCATTGTATGGATGTACTATTGTTTGTTTCTCAATTCACATATTGAAGTGCAACTTGGTTACTTCCAGTGTCATTGAAAAGACTATATCCTTTCTTCATTGAATTGCTTTTGTTCCTTTGTTAAAGATCAGTTGACCATATTGGTGTGGATCTATTTATAGGCCTTCTATGCTGTCCCATTGATCTATACGGTTATATTTTTGCCCACACTGTATGGCTTGGAATCTCAGAAATTAGGTAGTGTGGGCCTTCCAACTTTGTTCTTTTTTCAGTATTAGGTTGGCTATCCTCACTCTTTGCTTTTGCACATGAACACAGAATCAGTATCTACAAAATAGCTTGCTGTGATTTTGAGTGGATTGTACTAGATCTATAGATCAAGATAGGAAGAGATGATAATTTTATAATATTGTATCTTCCAATTCATGAACATAGACTATCCCTTCCATTTATTTAGATTTTTTTCTATTTTTCAGATGCACATAGATACTACATATTTTCCTAGTATTTAACATCTATATATTTCATTTTTGGTGTTACTGTAAAGTATATTTTTAATTTCAAATTTTTCATTGCTGGCATTGGAAAACATTGAATTTGAATGTTAACTTTGTGTCAGGAGTTGAATTGTGTTCCTCCAAAATACCCCCAGTACCGCAGAAAGTGACCTTATTTGGAAACAGGGTCTTTACAGAGTTAATTAAGTTAAAATAAGATTAGGTCTGCCTTAATCCTACATGACTGGTGTCCTTATAAAAAGGAGGAATTATTATAAGTCACCAACAGTCACCAACAGATGGAAGAAAATAATAACACACACAGAAGACAGCCATATGACTGCCATGATGCCTCCACAAACCAAGGAAGGCCAACATCAGAAGCTAGAAGAGGCAAGGAGTGATTCTTCCCCAGGCTGTCAGAAGGAGCATGGCTCCACTGACACATTGATTTCAGACTTTTAGCCTCCAGAATTATGGAATA
Source organism: Phoca vitulina (assembly GCF_004348235.1). Lineage (NCBI taxonomy): Eukaryota > Metazoa > Chordata > Mammalia > Carnivora > Phocidae > Phoca > Phoca vitulina. Next base: position 9,338,297 of record NW_022589730.1, on the reverse strand, counting down.
ATAAATGTGTGTTGTTTCAAGCCATCCAATGTTTGATATTTTGTTATGGCGGCCAATACATCTTGCATATTGCAACCATCCTATACCTGCTCATCTGTTCCAGAAGATTTTTTTTTCAATTCTTTTTGATGTTGTTCATAAACATCATACATACGTAAACATCAAACAAAGATAATTGTATTTATTCCTTCCAAAACTACACATTTTCTTTTCTTGTCCAACTGCATTAAGACTTCCCATATGAGGGGTGCCTGGGTGGCTCAGTCGTTAAGCGTCTGCCTTCGGCTCAGGTCATGATCCCAGGGTCCTGGGATCGAGCCCCACATCGGGCTCCCTGCTCCGCGGGAAGCCTGCTTCTCCCTCCCCCACTCCCCCTGCTTGTGTTCCCTCTCTCGCTGTGTCTTTCTCTATCAAATAAATAAATAAAATCTTTAAAAAAAAAAAAAAGACTTCCCATATGATATTCAATAATTGTAGAGACAGTATTCTTATTTTATTCCTAATCTTAGGGGGTGAGTGTTTGGTTTCTCACTCTTAACCATGATTTCAGCTGTAACTTTTTATATAGAATTTTTTTTTCTCAAGTTGAGGATGTTCTTCTCTATTCCTAGTTTGCTGAGAGTTTTTATTATGAAGGGGTGTTGCGTTTTACCAACTGCTTTTATTGTGATAATTTATGTGATCATATGATTTGTGTTATTTGATTTAATGATATGATGCATTAACTGATTTTTCAATGTCTAACCAGTTTTGCATACCTGGAATAAATTCCACTTGACCATGGTGTACAATTTTTTATACATCCTTGAAACTGATTTGCTAATACTTTGTTGAGGATTTTTGCAACTGTGTTTGTGAAAGATACCAGTCTGTGGTTTTCTTATTTTGTAATATCTTTGTCTAGCGTGGTATTAGGGTGATGCTTGCTTCATTGAATAAGTTAGGAAGTATGATCTCAGCTTCTATTTTCTAGAAGAGATCGTGGAAACTCGGTACAATTCCTTCATTAAATATTTGGTACAATTCACTAGTAAATTCATCTAGGCTTGGAACTTTCCTTGTTGGAAGGCTCTTAATTTTTAAATAAATATAGGACTATTCAATTTATGTATGTCTCCTTATGTGAATTTTGGTCTTTTGTATCTTTGGATATTCCAGGATAATCTTTCCATCTCAAGATTGTTAATTTAACCACATCTACAAACTATCTTTTTCCACATAAGATAACATATTCACAGGTTTCAGGCATTGGATCTTAGACCTTGTAGGGGAGTCATTATTCTGCCTACCACAGTCTGCCTTCTCCCCTCCAAAAATTTATGTCAGTTTCCCATGCAAAATGTATTTATTCCATCCCAATATCCCCAAAGTCTCCACCCATTAAACTTGTCAACAAACATGTGAACTTAAAAAGAATATATATTTTGCTGGTGTTAGATGGAGTGATCTCTAAATGTCAATTATATTAAGTTGATTGATATTGTTGTTCAGGTCAACTATATCCTTAATGATTTTCTGCCTTTTTGATTTATAAATAGCTGACAGGGGGTATGGAAGTCTTGAACTAGAACACTGCATTTGTCTATTTCTCCTTTCAGTTCTATATTTCCCCCATTTATTTTTATATTCATTTTTTATTATTTTGATGTTTATATGAGTTTCACATACATTTAGGATTGTTATGTCTTCTTGGAAAACTGGCACCTTTATTCATGTAGTGCTCCTCATTATCTATGATAATTCTCCTAGTTCTGAAGTCTGCTTTGTCTGAAATTAGTATTGATATTCAATCTTTCATTTCATTAGTGTTAACATGGCATACCTTTCTCCATTCTTTCACTTTGAACTTGTGCCTTTATATTTAAAAAGTATTTTGTAGACAACAAATGATTGGGTATCATCTTTTTTCTGCACTTCGACAATCTCAGTCTTTTATTTGGTATACTAGATTATCCACATTTAAAGTGGTTATTGATATGGTCAGATAAATATCATATCTGAAACTGCTTTCTATTTCTTGAATTTGTTTTTTGTTTTTTTTCCCCCTTTTCTTGAATCCTCTGGTTTCTGTTGAACATTATATGATTTCATTCTGTCTCTTCTCTGAGGGTATCAATTATACTTCTTTAAAAAAAAACTAGTGGTTGCTCTAGCGTTTACAACATATTTTTAAAACCAATCTAAATCTACCTTCAGGTAACAATATACTGCTTTGCATGTAATGCAGGTCACTTATAACAAAGAATTTCCAATTCTTACCTCTTGTTTCTCGGAATATTGCTGTCATTCATTTCACTTATCCATATGCTACAATCACCCAATACATTGTTGCTATTATTATTTTGATAGCTATTTGTCAAGAGTTCTGAGCGTCCAGGTGTTATGCTGGTCAATTAAGACAATGAGCCAAACTGTAAGTGAATTTTTTATTCACTCACTGCAAAAGTGTAAAGAAAAGCTTAAGGAGGAGAGGGACGTGGCTTCTGCCACGTTCCATGTTTCCCCACAGAATGGCAACAAGGGAGGATCAGATGGATCAGCACAGATAGGAGGGGGACTTTCATATTGCCAAGAGAGCTCCAAGCAGCCTTCTGCAACTTATGGGCCTGGTGGTCAGGGAAAGGGGGGGGGATTAGGAGAGGAAAAGTAATGAGTACTGAGTCAGAATGGAGGAAAATGTCTTGAAGGCCCCAGACAAGAAAGTCTCAGCAGAGATGCCTGGGAAAAGCTTCAGGTGAGAGCCCTGCCCATAAAGAGGCCTCTGCGTGGAGACACCTAGGTTAGAAATGCAGGTATGTGTCTGAGCCTGGACCCCCAGGGCAGGCTGATCCTCTGCTCCAGAGCCTGCAGTGCGAGGATGTGCATCAAGTACGTTGGCAAAGTCAGCTTCCCCCATAAGGTCAGGGAGAGCCTCGTAATTGCCCATAGTCAGGCCTGAAACATCACTTCTAAGATTATGGCACAGAGCTGGACTCCTCATTATCTTTGTAGATCAATTAAAAATAAGAAAAATAACATATTTTATTTTGTTTCCATTTATTTCTTCTCTGGAAGACTCCCCTTCTGTACATATATTGGAGTTTCTAACTTACATTTCCGTCTGTAGGAACAAGCTCAATTTTTAGAACATATTTATTAAAGTATATCAAACAAACTGAAATGTGCACAAATCTTAAAGGTAAACCTCAGTGAAATATGAAGTGAACACAACCCAGGTCAGAAACAGAATATAACCAGGAGCCCAGATGTCTTCCACCTATATGCTTTGAAACATAAATATTTTTCCAGACCACTCACTATATACGTACTGAGGAAATAAAACAACTATTTTTAAGGGAAATAAAGCAAGCAACATGGTGGCAATGAGATATAATATAGATATAAATACAGATATAGATAAAGGTATATATATATATATCACATATCTAGAGATAATATGTATGTATATATAAATATGTATGTATGTCTATACAAATACATTCCCCTGTAATGGGAACGAGTTTCCTCATTGTTTCCACCACACTCTAAAATCTTAATAGGTATAAAGAAATGTTATTCTATGTGAGCAGATACACCTTCCTTGATGAGAAAATGCAGAATCCTCTACTTTCTGTGACTAAAGCAATCTGTGTTTTTCAGCATCTCAATCATTACGTAAATTAAACATACTTTTTACTTAGTAGTATTAAGAATACACGTTCAAAAATAAGTATTTTGGCTAAACATATGGAAGAGATTGTGTTAGGTGATGGGTACAGAGCAGGGATTAAAATAGACACAGAGTCTGGTCTCATGTAGTTGAAAATACCAAGATTAATTGACATACACAATGGCCAGAGGATGGAATTACAATTATGAGCCCATGACAAAATAAATAAATAACATTTTGAAAATAAATAAATAAAATAAAATAAAATAAAACAAAAAATCATTTAAAAAGTGGCAGATGGTTTAGAGGAAATTTATTGTGTTTTGAGAGTCGCAGATGTTTCTCTTTTTCTTCTTACACAATACAAATACTAATAAATTCACTTCCTTTCTTCTTTTTTTTTTTTTTTTTAAAGATTTTATTTATTTATTTGAGAGAGAGAGAGAGCGAGAGAGAGCACATGAGAGGGGGGAGGGTCAGAGGGAGAAGCAGACTCCCTGCTGAGCAGGGAGCCCGATGCGGGACTCGATCCGGGGACTCCAGGATCATGACCTGAGCTGAAGGCAGTCGCTTAACCAACTGAGCCACCCAGGCGCCCACTTCCTTTCTTCTTAAACGTTTTAACATATTGTCTCAATGACTATAACTTTATAATTAATCTTGGTATTTGTCAGGGTAAGTCATTCTGCTTTGTTCCCATACAAAACTGTCTTTAATATTCTTCTTGACCATTTGGTCTCTTATATGAGTTTAATAATAGGTTTGTCAATTTTCATACAAAGTCCTAGAGGAAATTTTTACTAGATATCATTGAATTGACAAGTCAATTTGGAGGGAATTCACAACTTTATTTTATTGAGTTTTCCTGTTTATACACACGGTACATTTCTTCACTAATTTAGATATTTATGTTTTTCAGTGTATTAATTGGAGGGTTGGACAAGATTTTGCCTGTGTCTTATTCAAATATAGGATATATTTGGTCCTCAGTTCACTTGAGATGATGACTAAGTGCAATATTCTTGAGTTAGGAAGTACATAGATGGGGTAAAATTTACCACTCTCAGCAATTGAGAGTGCACAGCAAAAAAAAAAAAAAGAAAGAAAGAAAGAAAAGGAAACTTTTGGTGTCCTTCCATTTCCTCTCTCTTCTACTTAAATATTATAAATATTGTGAGCCATTAGAAACATAATTGTGGCTTCTTATTTTCTTAGTAACATAATCTTCTTTTAAGAGTGACTGGTCTTTTTTATAGAACGTATTTATTTATTTCACATCTTAGTACAACATTATATAAAACCCAGGAGATTATATACCATCACGGAAGAAGGTAATAAAATAAGTGCCCTAAATCTTACATTGTGCTTTACAATATAAAAAAATCAGATTCATAATGCTGGATGTTCTAAATAGATACTCTAATGGCTTAAAATGTAGTTTCAAAACTTGAGTTTCTAGAGTCAAAGATATATCTGGAGAATAGAGAAAGGTTTATAGACAGTATACCACCTACAAATCTATCCTAAAGAATAAGAAATCTAAGACCAGTAGGTATCTGGTTCAGGTTCTTAAAGACTGATTAGCTTCTGGAAGTCAAATTTATTTGTTTTATCCTTGCATTCTTTAATAAAAAAAAAAAGCATCATCAAACTTGTAAGCACTTGCATTTTAAAGTAAAACGAAACAAATGGAGGGCTTAATGGTCTGACCTGACAAATCTCAGGGAATGGAAATCTATAATAGCCGTTGTTTTGTTTTTCAGCTATTACCAATAAAAGGATACGAAATTTAAGCTCATGTGATCCTGTGCTCTATTTATGGTTTCACGCTCCATTATTTATATTAATACCTCAATCAAATAATTTATCATAGTTTATTTACATATTCCCCCATATAAAAAAAAGAAAAATCATAACACCTTCACATATTCTCATTCTTAAATTATATTGATACTTTTGTAAAGGTCTTAAATGTAAAGAATCCTAAGAATATCTTCGTTCTCTATTCACTTCTACAGTTCAGTATATATGTTATTTAAGTTATAAGAGATAATTTATGAGTGCAAAAAGATATCTATTTAAAAGATAAACTTTTCCTTAACTACAGGGAACCCATTATGATACTAGAAAATGCTCTCCTTGGTGTTAGAACTCCAATTTTTAAAAGTACACAGATTTCCTCATATTTTACTCACATTCACATGTCAAATTTTGTGATCCTGCTCCCTCTCCTGATTGGGCAACTGATGTTGCTGGATCATTTAACCCTTAAACGTTTTTCTTTGGCAAAAATTGTTAAATGCCTATATGCAGCTTATTCATGCAGCAGAATACAAATGTAGAATTATGCATGCATTATCTATAAAAATTCTGTCAAGGTACACAACCTCATGTATATATGTGTATATATATACATGAAAATAGCATATTTAAGCTATGTGGAAATTTAAATTTGAAAATAGTAAACATTTGGAGTAAAGATTTGGCTTAAAAAATAATTGGGTGTTTACAGTCATTTGCTATGCTCTAGGAGAAAAGCAGAAAGTACATTTACTGCTTTTTACTATCATGCTGGCAATAGACTGAAAAAGGAATCAAATTTCTTAGACCAATCATACACATTTTTTATTACAGGTTTGCATAACCTAAGGCTTATGCTTTATGTTTGATTGTATTTGGTGCCTATTCTCTTGAAAACATATAATCATATAATAGAAATACACTCATAACATCGGAAGGAAAACACACACTTATCTCATCGGACTATTATGAGCCATCTGTTTCTGTTCAACTATAAAAAAGAAAATAAACTTATTTGTCAAGAGTCACATGCTTAAGAGATTCAATATTGATATTTTATATTATTTTTGGAATTATGTTAAGATAAACAGCACTGCCTGCCATTTGGTCTTCAAATGGTCTAATCTGCGCTCATCCTTATGCTGAAAGTGATCTCCCATATCAAAGAGATACAGTGAGGAACTGAGGCACATATATCCCTGAATATTCCACAAGATTGGCGTCTCATTCATTCTAAATGTGCAATATACATTTAAAGAAACCAATTGTGTATATAATACAAGCAGGTTTGACCTACATTTTTCTTTTCCAAGGGTGAGCTTTGTAGTGACAGATACAACTGCAGAGAATTGACTAGAATGATATATAATGCAAGACACTGTGACATCTCTTAAGATGACCAAGAATGATGTTTAACTGCAATCTTCCACGGTTTTGTAGACTGACAAGAAGAAGAAAAAATTGCTGTTTAAGGAGACCTGTTGACTTTTATAGCTCAGAATTGATTTCAGTCACAGCAGTCTCTTCATCTTTATATCCTAAAAAGGGCTGGCTCTGCAGGAGAAATACAAACAGGAAATTTCACAGCGTCCCTTCTCTCAGATAAACACTGTGATGACAATAGGAGATCCTAAGTGAGCAAAGCCCATTCATTGTTACGTAAAATAGAGAATTCATGAAGTTCTTGCATATACAATGTAATTTTATTCATATAACAATTTTTCACAGATCCTTTGTGCCCTACTTGAGAAAATCCCCATGTTAACAATGAGTATTAGGTCAGCAAATAGTCATTTAATCATCCAAATATATCAAGAATGCTTTTATCTCTCAAAATATGTTACATGTTAAATCAATAATTTAAACAAAAAGTCTACATTTTAAATATCTTAGAATCAGGTGAAAAATGAACAGGTTGGTGATCACTATCATCAATATTTTTCTTGTCTCCCAAGTAATAAAAAGTGATATAGGGCCACCCACGCATGTCAGGAAGTTGGCTGAAACTCCTTGGAAGAAGAGCAATAGTTAAGATTGAGCAACCAGCAGCAAGTACTCTGCCAAGGGTTTCATCTGCCTGACAGCTTCCTTCCACTGGATACTAGTCTGGGCTAGGCATTGCGCCAGGCCCTTCACCTTTACAGAGTATTTTTATACACATTTAAGCATTACATCAAATCCACCGTGTGAAGAAGAGACAGATCCAGAGCTCCCACCCATGTTTGAGCAATCTGAAACCCTATTCTTTTCTAAAACATCACACTGCTTCTTCTAATTTTAATTCTTTAAGCCTAACATGACCCATGTATCAGAAAGAGTGAAGATGGCTGTTTTGTTTTTATTTAAGCAATTTTTATAAGTCCCTCCTCCAAACCCCAAGTCCACAAGTGCTTCTTAGAGAGTCCCTTTGGACACCAGAATAATTTCTGCTGCCATTTTGAATGTTCAAGTTGGCCGATTCCACTGTGGTTATTTCCACCCTCTTAGCTCACCCACATTCACTGGTATAGAAAACTTATGGTTAAAGTGACTGTAATAAGTCAAGACAGATAATAAACTCATCTTATGAATGAAAGATAAGCCTGACATCATTCTCTTAGATACTACCGTCAAACTTACATGCAAGTTGCCCGATGAAGTCATGTTTTCCCTGACACGTTCATGTCACAGAAAGGGGATCACAGCAGCACTCAGTGGGAAGTCAGACAACACCCGAGGCCTTTTGACTCTGGGCCACGGTGTCCTGTATGGAATGCATATTGTACAATTCTTTCCAATATTCGTGTTTTGTTTGGATTCCCATATCAGCCTCAATCCTTCCTTTGGCCCCATTCCATCAAACCACCTTAAGTATATACTAATATAATATAATATGTAATGTATTCAAGTACAACACATAAAAAAATGCAGAACTCGGCTTGATGAATTTTTGTAATGTGAACATACCTGTGTACCTAGACCCCAGGTGGATAAAATAGAATATTGCCAGTGCTAGAGAATGTTCTTCCGGTCACTGCCCTCTTCCAAGGTTACTCATGGTCCATACTTCTGACAACAAATTAAAGTTGTGCCGTTCATTCATTTTATAAAAAAGTAATCACACAGCATGTTGCTTTTTGTGTCTGACTTCTTTCTTTCCACATTATGATTCTGAATTTCATCTATATTGTTCTGTGAATCAGTACTTCGTTCATGCATAGGCTATACCATATTTCTCTGTACTAGAGTACTCTCATTTATTTCCCATTCTATTGTTAATAGGCATTCTTGTACATGTCATTGGTGAAAATCTATAAGCATTTTTTTCCTGGGTAAGTGCTCAGGGGTGGCATTGTTGGTCATGAGACATAGATTTGTTAAACATTAGTAGATACTGCTAAATAATTTTCCAAAATCATTATACTCTACCAGCCATGTATGTAAGATCCAATTGTTTAAGATCCTTGTTGATATTTTGCACTTTATGTCTTTTCTTTTTAGTTAAAGTCATGTTGTTATAATATAATTTCTCTAATGACTCATGAAACTGAGCAGCTTTAGATTTATTTACTTATTGGCTATTTCTATACCTTCTTTTGGGAGGTAACCTTTCAAGCTTTTTGCCTATTTTTCTGAGTTGTCTACTGGATAAATGTAATGTAGATTTTACATATTATGGATATGAATATTTTGTCAGATATATGTATTAAAATTCCTTTACCTACTATGTGACCTCCCTTTTCATCCTTTTAATAACATCTTTGGATGTCGTTTTACTGGACTGGTCACAAAGGAGCCTAAGGCTTGAATGGTCTATTGCAATAACGTCATTTTTTGTCACACTTTTGCAGACTGAGAGGCTATCAATAATGTATGTATCACAACATTCATGGATTGTCAGGAAAAGCTGGTCACTGGTAATGTGTCAGCAAATTGGTTCATAGATTACATTTATGATAACACCATGGGTGCTGGTTGGTATTTCCTCCTTTCTATCAGAGCAGTAATTTTTTTCTGTGTCTATGTTATTATATAAACATTAAAATGATAGACACAAAGGTATTTCACAACATGTCGATAAATAATTTACAGTTCTGTATATTGATCTCTAAACATAATGACACAGTCATCTCTTCACATTTCATTATAACAATTTCCTAAGATATTTGTTTCCATGACTCCAGAATAAAAATATTTTTTGCCTCAGACTTCCGATGAAAGTATAAGAAACTGAAGATAAATTTAGTAGAGAGAAAATCCAACAAAGTGCTCACAAAGAGTTATTAAATAAAAAATGAATGAATTTTTTGCAATATTTAGTTTATCAACAAACAAAACAAAATAATAAAGACAGATCCATACATGGAAATTAGAGGAAGAGCAACTTTCATTCAATGTAAAGATGATAAAACAGCTTGAAAAAAGCTGCCCAAGATCGGATGGACAGTGACAGGGCAGCTGGGAGGCAAACAGTGGATAACTATATAAGAATAAGCTGATTAATTCATTAGTCATGATGTCATATACATAGATCTGGTATTTAACAGTGTTTGTTCTAATATAAGTGCATTTTAAGTTTCTTTTCTGCACTGAGATTGTGTGATTCAGTGACTATAAAAAAAAAAAAATCCCTCACTTTAGTAGACGAACACTTTCAGAATAATTATGTGTCAAATAATTTTCTAAAAGGCAAATCTTGGGGGCCTGGGTGGCTCAGTTGGTTAAGCGTCAGATTCTTGATTTCGGCTCAGGTCATGATCTCAGGGTCCTACATCGGGCTCTGTGCTATGTGTGGAGCCTGCCTAAGATTCTGTCTGGTCCCCAACCCCCCTTCCCGCCACTGTGCACGCACATGCTTTCTCTTTCTCTTAAAAAATAATCAATCAATAAAAGACAAATTTTATCTAGTCCCTAATTTACATTTTATATTGGTATTGCAGGGTACTGGTATAATTGGTGTTATATGGTCCTGGTAAAAACCATTAAATCAAGAAGTTTTAGTGAAGACAAAAGAGGGCAACAATAGATTTCATGAGATGCTGAAGACCCTTGTAAATTACCATTACTGTAAGTATTTAAAGCTGTACCTCCAAAGCTAGTAATTTATTTATTTTTTCTATTTATGTGCTCAAGTAGAGTTCCTATAGCATCATCTGGCTACCATTCAGAGAACACTCAGAGAATTCAGAGTATTCCATACTTGGGAATTTTCTTGAGTCCATGTCCACCTCTCCCAGAATTGTGCTTCTTTTTCAGACACTATTTTACTTGTCTAATTTATAAATAGTGTGATTTTAAATCTATTTATACTAAAAGATCCTAGAATTAAGTACTATATGAAAGTTGTTCTTTAAGAAGTACTAGTAAGAGCCCCTGGGTGGCTCAGTTGGTTAAGCCTCTGCCTTTGGCTCAGGTCATGATCCCAGGGACCTCGATGGAGTCCCGCATCAGGCTCTGGGCTCAGTGGGGAGTCTGCTTCTCCCTCAGCCTCTGCCCCTCCCTCGTGCTCGTGCGCACGTGCACACGCTCTCTCTCTCTCTCAAATAAATAAAAATCTTTAAAATAAATAAATAAAAAGTACTAGTAATAATAGTATATCTTGAAATTAGAAATGTAATAAGAAGTTGAATATTTTTAAAATTTGAAAGAAAGTAGATCTATTTATAATAATCAAAGTTATATCCATTTCTTTCTTAAAAGATTTTATATCTTACTTTGTATCTATAGTGTGTATTTATGCTCTAAGGATTCCGTGCTTTAGTCGCACACAGATGTGCACACACACATACACACACGATTTTGGAAGTATTCTGGCATTTATGATAGCATGTGTGAGGCTAGCAAAATGAGTGTGAAAGACATTAATTAAGACGTATTATTATTTTGGAAAGCATAATATAAATGTATTTTTCATAATTTTGCAACATAATTTATAAGTACAAACATGCATGTGTGTATATTACATGTATCAGAAAGCAATTGTCCACTGATTTCCTGCCGAATTTTACAGCATTGCTATGACACATGGCATTTCAGAGACAATTCTGCTACCGTGCCTTAAATAGATCATACACAGTACTAAACTTGCAAGGAGCATACGATGCTAATTTTTCTAAGAGAGCAGAGAGGTCTACTATCTTTTATATTTTTATTTTAAATTTTTTAAAGATTTTATTTATTTATTTGACAGACAGAGAGAGAGAGAGAGCACAAGCAGGGGGAGTGGCAGAGGAAGAGGGAGAGGGAGAAGCAGGCTCCCCACTGAGCAGGGAGCCTGATTCTGTGGGGCTCAATCCCAGGACCCTGGGATCATGACCTGAGCTGAAGGCAGAAACTTAACCGACTGAGCTACCCAGGTGCCCCAATCTTTTATATTTTTAAACAACATAATGATTATTATGAAGTTTTTGTGAGGTATAAATAATAACTCCTAGAAATTAGAAAAACAGAGAAAACACCAACTTCATGAGAAGAACACATTCTAAAGCAGAAATGCGTTCCTATACACCTGTGGGAATATATCTTATTTTCTTGGGTCTCCATGGCTTTTTGATATTACCTAAACCGTGCCGTGCCTATATTCCCGGAAACTAATATTTGTCTTTTTTCACTGTTAGATTATAAGGCTTTCAAGATGAGAAACAAAACATTAAGTTTTGAAAGTCTATACAGTGCCTGAAAGAATCTCTTATGTATAATAGTTGCTCAATAAATATTAATTGAAATTGCATTTTATTGTGCTTTTAATGTATCTAAGAATACATGAAGTAGTTTTTTTTAATTTTTATTTTTTCTTTGTATTTTTAGATTGGCAAAATACGTTAGGCAGTCTAAAAACATCTTTAATAAAGTAATTTTTAATATGCTTCTCTAACCCCAGAGAATCTTTTAATAAAGAGATTAAAGTGTTGAATTTTTATGCCCTGCACTCAAGGGGACAACATGTGACCCTGGTGACTAATTTAGAACAGCGTTTTATTGTAGTACACTGGGCGCTGGATGCTAATTACATCAGTTAGAACATTTTCTTAACCTTATCTATTCATGAGGAAGTCAAATACATAGGGGACAGAATTTAAAATAACCTTTAAAATAAAAAAGAAAAGAGACTAAAATATTTAATTGGGAACATATATTTCAAGTTAAGAATCTTCACTTAGGGGCGCCTGGGTGGCTCAGTCGTTAAGCGTCTGCCTTCGGCTCAGGCCATGATCCCAGGGTTCTGGGATCGAGCCCCACGTTGGGCTCCCTGCTTAGCAGGAAGCCTGCTTCTCCCTCTCCCACTCCCCCTGCTTGTGTTCCCTCTCTCGCTGTGTCTCTCTCTGTCAAATAAATAAAAATCTTAAAAAAAAAATTAAGAAAAAAAAGAATCTTCACTTAATATTTATTCATTAGAGTTAAGCATTATCAATTTCCCCTTCCGACCTGTATGTTACCGTAGAAACACACAGATGTGTATGTCTCTATATACTACACATAGGTGTTTGTGTACCTTGAAAGCTACAGTAATTTACCTATACAGTTCCCATTAAAGGAAACGCAGTGTTATTTTACGACTCTGGAATATTTCTTTTCACTGTGAACAATTATGATGGCGACAATTTTGCTTCCATATATTGCATTAATTTATTAAATGTGTCCCAGTTTTAGGAGGTCATTTTAGAGTGACCATGAAAATTAGAATGGTCTCAAGTTAACAGATCTGAACGAATAGAACATGTCAGTTAAAAACCAGGACACAATCTTAATAAGTATCACATATAATGTAAAGGAAAGTTGTGCTGATAGTTCCGTTCTTTGCCTTTTAAATCAGCTGTTGACACACAGGCAATAAGCCAACTTACAGAGAATGAACTTTCTGTAATAAAAGGAGATTTAGTGGGTGGGAGATGGGGTAACTGGGTGATGGAGGGCATGTGATGTGATGAGCACTGGGTGTTATATGCAACTGATGAATAACTGAACTCTATACTGAAACTAACGATGTACTATATGTTGGCTAGATGAATTTAAATAAAAAATTAAATTAAAAAAAGGAGATTTCTCCTATAGCTGATCAACATGGAGGAATGAAAAATGGCCTCTGAGACCCTCACAACTTATAACTCCCTACATCATTTAGAACCTCCTCAGAGGTTAAGACAAGTTATTTAATATTTCACCGATTTAGTAATTTTTTTTAACTTGGAGAGACAGAGAAAGTCTTTCCAGTTTATTTTAGTTGTGTTTAATTTTATTTTAAATGGTGGAAGAATATAACAGAGAGAAGGAGCGTCTATTACTGACATTTGTTTTCTAAAATGTAACATACTAAGGGGAATGGAGAGACATAAAAAGAATAGATCAGAATGGCAATTTCTACTCATCTCTGAGATCAGAGAGAAAGTTAAGATTCCCTGCTGCTCTCGGGGAAAGAAAAAAAGGGGAGAAGACAGAGTTTGATTGTAGAGAAATGGTCTAGGAGCTCTGTTCTCCAATGCCTCTGATCCCTGTTTCTAGTCTACTCCTGTCTCAAAACCAGTGACCCAAGGGTAAGTTCTGAGTGTACCTTAGCAAGAAACTAGAGAGCAAAGGGCAGAGCGAGCCCAAGCATGAAGTGCTACATATCCTCAGAGATAGAGCCATGCTTTGGCCTGGAAACAAAGTAACAAATGATTCTGATTCTCCAAGCCTGGTGTTGAAGGAGCAGAGAGAGCAGCTAGAGGGAAGGATCCAGATGCTCAGTATTGATGCACCTTTTTGTGTCTGTCTTTGTGGATCACTGACTAAAAAGACCAGGTTTAGGGGTGCCTGGGTGGCTCAGTTGTTAAGCATCTGCCTTCAGCTCAGGTCATGATCCCAGGGTCCTGGGATCGAGCCCCGCATCGGGTTCTCTGCTCTGCAGGAAGCCTGCTTCTCCCTCTCCCACTCCCCCTGCTTGTGTTACCTCTCTTGCTATTTCTCTCTGTCAAATAAATAAATAAATAAAATCTTTAAAAAAAAAAAAAAAAGACCAGGTTTATTAGAACACAGTGGATGGATACCCAAGGAGAAAAAAATAACTGTTTCTTCCTAAGATGCTTTGGAACCATGCATTCCTTCCAGAACTAAAATGTAACCCTAGGAAACATGGGTAGGATCGTTGGGTAACTAGGAACATTAAGAGTTGGGTTATGAGGTTCTGCACCTCATTTTGAAAAATAAAATAAAATAATTGGATTAAGTAAAAGATAATACAGAAAAGATACAGTTCTTACATGTCTAAATTGTGGAAAGAGAGTGCTCTATTAAAGGCACGATACTAGGCATGGGGAAGACAGTGGTGACACAGGAGATGTAGATGCATCATCAGAGTTTACCTTTGGCTAGGGAGAAAAACGTTCAATCATGAATCCTTTAACATATATGAAAATAAAAGTCCAATGTGTTGTTACACAGTATATTGGAATGATGTTTTGTATGTGTATTTGTTGGTTTTGTACTTGGGACCAGAGAAAACTTTTCTGAAAATGTTACATTTTACTGGGAGAGGATGAATGAATGTGAGTCATTCGGATAAAACCAGAGGAGAAGATTGTTCTAAGAAGGGAAACACACACACACACACACACACACACACATCCTGATGTGGGAAATAGTTTTACACTTGCAAGGCATAGGGATGAAAGCCACTGAGGAAGGAAAATGATGAGGCTAGATTAGAGAAAGGAGTGGAGTGGCAGGCAGATGCCGGATCCAGTAGTAGGTCAAAGGCCATATTGTGAACTGTTCACATGAGCATAAGAGCAATGGGTTGTCATTGGAATATTCTGATCTGGAGGAGACGACACTGATACACATTTGAAGAAAACCATTGTAATTAATGTGCATAGAGGAATTTGAGAGAGTGGGAAACCTGGCATTAAGAAAACCAGTAGGAACATGTTTATCTGGCAAGTGTGATCTGTCTTCAGTTAGGATTATGGTAGCGGAGATGAAAAGTGAAGAAGGGAAGAGAAGAGATTTTTGCCAGTTATGGAGAAGAAAGTAAGATAATGGATTTAATATGCAGAATTAAGAGAATGAGGTGATTGGTAGGACGAAGTGTGAAAGCAGGAGACACGTCAAAGACCAAACAGACCTAAGTTTCTGGCTTTTATAGCTGGATGGTGTCCTGTCATTCATTTAGATATACACTGTTGATTCTCAGTTTGGGGGTTATCTTGCTAAAATACAGATTCTGACTCATTAGACCTCAGGCCAGCCTAATCTGCATTTCTAAGAAGCAATTAGGTGATGCTGGTGATGCTGGTCCTCATTGTACGCTTTGATCATGGTGGATACGGAAAACAGGAAGGAGAGCTAGGACGCCGTGGGCCCAGCAGCAAGCTCAAGCTGGGATATTCCAGAGCCTGAGGAACAATGGCACATACAAGTGGAAATTACCCCAAGATAATTGGTTTTAGGTTGATCAATTAATCAGTGGCCTCGAAACAATATATCAATACCAAGGACATGCTAACTGCAGATTAAATGCTTAGTAGACAGGATCTGGTTCCACCACCAAGCTTGTGATTGAATTAAATGGGTTATTTGATCCTTTTTCCCCTGCCTATACATGACATCATCCTGGGTACACTTAGATGCACGGATTCATCTAAGCTTACACATTTTTGTTTACTTCTTTCTGTTGTTACAAAAGCATCACATTTTGAGAACCCCAAAGATAATGGCACATAGGTCATTTCACAAAAAATAAGTATGTAACCTGTGTCTGGTTTATATTAATTCAATAATCATTTGTTAAGTCAACAAGGGATTTAGTGAATTGTATCAATTACTGCTCACTTGGCTCTTGATTTGGGTCTTTTCCTTTTGTTTTGTAAAATCTGTACATTCTTAGATTTTAAAAAAAGTGAAAAGGCATTCTTTAAAACAATTTTAACTTAATTCGCAATTATTTAAACCCTGAGTACCATGGCACCAACTGCTCTTAACACCTAAAGAATACTGATGATATGTGTTTATATCAACTTTGAGACCCTGGGAACAGACAGGAAGTCACCCCAACTCCATGAGTCTGACTGGGAGGGAGGTAATTCCCAGTAGGGTGTATTTAGTACCAGGAAAAATGAAATCAGAGGTTGCTAAGATTCAACCTATTTAGTTGCTTCATAGAAGAGTTAACTCATTACTTTTTTTTTTAATGTAGCACATCCAGATAGGAAAATTACCTTCCCATATTAACCAAACTCTTTTAAGTCTCATGGTTCAATAATACCGGGGTCCAAGAGGCATTGAGTAAAGGGAAGCCCTGATTCTTCAGAGAAGTCCTCTGATGACCTCTTCTTTCCATGAAGTAAACAGAAAATCAGCTTATGCAAGATTTATTGCAAATGAGCATTTTAAAATTCCAAAGGTTTCTCTTCTTTAATCCAGAATGAAAGCATAATTATTCGAATCACCTTAAATGATTTTCTTAGCTATGGAACTAAAATTTATACATTCCTCATAAATTTATTGTGACATTTAATCATCTGGTATTTTTTATCTGAGGGTTTAAACACTTAAACATCTGTTATTATCAAACAGCTTGAAGATAACTGCTGTTTTTAGATAATACCAAGCAAAGTTAAAATAAACAGATCAAAACATCTAGAACAAATTAATCTTCTATAAAGGCATCTTAATGTTAATATTTCTTATTTTAATTAGTTTTCTTCTCAAATTGTAGGTAGACCATTGCAAGTTAAATTACCTCTAATTAGACTTTTTAATCTTTAAATTTCAATCATTTTGATCCATAATAATCCACTTAGATTGAAAATTATCTTCTCTGGTTTACTTAATTTTGAAAATGCTACATATATCACTTGCAATTTTTTTTTGCTAATTATAATTTGACACTAATATGTTTGTGAAGAATGACATATCACAATAAAAATAACTATGTATTTTCAATATAATTTTGAAATACCATAAATACAGTTGAATGAAATTACCTAGGATAATAAGGGAGACAAAGGAAGTCTTTGGTCTATCATTTTTTTAACAAAATAACATCCACTTTCTAAAAGAACTCTTTGCTAATACCTAGAATAGAAATTTGTCTAACCTCAGAGACTTATTTTTCTAACAAGTACTCAGTTGTCTTCACATTCCTTTACTGCAAAATTGACATATAGAAATATTTATGTATGGAGGAAAAGATGAGAAAGTAAAAATTAAAAAATAGGAAAATTCCAAGAAAACATAGGTACATGAGTGACTTGTCTATGATAATCACCAAATATTGAGACATTTTTATGACAATTTATAATTCCTATGTATTAGGCTGGAATTAGACATCCACGTTTCTTCCAAAATGCTGAATCATTAGTTACTGAGGGAGCTCACTCCTTTGACATAGTCAATCTCAAGGAACAAGGGAAGAAAAAATATGAAAATAAAGGGAAAGTTGTGTGTAAATCTCAGGGAGACTAAGACTGATGTGAACTAATGTGTTGGTATGAACCATGTTGCCTTTCTCTAGGCTTTGTCATAGCCCTCTTTTTTTTTGAGAGACAGAGCGAGAGAGTGAGAGAGCTCACAAGTGGTGTGTGGTGGGGAGAGGCAGAGGGAGAGAGAGAATCTTAAGCAGCCTCCATACCCAGCATGGAGCCCTACATGGGCTTGATTTCATGACCCTGAGATCATGACCTGAGCTGAAGTCGAGTCAGAGGCTTACCTCGCTGAGCCACCAACGCGCCCATGCCATAGCCATCTTGATCAGAGTTTTAGGGTGAATGCCCTTAATAGTAAGAGCAAGGAAGTGGTGGGTAGCCTAGAGGATAGATATAAGGAAAACAAGAAGGCCACTTTCCACCTGTTTCTCCTGATCCCAGAAAGACAGATTATAATGCCATGACTCTAAAGCATGGCTTACAGTGGAGTCACCTGGGGGAACAGTTATAAATTCCAATGTCCAAGGCACACCCCCAACCAATTAAATCAGAATCTCTGATTATTGGATTTTCTTCCTGTATTGCACTTCCTAGGATATCTAATACCAAATTGAAAAAAAAAAATGGTATTGATTTTATAGAGAAGATTGTCACACTTCATCCTTAAGTATGATATTTCTTATACATTAATTTTGTAGATACCATTTGTTAAATAAGTATTTATCAAGAATTAACATTTAGGGGCACCTGGGTGGCTCAGTCATTAAGCGTCTGCCTTCGGCTCAGGTCATGATCCCAGAGTCCTGGGATCGAGCCCCACATCGGGCTCCCCGCTTTGTGGGAAGCCTGCTTCTCCCTCTCCCACTCCCTCTGCTTGTGTTCCTTCTCTTGCTGTGTCGCTCTCTGTCAAATAAATAAATAAAATCTTAAAAAAAAAGAATTAACATTTAATTCTATCAAATGCCGTTTTTTGCATCTATTGTGATGCTCAAAAATGTTCCCTCTATTCTGTCAATGCAGTGAATTTTCTTTATTAATTTTCAAAAGTCATACTAATTTAGGATTTCTGTAACACAAATTAACCAGTAAGTTTTACTTATTTAATGTATTGACTAGATAAGCTAATATTTCCTTTAGGGTTTTTAAAATGTTATTTATTAGCTCATTTGCTTATATGTTTAATGTAAAATCTTCTATTTTGTTATCAAGGACATTATAACCTCATAAAATAAATTGAGAATTACTCCCGTTTTCTCTTTTCTCTGGAAGAATTTTATATAAGATAAATGTTAAGTCTTACTTAAGTATTTGAAAGAAATCAGGAGTTTTTTTTTTTTTTAAGATTTTATTTATTTGACAGAGAGAGACACAGCAAGAGAGGGAACACAAGCATGGGGAGTGGGAGAGGGAGAAGCAGGCTTCCCGCTGAGCAGGGAGCCCTATGCGGGGCTCAATCCCAGGACCCTGGGACCATGACCTGAGCCGAAGGCAGATGCCCACTGACTGAGCCACCCAGGTGCCCCAAAAATCAGCAATATTGACATGAAGATGACTTTCTGGGAAAATTTTTAAATACATATTCAATTTGTATAATAATTTTACATTTACATTTTTCTTTTGGAAGAGTTTGGTGGCTTGTGTTTTTCTATGAATTTAGGTGTTTCATCTAAATTTTAAATGTATTGACAGTTATTTTTTTTCATGAGTGTTGAAAGGTTAATTTGCTTTCTCCTTTTTTTCTGAGCTTTATTGAGCTACAATTGATAAACTAAAATTTCATATATTTAATGTATACATTTTAATGAGCTTGGATATATGTATACATCCATGATACCATCTACCACAGTTAGGGTACTAAACATACCTATTATCTCCAAAAATTCCTTGTGTTCTTTTGTGTATGTATTTGTGTGTGTGTGTGTGTGTGTGTGTGTGTAAAGGTAATAACACTCAATGGGGAGGGGCGTGGAGGGATGGGGAAACTGGGTGATAGACATTAAGGACAGCACATGATGTAATGGACACTGGGTGTTATATAAGACTGATAAATTGTTGACTTCCACTTCTGAAACTAATAATATATGTTAATTAATTGAATTTAAAGTTTAAAAATTAAAAAAATAAAATTCTTATAAAAATATTCAAAAAAAAGAACACTTGATATGAGGACTATCTTCTTAACATAACAGTACTATGTTGATAACTATATGTACTATGTTGTATAGCAGCTCTCTAGAAATCATTCATCTTGTATGACTGAAACTTTATACATATTGAGCAATAATTCCTCATTTTAAAAAATCTCTATATAGGATACATGCTATGGACTAAATGTTTGTGTCCCCCTGCAAATTCATGTGTTGAAATGTATTCCCCAATGCAATGGTTGTTAGGGTTGGTGGCAATCATGGGGATGGAATTAGTCCCCTTATCAGAGAGACTGCAGAGAGCTCTTTGCCCTTCCTCCTATGTGAGGAACAGCGAGAAAATGGCCATCTATGAACCAGGAGGCAGAGCCTCACCATACATCAAATCTGTTAACACTTTTGTCTTGGACTTCCCAGTCTCCAGAACTGTGAAAAATAAATTTATCTTCTTTATAAGCCACCCAGTTTAGCATATTTTGTTATAGCAGCCTGAACACACTAAGACACTCTGTATTTGACCCCCCCTTTTTTTCTTGACACTTATTCCTTGTCATTTTGTCTTCTAGTCTTGATCAATCTTGCCAAGATCTTCTTATAATTTTGTGAAATTATGTCTCATAATTAATGTCAATCAATGTTTTTAAGCAACAAAATTTTAGATTTCTTGATCTTTTGGGTTTGGTGAGTATTACATTGACTTGTGTTCTCATTTTCATTATTTTTTTTACTGGTATTTTCTTTGGATTTGTTTGTTTATTTGTTCATGCATACTGACTTATGGGGATATTTCTTTAGTTAATTGATTTCTAGCATTTCTTTTGCAATATATGCATGTAGTACTATTAATTAGCCTCTAACCATGACTTTAATGCTTCTTATGAGTTTTGCTATGTTGCATTTTCAATATTATTGAGTACAAAAAATTTTTCTAATTTTCATTGTAGCTTCTCCCTTAATTAGTGGATTATTTTGAAATATAAGTTAATGCATAATTCCTTCATTTTGTTTTTCTGTTCTTTTACGCCATCCTGTGAGTTACTTGAACTTTTTTAAAAGTCTCATTTGATTTCTCTATATTTTGAGTGTATCTCTTTGTATAGCTTTTTTTTTAACTGATTGCTCCACATATTATATGCACATAATTTATGACAGTCTACCGATGTCATCCTCTTACCAGCTGAATGTAATCCAGAAATCTTAAGTCTTTTTAATTCCTTTACCTTCCCTCATTTATAATATAACTGTCTTCAAAAAATTTCCTCTACATACAAGTAGAAACATACCAGAAAGTCTTAACAGTTTTTCTTAGCATCAAAAGTAATTTAGAAATCTCAATGGGAAGGGAAATGCCTATGGTAGTTACCCATATTTCTGGTTACCTAGTTCTTTCTTCCTTTCAACTATTCCAAAAAGAATGAATGAATGAATGAATGAATGGGTGAATGAATGAATGGTTCCCTTTCCATTCAGAGAACTTCCTTTGGTTGTTTTTTTAGGCTAAATCTGCTGATTACAAATTCTCTTACTTTTCCTTTATCTGAGAATATTTTGGTTTCCCCCTCACTCTTCAATAATATTTTTGATGGATATAAGGTTCTGGGTTGACATTTCTTTTACTGTAGCATTTAATAAATATTGTGCCCACTCTGTTTCTTTGTTAAAAATCCTCTGTCATTCACATTTTTTTAAACTCTTCTATAGGCAGATGTTACTCTTCACTGATAGTTTTCAAGGTATTTTCTTTGTCTATAGTTTTCAAATATTTTATTTTGATATGTCCTGACATGAGTTTGAATTTATACTGTTTGAGGTACACTAAGCCTCTTGAATCTATAGGTCTATGTCTCATGACAAATTTGGGATTATTTTTCAGCCATTATTTCTTCAAGTAACTTTTTAGCCCTAATTTCTTTCTGGTGTTTTGCTGAGACATTGAGGGCATGAACACTGAATCTTTTGTTGTGGTCCCACATGTCCCTGAGACTCTCTTCAGATTCCTTAATCTATTTTCTTTCCATGGATCACATCAGGTAATTTCTGTTGCTACATCTTCAGTTCATTGATTCTTTTCTCTATCAATTCTGTCACGCAGCCCATCCACTCAGCTTTTTATGTAGGTTATTGCATTTTGTCATTTCTCATACTTAATTTAGTTTTTCTTTATAACTTCTATTTCTTTGCTGAGACTTTCTAAATCTTTACTGAAGCTTTCTATTTTTTTTTTTCAATCTTCCCAAGTGTGTTTATAATTGCTCAGTGAAGTATCCTGAATAAGGTTTCGTCTAAAGGGGTTTGTGGGTCACCTGGCTGGCTTAGCTGGTGGAGCATGCAACTCTTGCTCTTGGGGCTGTAAACTCAAACTCCATGTTGGGTGTTGAGATTAAAGACAAATAAAGTCTTTAAAAAAATAATAAATAAAGGGGCTTGAGCCACGATTCCCAATCCTTTTTTGCTTCAGGGTGTCTTTAGTGTCTCAGTAATCTTTTCATGTTTTTCCTAGGTCAAAAGATATGCCTAATGATGCCATGCATTTGGCATTAGGTCCAAAAGATTCAATTAAGAATTATGTCATAATGACTTAATATTCACTTGAAAAAATAAGGCACATACTTGGAAATAAAATTAACATTTTACAGAAAATAATTTAATTTACCTATAGCATTATTTATTTTGTTTAATTCATTGTGCATATATTTATTTGTTTTACAACCTTCAATAAATCTAATATTATTTTACCTCTACACTGTAAATACTGATCTTGATGAGCCTCATGTGAGAATTTGTGCTCTTTCTTACATTTCTATGAGAAAAGATGAATTTTGTGGAGCTTTCTTTTTCTGTAGTTTGCAATACAGAACATAATACTTTTTCTTGTTTTTTTTTCTTTAATATAGAATTACATGGCTTATTGAATATGTTCTTTCAAATTTTGTTTATCCCTTTTTGTTTACCATTTTGATGTGTCATATACTCCTATAACCTCCTCACCCCCTCAACTGGGCACTGCTTTAAATAAAAGATAAGTTATTTCCCCGGTGCTGGAAAAAATACAAAAATAATCATGAAAAAAACCAACAAGTCCAGGGTACTTACAGAAATAATGGATATTGGGGAGAAAAGCTCCCAAGACATAATACAAAAATGTCTCACTTTTTAACGTCCCATTTTAGAAACTTAGATTGGGTAAGTAAGTAGTTTAGAAAAAGCATCAGTGATTAAATGATGGCCATATATTAGTAGACCATTAAACATCAATAATTAAATGATGGTATATCAATGGCTGTTTCAATGATTAAGCCATGTGTAACAAAAATAATGTTTCTTTTGTTAAGGTTGAAATACTAAATTCAGCCTCACATTCTCAATCTTGACTTCTGAAAACATTAATAAAATAACTCCTAGTATTTTTATGGATGAGATGGAGAACTGTAGTTAAACGAAATTGCAGCATGCTTTTCACTACTTATTGAAATAGAAATGGTTTTGCTTGAGTCATAGCTTTCTTTTTCCTAAAATAGTATGTCTACAGAGCTCTGAGATCTCCCCCCACCCAAGAATAGATGACACCTTCAACTGAATTTTTCAATTTACTTATTTTCAACTGAACAATTTTTCAACGTTTTAAATTAGAGTGAACTTTGAAGCACTTTTGTTTTTTGTTTTGGGGGGTTTTTTGAGAGAGAGAGGGCATAGAGGGCATGTAGGGGCAGAGTGAGAAGGAGAGGAAGAGCTCCAAGAAGGCTCTCCACCCAGCGTGGAGCCAGACCTGGGGCTCAATCTCACCACCCTGAGATCATGACCTGAGCCTAAATCGAGTTGGACACTTAACCGACTGAGCCACCCAGGCACCCCTGAACCACTTTTAAGTCACTTGCGTGTATCATCAGTAATATCTGAAGGTATGTATTACATGTATGAATTAAAACATTCTGAACAGGAACCAAACATATTCTGCTTTTTAACTTTCTATAATTTAATTAACTCTTAGGTTTATAAAACATGTTTTTAAAACTTGAAAAAGCATTACTTACAAGAACAAAATAAGCCTGGAAGAAGACATGTGATGGCATGATACGAGTTTTGAGTTTCACATACTTAGCTCACCATTTAATGGATTGTGGGTACACTAATTTTATATAAAAAATTATACACTAATTTTACATGTATTTAACACTAAGCATGTTTGTTAGATGGGCTTTATTAGTTTTTATTTGTAGTAGTGTTCTCTTTATTGTTAGTTTCAAACTATTCTATAATTATATTTTTGTTTTCTCTTTGATCCAAAATAATTATTTAAAAATTCTTTCATGATTGAGGTATTTCTTGGTATTTTTGTTGCTCTTATTTGTTCTTTATACATTGTAGTTGGGATCAAGCTTCACTGAATTTTTATAAGAACATTGCAGCTTGGTTATTCCTGGTTTGCGGAATGTCAAATTTTCTTCATTATCTTTTTTATTTTAAAAAAGTGGTACTCAAAAACAAGGCATGGAGGACACAAATTATGATAAATGTTTCCCTTATCTGCAAACAATTCATTTTCTTTGAGTACATTTTATCATTTCTTTACTGTTTGCTCTGTCAAAGACCAAAGATATGCAAAATTGTCTCATAATTATTTTAAACCCGTGTCTATTTTTCTAACAGTACCTTTCTATATGTCGAAGCCACATCCCATGGTTAACAAGTGAATGTAAAAAGTGTAGCACTATTATGAGTAAACTCCTTCTACATTGGAAATAAAGGTCAGAGAGTCCCTCTTCTCATATATTTCTTTTTTTACTTAAAATACACTCTCTTTAAAATGAACTTTAGTTTGACTTTGTATCTGTCTACTGTTTTATCATTTAACTTTACCCTTTCTATATCAGTTTGTTTTAGTTATCTCTTGTATACCTCAGGTTGGATTTGTTTTTTCCCTACAATCCGTATTTTAATATATTTACTCAAATTTCAAATTAATTACTATTTATTAACTTAAATAAAGTCACACAATGATTAAACAGTAAAGCCAGAATTTCAACATGTAACTGCATTTTTTTTTATTATTTTTTTTTAAAGATTTTATTTATTCATTTGAGACACAGAGATACAGAGAGAGAGAGAGCATGAGCAGTGGAGAGGCAGAGAGAGAGGGAGAAGCAGACTCCCGGCTGAGCCAGGAGCCCGATGTGGGACTCGATCCCAGGACCCTGGGATCATGACCTGAGCTGAAGGCAGACGCTTAACCATCTGAGCCACCCAGGCGCCCCGTAACTGCAATTTTTAAGCCATATGTTACCAGAAACATAGATTTTGAGTATTATACAACAAAAATAATAGTTTTCTTTGTCAACTTTGTAAAAATTGAGCTACAGTATCGTCAGTTTGGGGTGACTGAAAGTTGAGTTTTCAAAATTAATTTCTCACTACTTATTTTTATTCATGGTTAGTGTTAACTGCAGATCATCAATGTTTAGGTTTTGGTCTTATTTGTACATGATATCAATTATTTTTTAGCTTAAGAAACTTTTAATATAATTTCAATTCAACATTATCCATGTGCAATTAGTTCTATGAAAGTGTTTTTTCTTTCACATATATTGATTTGGGTTCATACATAGTATATCTTCATTCCATGCCTTTAACAAACACAAAACATGTGATGAGATTATTGAAAAAAATCTTAATTAAGAGATAATAAATAATACCCTGTCCCTACCTTTCACCATGATCTTTTATGGAGTATGTAGATCAATAATAAGTGTTATCTACTTGGCAGTCACATATGAAATATTGAAATAAATCGTGTCAAAAAAGGCTATCTGTTAACACTAAGCCTATTTAGTGATAGAATGATATGTCACAGAATTTATCACAATCATTAATACATGTTGTTTCTGTACAGTTGTAAACACTTCAAACTTGAAAGAAATTCTAGGCAATATTTTCCAGTAACTTAAGCGATACAAAGTATACAAAAGTAGTCAAGTGTGGCCCCTTGCCTGGGAGACCTCACAGCCTAACAGTAATGCTTCTTGAAGTGGCATGTCAGAGTGATGTTTCATAAAGGGACCAGAAGAGGACAAAGGTCTGTGCATGCAAATAGCAAAATAAAACCTCCTATTTAATATTATAACTTTTTTTCTTTTTTGTCTTCTTTTTTTTTCTTCCTTTGCTCTTGAGAAGTGAATAAATTCTGAATTGTTTTTATAATTTGAAGCTACTATTTTATAATGAAAAGTGTTATTCATTATAAAAGGACTTTCTTCCCTCCTAAACTATAAGCTTCATAAGGAAGGAAACATATCTGTTTTTGCTTAATCGTTATATAGCACAGTGTTTGATGTAAATAAATGCCCAATAACTCCCTGTATAAATGAATACACAGACTAAAGTTCAACAAAAATCTTCTTGAGTAGTAAAGCATGGATTAAAACTATTGAGAAATGCAGCAAAAAAATGGGTCTATATCTGTTCTGGGTTCTCTTTCCTGCTTGATGGTGATAGGAAGTCTGGGTAAGGGGTTCTACTGTCATGTTAATAAGAGGGAAAAGCTCTAACAGATGGACAGAAAGGTGTGGGAAGCCTGGAATCATGTCAAGGTACAGAGAGCAGTGGTTGGCAATTTAAAATCTTCAGGTTGACTGAAAAGCCTGTGGCGTAGGCAATGTGTGTCTTGCAAAGAGATGGAACAGGCAAGCCAACCTTGGCTTGATGCCTCGGGGCAGGAGAGAGAAGCAGAACCG
Source organism: Phoca vitulina (assembly GCF_004348235.1). Classification (NCBI taxonomy): domain Eukaryota; kingdom Metazoa; phylum Chordata; class Mammalia; order Carnivora; family Phocidae; genus Phoca; species Phoca vitulina. The sequence continues at coordinate 9,311,593 of NW_022589730.1, read as the reverse complement.
GGTGTCGCATCTTCTCTGACATTTTTTGTCTTGTAATGAAGGTAACATTAATAATGACATAGCTCTTAACCATTTGGAGTGATATTGCTTCAGGAATGTTCAAATTTAGAGGGAAAGTTATTTAAATGAACATCATATAGTTTCTTATCTGAAAAATATAAAAATCACTGTCTGTCTCAGTGGGTTGTTACGAGGTTGCAGTGAGATCATGAAGGAGAAGATTTAGTGGAGTATTTCGTGAGGCAGATTTCAGTAAATTTTTGCCAAGCAACCAGTGACAAAGCCAAATTATGGCTTTTAACCATGGGCATTGTTACAAATAGCTTCCCTGCTTTTTTTTTTTTTTTTAGATTTTATTTATTTATTTGAGAGAGAGAGAGAATGAGAGAGAGCACATGAGAGGGGTTAGGGTCAGAGGGAGAAGCAGACTCCCTGCCGAGCAGGGAGCCCGATGCGGGACTCGATCCAGGGACTCCAGGATCATGACCTGAGCCGAAGGCAGTTACTTAACCATCTGAGCCACCCAGGTGCCCTAGCTTCCCTGCTTTTAAAATATTACTCCAATAATTTTAAACCTTAAACCAAGAACTCTATGAAGACGATCAAGTAGGTAAAACAATGGCAATGATAAGCAAAGTATGAAGTATAGAGGTATGATTTATTTTTTCAGGACTGACAATCACATTCTATTTGCATGCATGACGACAATAGTTTAAGCTTAAAAATCAAAACAGTATTATCAGATAACTGCATTCATTCCAGTTCCATTTTTTTTCTAGATTAATAATTTATTCCTATTATTTTGCCACACCAGCTGTCCATCCTCGTAGGAGTTAAGTATTCATTGCTCTTGTATCATATCCAGGTTTGATACCTGAGTATCAACCCACAAGCAACATGCCTACCTCAAACCTTTGCTTATCTTATTGTAAATCAGAAAGTTTCCAAGCTGTCAATCAAGATTTTTCCCATTTGAGATGGAATCTAGACATGAGCCATCTTGATGTTCAAGACTATACTATATTCAGATATTTTCTATTCACCAAGAAATACAGAAACAACAAAAGGAAGGTTATAATATGCCTGAACTCCATTTTTCAGTCTAGATAGACATAAAAATAATAATTTCATCAATCTATTTTGAAAACACAGACAACATTAGGCATGGGTTATATAAGATTATCTCTATATGAAAAATGGTGGTAAGTAATAATATAATACTGAGACAAAAAGAAGAAAGGAATTAAAAGAGAATATAATTATTTATGTTAAAGCTAAGTTGTCAAATTTAGCAAACTATTATTCCCTAGTGAAAAGTGTTGTGGTCTCTTTAGGAGCCACAAATAATCAAGATCTTGATATTTTATCTCAATAAAAGTATAGTTCCCCATTAACAGAACTCAATGAGGCCAGGGAAAAGGCAATTGTTTGATCTGACCCATTGGTAAAATGCTAACCCCCTGGTGAGCTCCTACTTAGTTACTTAAAACATCTAAATAAAACTAGCCAGCATCATTAGTTGCAGAAGCAGTAAAATACTTGCCAAATTTTATTCACAGGAAAGAACAAAGAACTATATACATATATATGTGTGTTATTATAATATAAACAAAAGTAAATGAAAGATTTAAGAGAATGATCAACCAAGATGTGCAAAGTAACCTCAGTATCAAAATGCAAACTTTATTTTACATAACAAAACATCATCTAAATAGAATTAATCTATGTTTAAATCTTCCTGTAAATCCATTTTTTGGAGAAAGAATCACTTTATTGTGTTAGGAATAATGCTATTCCTAAGTGATTTCTTAAACTGAGAAATGTTATTTTAAAATATTTTCTTTTCTTTTCTTCAAAGAGAAAATTCATTTTCTTTTAAACAACAAAAGAATAAAATCATATTGTATGCTGTGCTCTTAGCATTTGACATTTAGAGGCATGAATGATTGATAACTCCACTTTACTTAGCAGGGAAATTAATCTGTATGTAGATTCAAAAGTAGGAAGAAAGAGACATTCACATTTCTCTTTTATACAAGGACTGCTGTAAATTAGAAGTGCCAAAAAGTAATTTGTCAATTTATATGCACAGAAGTAACTCTATTTTTGTTTAAATGTCTGAACATTAATGTTTCCCATAGAAGGTAACCAGTACCTATTTGAAATATCATAAATTTATAATTTATGTCTATGAAGTTACCTTCTATCCTTTTATTGGTGATTCGCTGAGCAATTTAGAAAGCTATTCAAGAACCACTGGACGTTAGGTTCAAAAATGAGTCGTGAGTGATGGAAATACAGTGCTTGCGTCTACAAAGTTTACACATGAGATTACTACACATTCACAGCACCTATTAATCATAAACTAAGTTTACCATATACTGGAAGAATGTTCTTAAATAGTTTTTTTAATATTAAGAGCAATGTGATTATTAAAATAGTTTGACTTACTCTTTTTTGTCAAAATTTCAATCTAACTGTATTTATGTAATACCCCTCACATCTCATATATTTTTTTCTTATGTACATTTCTCATATACATTTTTTCTCATATACATCTCATACTTCCATAAATCCAATTTTACAAGTAGTAAGTTACCTCATTGGAATCTAATGAATGCAGGATTAATTAACAACAAGAGAAGTCTACATTCTAGTGATACATTGAACAGAAGTGTTTAAAGGGTTTCACTGAATGGAAAGGAATATGATGGTTAAAAGAGGAAAAGGAGGAAATGAAATATGGGAATGGAAATTCTTGCATGAGGCCCTGGACACGTCCTGGGCAGCTGTTATGCCCCCACTAGGAAAGATGGAATTCAAGGTCATGGGACTGACTATAGCAAATAATATGGGATCAAAGAAAGAAAAACTTCTGAAAGGTGGAGGATCTTATGAGGACTGAAGAGAAGGGAGAAACAAGACAAATAGAATCAGGAGAATGTGGTGTCATAGAAGCCAAGTGAAGAAACTACTTCAGGAAAGAGATCAGCTTTATCAACTTACAGTTAGAACAACATGAAGACTGAGGGTCAGCTATTGGGTATGGCAATGTGGTCATTAGTGACCTCGATTAGGGAATTTTCGCTGAAGTGTTGGGGAAAAGCCTGATTTAAATTCATTTAAGGGAGAATGGAAAGACGGAGACAGCCAGTATGGAACAACACTGTGAAACTTTTCCTAGAAGGAGGGAGAGAGAAATTGAGTGGATGGAGGTTGATGTGGTCAAGAAAAGTTTTGGGGCTTTTTTAAATCTTTGCTTATTTATTTGTGTGTTTGGTTGGTTTACTGATTTTTGTTTTGTGTTTATTTTGACATGGGAGATATTATGACATGCCGAAAAGAATAATCCGATTTACGGTATAATTTAGCAGGGCTGATGTAGCCACATCCCTTGCCAGAAATAATTTTCTAAATATTTTTCATTATGCTTACTTTTTCTACCTTTAGAGAATAAAAGGCATTCTGTATCATGCTAGGTGCCCTCTTAGAAAGCAGAGAGGCAAATATTGTCTTCTGTACATTTTGCATGGCATGAAACCTTTATTTACTTTGGTGCCCTAAGTTGTCTTCTGCTCTTGGACCAGGAGCTAAAATGTGCTCCAACATGCACTTTCTCTAAACTCCTACATGATCCTGTAGTGCTTCTGAGTTTCCCTGCTTCGAATGTACAAGTCAGATCTAAAGAGCTGCATTTCTTGCCAAGAAGGATCTTGACTCTCATAGAGAATAGTGTTCTTTGCTTTCCTGACTAAAGAATTCTCCTCGATCTGGTAACATTCTCTCTTACACCAACTTTTTATTAAAAATTCACTGTTTAGATGAAAGGAGGGTCTATTCAGTGAATTTCAGATCAAACAAATTAATACTGAGGCTCACTTGTAATTCTCCTTGACGACAATTTTGGTTTTTACCATCTATGTGACCTTCAAGCAAATGTTTTGTTTTCTACCGGACACCAAGATTCCATAATCTTAGTGTTGCCACAAGAGAGAAGAGTGTTATTAGAAGATAAACAAATTGAACATTGGAACAGCTTAGAGAGTACAGAAACAGACCAATATGTAAATGGATATTTGATAGATGAAACAGGGGACCACTTATTCTAGGATAGTAGAATAGCTAATTTTCCCTGTGAAAAATAATTTGCTTTTTGTTCCCACTTTAAACGATACCAAAAAAATTTCTTCTAGGTCACTAAATATGAAAGCAAAACTTTAAAGCATTTAGAAGCACATACAGGAGACTGCTCTTCTCAAATTTGAATAGGGGGAGCTTTCTCAAGATAGAAAACCAAAACTATAACAGAAAAGATAAATAAAATAATAAATATATTATAATTTGAGGCTTTTGTTCATCAAAATTTACCATAAGACAATTACAGGTAAGCTAGGAACTGAGATACTATGTTTGCAGCACATATAAGCAAGACAGTATTAGTATCCAGAATATAGAAAGAAATTCTAAGAAAATGATAGGGATTTCTAATAGAAATATAGTAAAAAAAAATCATAATCAAACCTAAATGGCAATCAGGGAAGCACAGCATAAAACTGAAATGCACAAAATTTTTGTGTATGGGAGGTAGAATTTAACATCTGACAATGAAAAGATTAAGATCAAAAATATTTCCTCTGAAATCCTGTTTCTCAAATACTTTTAGGAAAATTGACAAGAATGCACTAACACTCCATTCGGACCATCCAGCTCTTAGCCCTTGTTTCTTCCATATTAAACTTTAAAGTTACATATTTCTTCTCCTATATTTTGCTTTAAAATAAAGTCATATTATACTTTGAAGGCCAAAAGTTCTTGGTATACCAAAAATATTCGTATGGACTGACCTAGACTCGGCTAGGCACTGTAAATGACAATGTAGTGACTCAGGGCGGTGGATGGCTTTGTTACCCTGCTAGATCCAACGAAGTATTCCAGACTCACTTCAACAAAAACACCTCATCTCTATTCCAGAATCGGTTGTGTTCTATAATGTACCTGTTCACATGTCCCATGTCTAGTCCTCTCTCTATCTACTTAGAGATTTGTTAATGCTTTGATTCCTTTGCATTTTTGAAGAGCATCCTCATGCATATTTATGAAAATTATGCATATTGAACACAACTGGGTTTTTTTTTTTTTTTTTGGCTTTTGTTTTTAGTTGTTTTTTTTTTAAGTATAATACTATTAGAAAGGATGACATTCTGTTCTATTTCTTAGCAGCACTGTCTTACATGCAGCCTGATGATCTTCTCTGGGAAATTTAAAAAGCTATCCTCTGGTTGTCAGCTCTGATATAAAATCATAAAATAGAAATCAGATAGGATTTTTGTTTAAACTTTCAATGATGAATTAAACAAATAAAGATAATTTTTAAGCTCAAGGTGATGCTTTTATAATCACAAAAGCTCATAACATTCTCCCAAATGAAGTTTTCAAGGATACTGATGAGGGACACATCTGTTTACTAAGACAGAATGACTCATTCAACTATTGTGTGCCCTGAAGTGTATCCTGTCACTTTTTTCCCTAACATTTAATATTAAGGCTCCGGCTACATCCTCTTCTCACAAAATAATGTTTTATATACTTCATTATATTGACTAATTTACATTAAGAATGATATAGCATTGATCTCTAAAATGTATTTTCTATAGTTTTTTTGTGTGAATGCAAGAATAAAGAGCAAAAGTAATAATGATTGTATAAAGAAAATTATTGTATCTCCCTCAACTAGAAATATATTATTGCTAATGTTGATTCTTCTATAAAAATAAATGTATTTTTTTAAAGAGTTTATTTAGAGGTAGATAGAGCATGAGGGAAGGGGGCAGAGGGAGAGGGAGATAGAGAATCTTAAGCAGACTGTGTGCTGAGCACAGAGCCCAGGAGCCTGAAGCAGGGCTCGATCTCATGACCCTGAGATCATGACCTGAGCCAAAACCAAGAGTCTGGTGCTCAACCGACTGAGGCACCCAGGTGCCCATATAAAATAAATTTATTGGGGTGCCTGGGTAGTTCAGTAGGTTAAGCAGCTGACCCTTGATTTCGGCTCATGTCATGATCTCAGGGTCCTGGGATCCGGCCCCATGTCAGGCTCAGAGCTCAGTGGGCAGTCTGCTTGAGGATTCTCTCTCTCCCTCTGCCCCTCCCCCACACGTGCTCATGCTCTCAAATAATAAATCTTCAAAATTAAATAAATAAATAAATGTATTAAAAAAATAAAAGATGCATATGTTATGATATACCACTACATTTTATGCAAATTTTAGCTGATTCCCTAAGTAGTATTATAATGTAGTGAGTATCAGGAAGAAATGTTTACTCCATAGTTTTGCCAATTCTCCTACTGGCTGAAGGAGTAGATGATTCTACCTGAAAAATGAATAGGTTACTCTTGATCTGACAGACGAAAAGCAGGCCAGAGTGCAGTCAAGGAAACAGCATTGCAAGGTTAAAGATCATGGGATTTGAGGTCTGATACGCACATTAGATAAACTCATTTTATACATTACTTTTTCTGTTAATCAAGGAACTACTTTTACAGCCTAATTTAATCAATTATAATTTAAAACAATATTCTATATTCTTAAGGAAATATAGTCTTATAAATAACAGTAATAATACAACTATAAAATATAATAAAACTAATTTTTTAAATTATATTTCCTTGTAGTTCTATCATTCTTATCACTTTGCTACTAGGATTTCCAGGAGTATTTAAAAGATATAGGGCTATTTGCATTGTTATAAAGTTTTTATAAGTGGGGCACCTGGTGTCTCAGTCAGTTAAGCATCCAACACTTGATTTTGGCTTGGGTGGTGATCTCAGAGTCCTGGGATCAAGCCCCATGTCAGGTTCCGTGCTTAGCACAGAGTCTGCTTAAGATTCTCTCTCCCTCTCCCTCCGCCCCTCCCACTCATGTGCTCTCTCTCTCTCTCAAATAAATAAATAAAATCTTTTTTAAAAGTTTTTATAAACATATGTGAAAAAAATTTTTTAAAAAGATATGGAATTAGGTACTAACTTCCTCAATTATTTGCACTACCAATTTTAATATAATATCTGTAAGACATAAGATTTTATTTTGTCGATCAAAATGTGTGCATTGTCACCATTTACAGTAGAGATTGCATCTAGATACACAAGGCAACATGCTACTGGAAAAATATATTCTCTCATTAAGGTAAAGATGTGCTTTCACAGACAAGAGGCAAGTAGGATGGCAAACATGTAGATGTGACCATTTGGGGCCTTTCTATTGTTTGAATTAATGTTAAGTTTTACAAACATAGGGAGGAATAGATGTGCCAACCTATGCTTCAAACCTGAGAGTGCAGAATTTGGAATACTCCACAGAGATTAATTTATAAAGATTTGAAGTCTATTATTCCCAACACTAATCTCGACTATAAATGCCAACAGAGGATATTCACACATGACAGGAGATCAACATGATGGTGTTATCACTGTAGGGCTTTTTTCTTTTTTCTTTGCCCAAATGGAATTATATTTTTTTACACATTTTTTTTTTTCTCCCTGAGACATAAGGTGAGCTGAGGATGATTGAAAAGAATTAAGTCTGACAGCAAGGCAGGCAGAGAGAGCCAAGAGGATCAGGAATATACATACACATTGTTTTCTGACTTTGAATTTGGCTTAACTCAATTACATACAAGTATTGCAGGCATATTCTGAGGGTCATGACAATCTATTAATTTATAGTCCTAAAATGCCTTTTACTGTAGTATGTGAAGACAAAAGCAGGACTTACAAGCTAGGACAGCAACTCCCTATAGGTTCAGTGTTGCACCATGTGAAATACTGATTTCTGTCAACAAAAACACATTCTCACTATATTTTAGGTGCATGTTATAATTCACTTGTATACATGTCTTAACATCCATTTAAGATCAATTTTATAACATAATAAAATGAGCAGTTATCAAAACAAAGAAAAGGAATGCGGTTTTGATTTTTGGGTTGTTGTTGTTGTTTTTTTTTTGGATGTGTTTGTTTGCTTTTAATCAGCTAAAATGCCCTGGGACCCACAGATCTTCATACTCAATAGACTACAATTAGGGGCACCTGGGTGGCTCAGTTGGGTAAGCGACTGCCTTTGGCTCAGGTCATGATCTCAGGGTCCTAGGATCGAGTCCCGCATCGGGCTCTCTGCTCAACGGGAAGCCTGCTTCTCCCTCTCCCACTCCTCCTGCTTGTGTTCCCTCTCTCGCTATGTCTCTCCCTCTCTGTCAATTAAATAAATAAAATTTAAAAAATAGATTAATTTAACAATTAAATTAGGTGGGATAGCTTGATAGGTTAACATCTAATGAATGTAAAAATCTTGTGTATTTCAGTGGAACTAGCACTAAATTGGGATTAGTAATAACAGAACACTATAGACTGGTGGCTAATAACATAAATTTATTTTTCACAGTTCTCATTTCTTGGCCTTTTGGCTAAGATCAAGTGTAGTATTTTTCACAGTTCTGAAGGATGAGAAGTCCCAGATCAAGGCACGGGCACATTGGGTATCTGGTGAGACCCACTTCTTGGTCCATAGATGTTGTCTTTTGGCTGTGTCCTCACGGTGGAGCTCTTTGGGGTCTTTAGGACACTAATCCCCCTCATGGGGGCTCCACCTTCATGACCTAGTCACCTCAGAAAGGCTCCACCTCCTAATATCATCACATTGAGCATTAGATTTCAACATGTGAAATTTTGGAGGGACCTAAACATTCAGTCTATAGTAGCACTTTTAAAAGAATCACAGCATAGGCTGCATAAAGTGATTTCTTTCCAAATTCCCATAGTATATTTAAGAAGAGGAAAGAAAAGAGCTCCTGGGTGGCTCAGTCGGTTAAGTGTCTGCCTTCGGCTCAGGTCATGATCCCAGGGTCCTGAGATCGAGCCCCATATCAGGCTCCCTGCTCAGCAGGGTGTCTGCTTCTCCCTCTCCCTCTGCCGCTCCCCCTGCTTGTGCTCTCTCTCTCTCTTTCTCAAATAAATAAATAAAATCTTTAAAAAAAAAAAAAAAAGGTTGGGCGCCTGGGTGGCTCAGTCGTTAAGCGTCTGCCTTCGGCTCAGGTCATGATCCCAGAGTCCTGGAATCGAGTCCCACATCGGGCTCCCTGCTGGGCGGGAAGCCTGCTTCTCCCTCTCCCACTCCCCCTGCTTGTGTTCCTGCTCTCGCTATCTCTCTCTCTGTCAAATAAATAAATAAAATCTTTAAAAAAAAAAAGGAGAGGAAAGAAGAAGTTTGGGAGAAGTCTGAAAAGCCATTTTGGAAGTAACAGTTTTCAGGTGGAAGACTATTAGAGCTCATTCTCTGATTGTTTTACATAATAGATTGATTTTTTTTTTGTCATTTTGGCTTTATCCTAGTTTTTAGGAAAGCGAGTTGATTCCATATATTCAAATTTATTGTCTATAATTATATCATTTAAAGTATACATTGACAACTTTCAAAAATATTGAAAATAAAACAATAAAGTGTCTATTCCTTTAAAATGGGTTATTTTAAGTGCTGTTAGATGTTTATTCAAAATATTTAATTTTAGCATATTTTAAAAGTTATATTTGCTTTTATGAAGTTCATTCCTGCAATATTGTTGTTTAAATGAGAATAATCGGGGCGCCTGGGTGGCTCAGTCGTTAAGCATCTGCCTTCAGCTTGGGTCATGATCCCAGGGTCCTGGGATCGAGCCCCGCATCGGGCTCCCTGCTCAGCGGGAAGCCTGCTTCTCCCTCTCCTACTCCCCCTGCTTGTGTTCCCTCTCTCGCTGTGTCTCTTTCTGTCAAATAAATAAATAAAATCTTTAAAAAAATAAATAAAAACATGAGAATAATCATTGAGAAAACAAAATAATGCTAAGCAAGATGAGTATATGACCTCCTTATGTCTATGCTAATCTATAATATTTCAAATTAAGTTAGAGAAATGTCAGATTTATAAATTACCAGCAAGTGGTGGTTATTCAATGAGATTTTCCAATGTTGCCTGCATTAACCAGCTTTGGCAGCCTTGCTAAATTTCAACTAAAATTCCTACCCACTATAGGATTTCCGCTCCATTTTCATATAGTGCTGTGTTAGCATGAGAAATCAGCAGCTGAAAAATCTCAATGTTTATTAAAAATGGAGAAATGCCACACTTCAGGCATACTGAAGCAGCATCTTTGGTGATAGAGCTACAGTCGGTATTTTTAAACAACTCAGGTATCTTGAGCATTATAAAGTTTGAAAACTCCTGGAGTAATAATAAAGAAAGCAGAGCCTGATATCAAATCAGTATGTGAGTAAATCTGAACTCTCACCAAAAAGTTGGAAATAGGTATGAAGTTTTAACTGAATAATGTATTATTTCAGAAAAGTAAATCTGTTAGTAGATAGGGCGAGTTTCACACTGATAATTATAGATATACGTAAGAAGAAAACTTGGCATGAATCAAAAAAAAATGGATGTGGGGCGCCTGGGTGGCTCAGTCGTTAAGCGTCTGCCTTCGGCTCAGGTCATGATCTCAGGGTCCTGGGATCGAGCCCCGCATCGGGCTCCCTGCTCGGCGGGAAGCCTGCTTCTCCCTCTCCCACTCCCCCTGCTTGTGTTCCCTCTCTCGCTGTGTCTCTCTCTGTCAAATAAATAAAATCTTAAAAAAAAAAAAAGGATGCAAATTTAGGAATTTTCTAATATCATGTAGAAGCCAGTTTATAATGAAAATATTCTATTGTACTTGCGACGATGAAAATATATAAGACATGATCAAACTCCAGACTCCCCAAAAAACTGAAAATCTGCATGGATGAAAGGTTAATAAACAGAAGTTACATATAACAACTATCTTTAATCATATAAAACATGACAGCTCTAGGCCATGGGAGTTCGGTGTTCTGAGTATTTCTGGCATTTAAAGTAGAATGGCATATGCATAAAAGCTTCAATTATAAACTAATTTAAAATAGAAGTAATGCTACAAACATATGCGGTAAGTGTATAACACAAAATGAACCAGTTGGATGACAGGCTATCAAATTCTCAGAAACATCACTGTGCTACATAACCTGGTAGTGTGTGTAATGAAATCCTGAATGAGTGTGCTTGCCTGTATGTGTGTGTGTTGCATAATATAAAATAAGCTGAGACTAAAGCAGCAAAAATACCTTAAATGATATAAACTGAATCTAAATTTAAGTATAAAGTTTAATATGAAAATTTGAGGAGTGCCTGGGTGGCTCAGTCAGTTAAGCATCTGACTCTTAATTTCGGCTCAGGTCATGATCTCGGGGTCCTGGGATCGAGCCCCAGGTAGTGCTCCTTGCTCAGTGGGGAGTCTGCTTGAGGATTCTCTCTCTCCCTCTCCCTCTGCCCCTCCCCTTGCTCACCCACTCTGTCTCTCTCTTTCTCAAAAATAAATAAATAAATAAATATTTTTTTAAAAAGTTGAAAATCACAGATTGGTTGAAAATTAGAACATTATCTGAAGGCAAAAGTCATAAAATAATAAAATAAAATAAGTACACACTGGGGAATAATGCCCATTATTTTTTAGAATAGCTAGTTGAGGGCGCCTGGGTGGCTCAGTTGGTTGGGCGACTGCCTTCGGCTCAGGTCATGATCCTGGAGTCCCTGGATCGAGTCCCACATCGGGCTCCCTGCTCGGCGGGGAGTCTGCTTCTCCCTCTGACCCTCCCCCCTCTCATGTGCTCTCTCTCTCTCATTCTCTCTGTCTCAAATAAATAAATAAAATCTTTAAAAAAAAAAAAAAGAATAGCTAGTTGAAATATAAATTTTGAGCATTAATGATGTTTGGTATTTCGTATTTATTTATCTAAGGAAAAAAAGTCTAATATTTAAGTGTAGGATGAGTATAATTTTTAGCAATATGGTCAATAATTCGATATAAATATTCTTCTCCTACAAGACACACAAATGTGGGGAAGATACAAAAATATTTCTCTTAAATGAACAGGGGAGGTTACAATAAAGTATATGAAGTAGCTGAAGTCCAAAAAAAATAAGCCAAAAACCACATATAGAGAATATTTTCACTCTCCAGCTGATCTTTGGAAATTTCTTGATCTCTATAACTTATAATTTGAGGTTTAATGTCTGCCAGAAGACAGAAGATGAGGCATTACATTCCCACATTACAATATAACCAATGCCCAGATAACCCAGAAACTCTTGAGGGCTCCCTTTCTAGTAAAAAGAGAGACTAAATCTAATCACTAAAAAGAGAATTACTCTGATGAGATCTGTGCTCTAATAAAAAGGAAAAAAATCTGTGTCTACCCTCAAGCACATTAAGTTTAAACACATACACACACACACACAAGCCCAGTCAGGAAACCTAAAGTTTTATAGTTTTATAAAGTTTTATATGGAATTGAATAATTAATATAGACTTAAAAGTATATATTATTCAAAAATTATACATTTTTACATAGATAGATATTATTTCTGCAAGGACACACCTTAAAACAAGCCCTAGAATATTCCCATAGATAAAGAATAAACTCAGTTACTTTACAATCCAATAAAACCAGCATTCATAAAACCAAAATGAGATTCTTTGAAACAAATATAATTGAAATACCCCTTAAGATTTATCTCTAGAAAAGAGAGCCAGAGTGAAGGCACTAAAATCATTTTAAGGAAGAAAATGGGTACAGGTACAATAATGGAGATGAAAACAATAATTTTATGATCAAATTTATGCCAAAACGTGCATATCCTATGATGGCATGAAAAACACTTTATTACTATTATTTATTTATTTGAGAGAGAGCATGGGTTTGAGGGGAGGGCAGAGGGATAGCGGCAGGGAGTCTGACATGGGGCTCAATCCCAGGGCCCCAGGATCATGACCGGAGTCAAGGCAGATGTTTAACTGACTAAGCCACCCAGGCACTCCAATGTGAAAAAAATTATTAAAAAAAAATCTAACTCAATAAAAACAACTCAAAAAGAAATAAATTGAATCAGAAGTGTAAAATCTACCAAAATTAAAATAATCATGTACCACATTAGGTCTGTATAATAAAACAGGAAAATTCTACTAACCATTTAAGGAAAAGATAAATCAAAACTATTACAAATTCTAGAGTTGAATATAAAAAGGGAATGCTTCCTAACTCTTCTATGTCTCAAACAATATTAATAAGAAAACCATACAAAGAGATTCTAATGAAAGAAAGTTAAAGGCTAATTTCATTCAATAACTCAGAAGCCATAATTCCAATAAATAATAATCATAATCAGAAATGAATCTTGTAAATTGTATTTTTAAAAATATATAAAGAGGGGAACCTGGGTGACTCAGTCAGTTAAGGGTCTGCCTTCAGCTCAGGTCATGATCTCAGGGTCCTGGGATGGAGCCCTGAATCAGGCTCCCTACTCAGCGGGGAGTCTGCTTCTCCCTCTCCCTCTGCCCCTCCCCCCACTTGTGCGCTCTCTCTCTCTACCTCTCTATCTCAAATAAATTTTAAAAATCTTAAAAAATATATAAAGATATAAGTGACAAAAATCATATAAATTTAAGGATGGTTCATTATTAATAAGTCTATTAGCATTATTCAACATAGTAATAGGATAAAGGAGGAACATCCCTGTGACCATGATAATAACTACAGGGAAAAAAATTGAATAAAATTCCACTCCAAGTCATGATTAAGAAAAAAAGAAACATAAGTGCTCGCTTGGGCAGCACATATACTAAAGAAAAAAAGAAACATAAAACATTCATAGCAAAATAGTAACACAAGAACATTATTTAATTGACACAGAGCCTCTACCAAACCATATACAAATATTGTATTTAATTACATTGTACCATAGCTTATTGCATTGTGTTAGAAACTGACCTTAAAAGTCAGTAATCAGTCCTGAATACCTGATATCACAATTACTCTGCAAAAGTGTGCTCATGTCACAAGGGTTCACAGTGAGAATAAACGACAAATTTTGAATGTCAAGATTAGGAAATTACAATTGAGCAATAATTAATGACATAAAATATGGTCATTGACAGAAAACTAAAGATATACAGACATATAATTGAAAATAATAAGATAGTACAGTGAGGACACTGTATATATCCATATGCAAAAATCAATATAAAACAAATATAAAGGGCGCCTGGGTGGCTCAGTTGGTTAAGCGACTGCCTTCGGCTCAGGTCATGATCCTGGAGTCCCGGGATCGAGTCCCGCATCGGGCTCCCTGCTCAGCAGGGAGTCTGCTTCTCCCTCTGACCCTAACCCCTCTCATGCTCTCTGTCTCTCATTCTCTCTCTCTCAAATAAATAAATAAAATCTTAAAAAAAAAAACAACAAATATAAAAAGAAAATGCAACTACTTAAAATTAATAAAGTTCATATGAATAAATATAACAAAAAGATTTAGAACTACTGAAACACATTTTTAAATGTATCTAAGTGCAGACAAAGGTTTAACACAAGCACACAAACTTCATTGCTTCTCAAGTTAATAGATTTTCAATCAAAACCCTACTAGGGAGATTTTTTTTCTTTTGTCGTGTTTTAGTGGAATTCAGTAAGTTGATCTTTAAATTTATATGAGAGAGCAAAGAACTCAAAATACCAAAGACAGTTTGAAGAGAATTTAATGCTACATGATATCAAGACTAGATATCAAGACTCATTGTAGAACTATGCTAATCAAAGCATTGATTTGTGCAGGGGTAAGTAAATAGACAAACAGAAACAATAAAGGACATCAAAGTAGACCGTTATATGCATGTATAGATACTTGAATGAAATATGAGAAAGAGGCATTGCAGATGGGTGGGAAAACAAGGTGAGTCAATTTGTTAATATGAGAAGCGCTGGATTGTTATCTCACACTCCACACAGTCAATTTCAATTCTATTCTATTATCGTATGCTTGTCTTTATGACAAAATAGAGTTTCTTTTTTTAATATTCTTTTTTTCCTTTTTTTCAATTTTTTATTCAAATTCTAGTTAGTTAACATATAGTGTAATATTGGTTTCGGGAGTAGAATTTAATGATTCATCACTCACATACAACATCCAGTGCTCAACACAAGTGCCCTCCTTAATCCCCATCACTCATTTAGCCCATCCCCTGCTTACCTCTCCTCCAGCAACCCTGTTTGCTCTCTATAGTTAAGAGTCTTTTGGGGCGCCTGGGTGTCTCAGTCATTAAGCGTCTGCCTTCAGCTCAGGTCATGATCCCATGGTCCTGGGGTCGAGCCCTGCATGGAGCCCCGCATCAAGCCCCGCATGGAGCCCTGCATCAGGCTCTATGCATCGAGCCCCGCATCGGGCTCCCCGCTCGGCAGGAAGCCTGCTTCTCTCTCTCCCACTTCCCCTGCTTGTATTCCCTCTCTCACTGTCTCTCTGTCAAATAAATAATAAAATAAAAAATCTTAAAAAAAGTAAAATCTTAAAAAAAAAAAGTCTTTTATGATTTGCTTCCCTTAGAGAAGAGGTTGTTAATGAGTAAATTCAAAATAAAGAAAAATATTGTTAAATTTAATTCCATTATATTAAAACAAAACTCTGTTCATTCAAAAACTCCTTAAAAATAAAGATAATCACAGACGAGTGATACATAAAACACTACTGAACAAAACACTGTCTATTCAAAAATATTAAAAACTTCTGGGGCACCTGGATGGCTCTGTCGGTTAAACGTGGGACTCCTGATTTCAGCTCAGGTCATGATCTTAGGGTTGTGAGATGGAGCCCCACCTTGGGCTCTGTGCTGGGTGTGGAGGCTGCTTGAGATTCTCTCTCCCTCTCCTTTTATATAGATATAATTTATATATTTACATATACATATATATTTCTTATATATACATATATTTATGTATGCTTATTATATATATTGTATATGTATGTATAAAACTTCTACATACAAATATAAAAGAGATATAATCCAAGATACAATTAAGGACAATATATAAATGTACAATTTATAGTGGAAGAAACATGATGCCAATAAACATGAAAAAATATCTTCACTGGTAATAAGGATAGGAAGAATTAGAGATACATTTGAAACTCTTCAGATAAGAAAAAATGTAAAAAAGCTTTAAAATAACACTCTTCCCAAGAATGTAGAGGAACAGAAAATCTATTACATTTTTAACGAAGATGTAAATTGGACAATCAGTTTGGAGAACAACTCAGCAATGTTAAGTAAGTGAAGATCCCATTGTTAGATGTATATCCGAGAGAAACTCTTGGGCATATGTTTGGAAAGGATTGGAAAGTAGCAGCATTGTTGTAACAGAGAAAATTGGAAACAATCTAGAAGTTCATTACTATTTCATTATAAAATTAGATAAAGTTTGCTACAGGTTTCCCTCGCTATCTGAAAGTAGAGGGTTCCTACAACACCTTTTATGAACCAAAATGGTGTGAAGCAAAGAAGCACTTACCATTAATTTATATGGAAAAATGTGTGTGTTTCCAGACCCCAAACGTAAACTCTTTTGGGCTTTTCTGATACTTTAGGACACATCTTGCCAACGGATGTACAAAATCAATTGAGATAAAGCACAGATGTTCACGGACAGTTCAAAGCTTTGGCAGCTTAAAGCTGAGATGAGAGTGGAGCTGCACAGCGCAGTTCTTGCTGCACGACGCCCTGCCTCTGTAACTGCTCCCTGCTTATTTTTGTTTTTCACCTTTTTATTTTAAAGTGAAAACCTCTGGGTTTCTTTCAGTAAGCAAAAACAGAAACCGATGTAGGTCTCTCATAAAAGCAAATGGTAGAAAGTGAATTGTTGAAAAGTGGGAAATACCTGTAAATGCATGACCTGGAACTCCAAGCTTTAATAAAAAATGAATGAGGTACAACTCCATTTATCAATATATAGGAACTTTGACATTTTTGAGCACAAAAAAAAAGCAATTTGAAGTATACATGAAGAGTCTAAAAGAATGTAAAACAATATGGATGAGTAGTTTCGAGATAAATAGGTAGTAAAATTTTTAAGAGTAGCATGGGAATGAAATGTGCCAAATTCAGAATAATGCTTACATTTTAGGGGTTAGAGAAAGGTTGTGATTGTAAAGGAGTACGTATAGGACTTCTGTTCTATTTATAAGTTTTGTTTTCTTAAGCTGGGAGTTAGATGCATGGATTTTTTTTTAATGCTATGCATCATACCTTTAATGTCTGAAATATTTCATAATAAAGAGAATAGGTTAAAATTCTTAACCACAGCTTTTTAAAATCCTGTGTGGTTTCATAAATATTTAAGTGATATTTTTCAAAATAGATTGTAGAGTGCTTTATAACTCAAATATGTCCATTTGGAAATAAGCCTAGCTCTTTGTCACAACCGTAACAGGGAAAAAAGAATTGTGCACATGCCTGAATACCCATATGTCTACAAATCTATAGTTTCTTTGCACCAAAACACACATGATTGTAAAGTTCCAGTATCTGTCATTTAAATGGAAATTGGTAACACAGACTGATTTTGAAAGCATTTAATACATTCTGTTATCACTTTACTTATATATAGATGGATTTTTTTTTAGTTTAGAGGAGTGATTATAATGCTATCAAATTTTATATTAATTATGGCACTATTACATCTGGCATATATCTTTTATTTAGTTGTAAAATGGCAAAAATATATAAATTTATTATAAAAGAAATGTTTGTGATTTCAAGTTTATTTGAAACTATATAGCCTCCAAATCACAAAGTAATCCACATGTATTGGTCCTCCACTCATTCATTCAGCTATTTATTGAACACATACTGTGTGATAAGCTCTGTTGTATGCTTTTGGAAGATCATAATAAAATCGTCAGAAAAGGTCAATAACCTGAATAGGTAGTCAATAAACACATCAATAATATTGCCTTTAGTCACATAAATTCTGTGAAGAGAAATAAAATGGGGTCAAAGGAAAGAGGTTTAAAGGTAGCATGGGTGAAGTTAATTTCTATGTGTTAGACAGGCATCACAAGAAGGTATCATTTATTTTGTGACTTGAATAATGAAAATGAGCCATGCATGAGATCTGTGGTAAAAGACTTCCAAAGGGTGGGATCAATTTTTGTAAGAATTGGCAGCATAGCATGCTTAAGGGAGAGAACAAATACCATTACAGAAGATATCAAAAAGGTAAGCCTGAGCCAACTTCATCTCCCATGATATAAGTAATTGCAGAAGGAAGACACTTGAGGATTTTAGGATGTTAATAGTGGGATCTGATACGCATTGTGAAGGTTTCTAGAGCTAGTGAAAGCTCTCGGGAGGGATGCTGAAATGGCCTGTGTAGGTGATGGGGGTTTTACTTTGGTTCTACTGAGTTTTGGAGTTTGGAATTGAAGTGATGTATTTTAAATGGACATAAAATGGGTAGTTGCATACAGGTAAGAAGGTTGATAATGTAAGGTGATACAGAGTAAATGACTTTGCATAGGGAGAGATACTTTCAGAGCAGGCTGTTCTCTTAAATTAAAAAAAAAAAAAAACTATTCAGAAGTATGTATAATCTTGTCTAACTACTTGGGTCGCATTTCTAGTTAAAAGTCAGTTGTAGCAAGAATTGTCTGTAGAATAAATGGAGGGTAGTAAACCACCACAAGGTTTTACATTGTATTCTGTAACAGTGTTCAACTAGAAACATTAGCTAAAGCTATACAATGAGTGGATAAGGGCTATGAACTTCAAGTTTCTTTTTGAATTATAGACAAACTCGACATGTTCTACAGCTACTAAAAATGCCTTAAAACAATTAACTAACTCTTCAGACTCAGACTGTTGAAGACAGAGAAAGATCAATGAATAATGAAGACCAATAATGGAAGAGAATATAAATATTATCAGGACAGAGATAATACTCTTAGTCACACATAATCAAGTATGTCATTAATTCCTCAGGGAGATGAGACTGGAGATATCAAGTATGTCGTTCTATATGTCATTTGTAGTTCACTGTTTTTCATTCAAGCATAAATTAACTTCTCAAAACATTTTTATTCCATACAAAGTTTGATTATTTTCGAATTTTGATTGTCTTTCTAAAGTTCAAAATTTAAAGAACAACAAGAAGAAGAAAGGTTTAAGGACTGCCATATAATGAATTTTGCCAGAATTATATGGGCCCAAACTGATATTTGTAGGGGAAAAAATGCATGCTGGGAATCGACAAGCATGGTGTCAACACGTCTTAGAGAATGATGATTCATTAGCTCTGTTCACATCCACCTATCTCCAATCTTCAAAGACAATGGCAGTAAGTTGTCCTTTTCTCAACAAATCCTACCACAGTTCTAGCAGCCTTCAGTATGGATCCTGGTTGACTATTTACATCCAGGGTTTTTTGTCCCCTGCTTGTCTTTCCCATCAACTCGTTTCAGTGAATGTACCTCATGACCATACCCTGAATTTTCTCTCTCTATGAAATAATTTAATATGGATCACCTTGTCTGACAATTTTGCATATAGTAAGAAATAAATGTCAGCCATGTATATTATTATTTAACATCATTATTGTTACTGTTATCATTTTGGTATTCTTTTTTTAAAGATTGTATTTATTTATTTGAGACAGAGAGATACAGAGAGAGAGAGCATGAGCAGGGGGGATGGGGCAGAGGGAGTGGGATAAGCAGACTCCCCGCTGAGCAAGGTATCTGATGTGGGGCTCAATCCCAGGACCCCAGTTTCATGACCTCATGACCTGAGCCCAAGGCAGATGCTTAACCATCTGAGCCATGCAGGCGCCCTTCATTTTGTTATTCTTTTCAGTCCCTTTGTTCTGTTCTTTCAGACTGCTGGTTCAGCCACACTTTCCTTCACTCACTCTGACCAGGATATGCAATCCATTGAACCTTTTTAAAAAGATTCTCTTTCTTTCTCCTTTAGCCTCTTCTAGTCTTCATTCTGTCCCTATGCAGCCTGGACACATAAATCTTGTAAATGTAAATCACATGGTTCCTATTTTCAGCGGCTGTCTTGCCAACAGTCTTAATTTACTGGTCCCATTTTCTTTCCCATTCACCATGGGAATGAAAATAGGATGATTCCCAACTACTGCCCTCCCCATTCTTTTATCTCAGCCACTCCTGGAAAAAAAATAAAATCATATTATAAATTCATGACCACCAAACTTCCAGGGTGATGTACATGTGTACTTGGGAAGTTCATGTTCCCATTTTCCACTTTCCATTTTCAGATCATGACCTGAGCCGAAGGCAGACGCTTAATGACTGAGCCACCCAGGCGCCCACTCTTTTTAAAACTCAGCCTCCATCTCATTCTGTCTGAAAATGGACTCACTTACTTCACAAGGCAAACAAAGTATCATAAATCATTGTCACACAGATCTTCAAATCTACAAACGTAGAGCTCATTGTCATTGTTGCATAGGTAGGTAATAAAGCTGGATTGACCTGGCTTCAAATTCTTTCTTTACACTACACTATTTTACCTCCTCTAGGCCTCAGTTCCCATATGTATAAAATATGGGGAGTATTTGAAACCATTATGAAAGATGATATATGAAATGTTAGAACAATGCTGTACAAATGTTCCCATTGTTTTATGTATTATCATTATGGTCATTTGTGCTTATTTCCCTTCCTCTCTTCATTCACCTTATTTCCATGGCTGTTATCTCTACCTGTGGTTAAGAACCCATCATCTCCTATAGAACTATTTCAAGAATCTTTCAAAAGAAATTCTCAGCCATTACTTCTGAATATGCACTGTCTTCTCTAATAAATCCTTCCCATGCACCATTTATATATGATTAATCCTCCCCCATTTAAAAAAATTCCCATAAGCTCTTTACCCATTACCCTCCTTAATCAGAGCTAGGATTTTTGAAGAACTGGTTTTCACTTTATTTTCTTGGATCACTCTACTTCAATCTGTTCCAGTAGCTTCTCTGCTATGTAGCCTAAACAGTTCTCATCTTGGGAAACAGTGATCTCCATGTTGCTCTGCCTCAAGTGTACTTTTTGTCCAGATCTTGAACTAACCATGTAGCAGTATTCAGCAGCTCAGGTGGTCCGTGGAGATATTCTCCAGATTTTCTTCTTCTTTTACATCTTCAGAATATCCTTTACATTGTTTCTTTTCTCTATCTTAACTTTAAACAATGGAGAGTTTCCCTGTGCTTTGCAATTCTCTATGTTCTTCTAAGGAATTGGGTCTACTATTATGGATTCAGTTTTTATTTCTATGCTGATAACATCTGTCCTGAATCCCAGACCTATAAGACCAATAGCCAATTGTCAAATTAATGCTTCCATTTGATCATCTCAAAGAAATATTAATAACTCTCTCTCCATATACACATATAATGTGTTCTACATGTAGTATATATTATATATAATTATGTACATATGTTATACACATATAAACACATCATGTGCTTTATATGCATACATACATAAAATCAAACTCATTACCATTCCCCCAAAGCAAGTTATTATTCATCATTTTTATCCTATATCATTCTGTATGATAAAAAACTATGCTTTATTTCCCCCTTTTTTAATAAAGTTTTTTTTTTTTAATTTATTTATTTCACAGAGGGAGAGACAGTGAGAGCAGGAACACAAGCAGGGGGAGTGGGAGAGGGAGAAGCAGGCTTCCTGTGGAGCAGGGAGCCCGGTGCGGAGCTCGATCCCAGGACCCTGGGATCATGACCTGAGCCGAAGGCAGACGCTTAATGACTGAGCCACCCAGGCGCCCCTTTATTTCCCCCTCTTAAACCTGCACCCAGATTATTGCAAAATTACTTTTTATACCTCCTAATATGTCGTGTTTCTCTACTCATCCAATCATATCTCTATTCGCACCACCGTAATTTAAGCCATAATAATTTTTAGCCAAGATTTCTACAATAGTCTCTGCTTAATCTCTCTGAACTTGAATTTGGCCTATGTTATTTCATTTCACATTTTACATCCAGAAAGATATTTTGTGAAATGAAAAGTCAGAGAGTCTCTTTCTTATTTAAATCTTTCCATAATTGTCCATGGGATGTTCAAACTTACAAAGACCATTGTTATTTGTGCTTAGAACATCTCTCCAGCATCACAAAGAATTATGGCAGAGATTTACTAAATGTTAAATGAATAAAATTTAGGAGATCATGATGATATTCAGAAAAAGGAGAAAGTAAAATAAAAACCCCTTCATCATGACCACCATCAACAGCAACATGAATACATAACTATTGGCAGAAATTAATGAACCGATCCTTACAATTAATATTGATAATTATGGGGAAAGATTAAGAACTTAATCTGTCTTTTCCATATGAGCCATATTGTCCCAAAATATAATAAGGCACAGTTATTCTTTACAGAAGACTTTAACCTAATAAATGCAACTTAGAAAGTAATAAATTCAGATAACTATTATCAATGGACTTAATTTCATTAAGTAAAATGGGAAACTGGATGTTTGCCAGGTGCCAAATTATCATCCTACAGGTTACTTGACAGCCAAATAAATAAATAAATAAATAAATAAATATTAAAAGCAACTTTACAAAGTAGGGTATGAGCTACTACTACATGATTTTTGTGACAAATTTGAGCATCATTAGATGTGGAATCATACTATGTGCCTGCTGATATCAAGCCATACAAAAGATAACACATCAACAATTAAATATTCTAAGAGAAAGTTAAATCTAAATATAATTGAGCCTCTAGTTTGAATCTCCAGTTTACAGAAGACAAAGGGATAGAGGAATAACTCAGATGACAACATAACAGACTAAGCAGACACACCAAGACATGGAGGCATAGTAGAGGACCATTTGAGTCTTCAATATATTAATGACATGAAAAATAAAGGGTGGAGACTATTCTAGATTGAAGGGCATTTAAGAGACCTTAAAAAATTACAAGGTTTACATCTTCTTGGATGGTGATTTGAACAAATCAAATGTAAAAATACTCCATTTAAGACAAACATCATGTACTTTCCATAAGGATGAAGTATTTGATAATATTAAGCCATTGCAATATTTTAGGTGCAGTAATGTTCATTTGCTTATATCAGAAAAATGTTCTAACTTTATAGATCTAAAGCTAAACTATTCAGGGGTAAAATGATCTGGAATTTTGCTTTCAAATAATTCAGCAGAAGAAAAACAGATAAAGAAAATATAGCCAAATAATAATTGTGATAGCCAAATAGTAGATACATGGGATTTCTGTATCAGTTGGAGAAGTAAAAAGTACAGGGGCCACCACTGGACTTTCGACACTGAAGACATCATAGTGGCTGGATCCAGATGTTG
The DNA here is from genome assembly GCF_004348235.1 of Phoca vitulina. Classification (NCBI taxonomy): domain Eukaryota; kingdom Metazoa; phylum Chordata; class Mammalia; order Carnivora; family Phocidae; genus Phoca; species Phoca vitulina. The sequence goes on along the minus strand of NW_022589730.1, from coordinate 9,288,312 downwards.
GCACTTATAATGTCCCTACTACCGCTTCTCAGAGCAGCCCACAACCAGAGCACTGATGGTTAGATGGTGGAACTTGGCATGCACGGGCTACAAACATCCTCTTCTCTGTTTAATTAATACTTCAGTCTTGTAAATGTCAATGAGAACACATCATTAGCAAAAGCTATAATGCATATCCAGAATGCTGGCTTCAATGGAGTCTGAGAACATCTTGTCAGCAGCTCAGGCACGCCACGGTATAGGAGGAATTTAGAGGTGAGGGGATGGGCTGGGTATAAATAAGAAACATCTAGCTCTCTGCATACGGGCTGGTTGACAAGAAAATCAGTCAGAATAAAGAACTTTGAAAAACAATGATAAGCCAAAGGATAAAAGCAAATGGAAAAACCAGTCCCACTAGAATTAAAACCAACTTTTGTCCTATCTTCTACAATGTACTATTTCTTAACTAGAAAATAAAGTAAGATTCATGTAGGTATGTTCTGTCCATTCCAAAAATCGCCTAATGTATTTGTTCACTGCTGTTCTTGTTAGAATACTGTTCATTACATATAATAATTCTCATTAAAAAAAAGAGAAAAGTTTCCTCAAGACTCCAAGAACACTTAACCTCACTTGAAAATGGCTGTTTACTGGCAAAATTGCTTTGCCTAAAAAAAGAACCACAACTGAAATAAACTTTGAACACAGTAGATATTGATTTGAATGATATAGACTAAAAATGTTTTCTTGGATTTGCTTTTTAAATCACATTTACATATCAAACATACATAAATAACATATTATATATATTATAACGATAACATAATACATTGTATGTTTTATCAACAATCATAACATTTGATCTAAAATAAACCCCTCACCCCTAACCAAAATGTCTCTTTTACAAATTGGCTTAAATACAGCAGACCCACTTGAGAGAAACCATATCTGACCTTATACGACTTATGACCTAAACTAATAAAGATAAAAGCAAGGCATCATGTTTTTCTGATGAAGAATACTAGTATGTAAACTCTTCAATTTATAGAGGAAGAAAAAAATGTTAGATTATTAAAGAGTCACTTAAAGAATGATGTATGAATTTCTCAAAACTGTATCATGTAATCCAGAAGCATAATGAACTTAAATCTTTAGTTACTCTGAAATAATATTTGATTATAACATTTTCAAATTTTGGAAATATCATTGGTTCACAAATCACTGACTCAAACTAGATTCTATTAAATAAAACTTTCATAATTTTATGCATAATTCATAAATAAAATCAACATACAAGTTGATTACAAATATGTCAGTATTCAGGTTAAGATAGTGAATTCAGTGCATTTTGCAGTTTCTCAGCTCTTTCTGAAATGTAATCTATATGTCTAATCCACATAAAACTTTTCCTTAGTGACCTTCCAAAAACCCAAGTGCCCTCCCCAAGATTCCCTTCTCCTTATAAAACTACTCCTAACTCAGAGCCTTCAGGAAGCTTTAGTATTGCCATACTCTAAATCTATTCTAAAACTTATTTGCCTTGTATTTCATTTCTTCCATGCCCAGGGGCTCTGTAAATAATGTGGAAAATGAAAATAATATTGCTGAAAATGCTCCCAGGTAACACATATTTAATTCAACTGGGACTTTCCAAAATTCATATTTATTTTTCCTAAATGATTAAAGATTTATTGGAAACTCAGGCATGAGAAACTATCTAGGAAAGTTACCTTCAGGTAGCCTTGATTTTATGTTGATATGCAAACCCTTGGTGCCTACTTCTGTCCTTAGGGTCAGTCCTGCACAAAATATGGCAGTCTTATTAAATTATGTGTGTCATCACTGAATATATATGCACTGGGCTCTTAAAATCACAGTGGGGAGAAATAGTCAATAGGTAACCCCCTATTAAAAATAATTTGATTTATTTATTACCCAATAAATCTGGCTGAGCATAGTTCTTAGCTACTTAATCAATAAACATTAGGTGCATTAATAGATTTTGGGAGGTTTACAGGTGTTTTAAGCACAACTAGTATACATTTTATGATTCCCTTCAAGTTTCCATACTTCAGAATTAACCACATTTCCTAACCAAGATCATGAAATATGTCTCTGAAATGCATCCTCTTGGTTAGCTAAGTCCCAGCTTTACTTGTATGAATTTACACATAATTTAAAAGTTGCTTGGCACAATATATAATACTTAATGGTCCTGATAGGTAAAATTAATAGTTTTTTTGTTGCTGTTCATAATCACTAAATCTGTGAGTTTTGATTAATTGGTAATATGAAGTGGAAGTGAAATGTAACAGGGTAATAAAAGAAGACCCTGCACAGCCTAGGGGTCCTCCATCTCTAGAGTACCTCAAATGTCCCGTATGTCTCCTGCAGTCACCTCCCATTTATAGGTGTGTCCTGTGTGGTAATCGATTGTGGAGAAATTGGTGATGTTCTGGGCAAGCACTTTGAAAGATGGGTGTTCCGGCAGCTTCCAACAGTGGCTACACTGTCTGAAAATATATCAATATTTTACCAACTTGATATTGTTTAGATTGGCACAAACCTGAAATTCTCTACCTGCACTTGCCATGTTTCAACTCTGGTTGATACTTAATTTTAAATCTTACCATACTGATGTTGGCTAATTCTTACTCTCTGCCTTTATTTTTATATAATTTGATGAAACTTTGCCAATAAGTTTAGAATCCGATATACTTTGAGGCTAAATTTTGTGCTAAGTTCTGGTCACTAATATGGTTATTAACTACTAAAATTTAGCATTAAAAAATGTAAAAAAGAAACAAATAAAACACATGTAATACAATTTGGACAGGGATGGAAGAGAACATGAATGATGTGATATTAAAACTATGCAGAAAAATATGTTCAGGATAAAAGGAATTTGAATTAGTGGCTGTGTTCTAATATATATGTTATGCAATACATCTTCATATAGTTACCTCTCCTATTGTCTTTCCTAAAAGAGGCATTTTATTTTATTTTATTTTATTTTTTTTTTTTTTTTAAAGATTTTATTTATTTATTTGAGACAGAATGAGAGAGAGAGAGAGAGCACATGAGAGGGGGGAGGGTCAGAGGGAGAAGCAGGCTCCCTGCCGAGCAGGGAGCCCGATGCGGGACTCGATCCAGGGACTCCAGGATCATGACCTGAGCCGAAGGCAGTCGCTTAACCAACTGAGCCACCCAGGCGCCCCTAAAAGAGGCATTTTAAAAACCACTTAATCACCAATTTTATAAACTCAAATACGTAACTTGCTTTTTGCAATTTTTTTTTCACAATTTTATAACCTTGTCATTATCTGCGTTATTGTAATTCACACCTACCATCATCCACTTCATAGGTCAGAAGAGCATGTGCTCTTACTATACATATACTGAAGGAATATGAGAACAGGGATAAAGATAAATTAAGAAAAAGGAAAGAGTGAGAGCACCCATATGATATACTGCGTGTCCAGAAAAGATTTCTAGTGGTTACCCTTTCAGGAAATATGACTAAAGTCCATAGCATATGATTCTGATGAGTGCTAATTTTCAAGAACTCCTCTCTATTTTTTCAAAAGAGAATGCATAAGAAAGATGAGAAAAGCACTACAAGTTGGGGTACCATATTAATTTAAGCCTTGGTAGTCTCTGTCTGATATTCCCACAGTTGAGAAAAATGATTTGCATTTCAAAGAGAAAAAATAAAAATAAATTACATATCACTGGGAAAGGCATGTATATCTATCTAAAGCTGATATAAGAGTCTACTGAGGAAAGTCTTTATGAGGTGAAGAGAAGAGTGTATTAGTGTGGTTGGGTTATGGAAAAGAGAACGACTTCAGAAAGAGACTTACTTGTCTAATAGTGAGAAGCTGACTCAGAACCAGCTAGGAGGGTGCTTATTGCAACATTTTGAAAAAACGTAGGCATGATTTTTACTGCTATGGGTGGTTTAAAATGTAAGCAACGGCCTTCTTTACATTTTAGCTGTATTCTATGTTTTGCCCGAGTAAAATTTATTTTTATTTATCCTGCTAAAGGGTTTGTAAATCTTTGTGAAAATGTAAATTGATACCTTTCATGAATTTTAGTAAGTTCTTGGTTCTTACCTCTTCAAATTGTACCTCTCTTCTTTCTCTACTTTCCCTGTCTGATAATCCAATTACATGTGTGTTAGTCCCTCTCAGTAGTAGCTCTGAACTATTGTTACTAAAACAAAATTCTCCTCTTGAGTTGGAGATCTGCAAAATGTAAGCAAGAGACTTCTACAAAAAAAAAAAAAAAAAAATATATATATATATATATATATAAATATATATACTAATACTAATGGGTTTTCTTCAGCACAGAGAAAAAAACCCCAGGTAGAAGCCAGAAGATGAGAAAGGAATGAAGAGCAATGGGATGGTGGGAAACGTGTGGGTAAATGCAAATAAGTATCGATGCTTATCATCCTGGAAAAATCATTGGTGGAGCTTGTTTCAGACCCGGAATGAAGGTACCTTTATGCAGGGAGGTTTTTGATTTGATGCTACCAGTTGCTGAGGGCTCTAACAATATGGCATCATCTTAAAATAAGTTCACAATTTGAGATTGAGCCAATTTTCTATTGCTAATTTGTTGAAATTGTCAAGATATGAAAACAGCCTATTTTGCTTACAGGGCTGTTCTTTTTCAAGTTAACATACTATCTATCCAACTTCAACAGATTTTAACCCAGTTTTTCAGATGATTGACTTTCAAGTCAGTGGTGTCTTCTTCACTAAGTACCAGCTCCTAACTCAACTATTACAAAATTATGAAGAAAAATAAAAATGTCACTAAAATTTCAACTATTGACAACATTTTTTTACAAAGAGAATAGTTAATATTTGTTTTTTTTTTTTTTAAGATTTTATTTATTTATTTGAGAGAGAGAGAGACACAGCGAGAGAAGAGCACAAGCAAGGGGAGCTGCAGAAGGAGAGGGAGAAGCAGGCCTCCCGCAGAGCAGGGAGCCCGATGCAGGGCTGGATCCCAGGACCCTGGGATCATGACCTGAGGTGAAGGCATCTGCTTAATGACTGAGCCACCCAGGCGCCCCTTAATATTTGTTTTGAAATAAAAGACACTTTATCTTTCTTACCTGGATACAAGATTTTACATTCTATAAAAGGTACCATCAGTCATAAATGACCACTTAGTTTTAAGAAAATCATGAAGTATTATAAATACTTCTATAGGACCAGTGATTTGGCCATGTAGTGCATGTAATTTTCACCATTATTTAAAGGACAAAAATTAAAATTAAATCAATATAGAATGTGACTATAAAGTTAAAACTACTATAATCCATTATGACTTGAGAGTTTTAAATAAGATTATCACTTACTTTACAAAGAGAAAAAAATCACACACTATACAATGCTTTCAACAAGGATAGACATCATAAAGGAGCTAGTCAGAGAAGAGATGGAGCTTATGAAAATAATGAAACTGTATCATTTTATAATTTAAGATGAAATCAGTATTTGTTTTTTATATCATATCAAATATCCCATTTTCAAAACATCTGTGTCATACCATGTACTTCTTATAGGCTATTCTAAGAAGTTATGTGCTCTGTGCAGAATTTTCTATTTTCCTTGGCTCCTCTTGATTGTAAACACGATACCTTCAATGTGAAAGCCATAATTTATTATGTTGCTAAACCACTCCATTTAAGGCCATCAATCTATCAAATAGAAGACTAAGCCCCTTTAGTTCCAGAGTTTTATGCTGGTACAGAGGACACCCAATTGGAATTATTTTCTCCTACTTACAATTAAGTCTGTTTCATGTTCGGTCAATCCACATAACTGGGTCTCTGCTTTGTTTTTCAATAAGCATTCCAATTGCTCGATTAGATATATGTACTTCTGAAACCGCCCATTTGGTTCTTTTTTTTCTAAGATTTTATTTATTTATTTCACAGACAGAGACAGCGAGAGCAGGAATACAAGCAGGGGGAGTGGAAGAGGGAGAAGCAGGCTTCCTGCTGAGCAGGGAGCCCCATGTGGGGCTCGATCCCAGGACCCTGGGATCGTGACCTGAGCCTAAGGCAGACGCTTAATGACTGAGCCACCCAGGCGTCCCTTTGCCCATTTAGTTCTGATGAGTCATTTTCCCTAGTGATTTGGTAAGGTGCTTTTATCTTTGACCATAATTATCACAATTAATGGACCCCTCAAGTGCCCCCCATCTGAGGTTGAGTATTACCATTTTTCAGAGGCTTCTGCAAAACCTCAACTACTGGATTTGAAATTATAGTATTATGACACTGGTCCAGATAAAAACTAGTGCCCATTCAGATATTGTGAGTTAGACTGAAGGTTACTAACCTGTCTAGGGAAACAAATCCATTGCTGAGTGGGTTTCTTTAGTTCTGGTTTATCTCCTCTATCCTCCCAAGATGCCCCCTGACCAAGTCCATATGCATTATGATATGGGATCGTGATTACATCAACTATACACATGTTACAGGTTGTTTTGACAATCAGTGAAATCATGCATTTGAATGGTTTTTATAAGCTGGAAGAATACAAGAAAAATGTCAGTTACTTACAAAATTACTTCAATGAATATTTATATTTTTATATCAAAGAGGTATCATTCTTATCTCATGAAGTCTGTTTGCTTTTGATTGACATTCCGTAGTTGAAAATGTGTAGGAGAAGAAATAATGCCACAGGAAAACTGTAAAAACACTAGGGGGTTCCATGACATCGGAATTGCCCGAGTTAGGGGCATCAGCACATATGACTAGAGACCTCCATCACGACGCACATGGCTCCTCTCGGAGTGGAACGGGCAAGACCAGGTGACGAGTCAACAGAATTGTAGAATTTCTTCCCTCAGAGGAATGCAATTTAATAGAGCTTCTTTTTATTGTATGATGAAGATCATTTATTTTGATTGGCTCCCATTTATTTATTTTTTAAAAATTTGACTGCTTCTTGGTTTTTATGATTTTAAACGGCTTACAAGGTGATGTGAAAAGACGTGAAATATCCATGACTATGTAATCACTTCAGCATTCATGACATTGACAAAGAGCCTCATGCCTGTAGGCAAGCATGTGCCATCTGGAGCTGTGTAATTGCCAAAAACTCAAAACTGCACGGGAAGTATTCCAAAGATTCAAGCCAACACCACAAATCCGTGCTTAAAGGCTTACAATAAAAGTTCTGCACGAGCTCCTAACTCATATTAGACCTACAGTTGAGGAGGAAAAAAAACTTAAAAGTGGTCTTCCTGTGTCTTTCTAACTGCTCTAATCAGAAACCCAGAGCACATATTTATCTCCTGAGGGCCATCTAGCTTTGACTATGGCTAAAGGAACAGACCTGGCTGAGAGGCTATTGTTGGTTCAGCATGGATACAACTGCAGTTTCCACCTCCTGCCCCTGGGACTCTGGAAGCCTGTATTCTGTTGACTTAAACATTATCACATATATTTTTACTTTAGGAAAATAAACAGGCTACAAGAAAAAGCTGAATTTAGTAAACTTTGCCTATAATCAAAACAACGTATTTTATGAATTATGATGTGTGAAAGAGGCTGAAAAATTAATAAATCTTTCTCCCACTCTGACAACACGGGCTCTTTAACATTTGTGAAAGGTAACGCACCAGAGAATTCCACTCGGAGGGACCATCCCTTCTATTGCAATATCTTCCTCGCCCATTGCTTGCACCCTTTTATTTTCCCAACTCAGTGCTCCCTAATTTCACATCATCCCCAATATGACTAACATCTCTTCCCTTGCTGACAGAGATCTTACTACCCACTGTAGCTCAAAATCTTGACGTAGCAGGAGCTGCCATATGGCATATTCAAAATTGTTTTCTATCTGCATAATGCCATTGGACCTTTTGATTAAACACCGAACAGCAAGAACAACTCGGGATGGCTCAGCAAGCCTGCTGAGTCTTAACGGATTTAAGTGGTGCCCACAGGAGTTAAGAAAATAAAAACTTGGGCGCCTGGGTGGCTCAGATGGTTAAGCATCTGCCTTCAGCTCAGGTCATGATCTCAGGGTCCTGGGATCGAGTCCCGCATCGGGCTCCCTGCTCCTTGGGAGCCTGCTTCTCCCTCTGCCTCTCTCTCTCTGTCTCTAATGAATAAATAAATAAAATCTTTAAAAAAAAAAAAAAGAAAAGAAAAACTTGGGTTCCAACCTTCAGACACACCCCCCGACATATGCATGCACATGTGAACATTCAAATCGTAAACTTGCAGATACGAGAAATTTGATAAACATGAAATTTTCTTTTGAGATAAGAATATAACAATGACTGGAGAAATTTTTAGTATTTCTATAATTAAAAAAAAGAGTAGATCTACTTATCCTCAGAATTTTCACAGTCATACACTAGATAATGTGAAATTTGGGCATAAACTACCGTTTATTATGCTTGGTTAAAGGGAATAACTAAAATGATGCTTCTCCCATCCATTTTCCCCTTAATGGACCATATTTGTTGTTTCCGTCTTTGAACAGTTTATTCTTCTTCTTCACCCGGGAAACCTAATAGGCGACATCTATATGGCCAGCCCCTCCCAGCCTGTTCCCCCTTCCCAGCACCACCCCCCCAGCATGGCCGAAGGCACTAGTTATTCACAGTGCCAAATCATAACGTGCTGCCCAGCACAGGCCTCTGGAGGATTAGCTATTGTCCACCAAATGGATCTAACACATGAAACAACTTATTTTTCATCTATCTTAAATTACCCAGATGATCTCTGACCTCAAAGATGCTATCCTCACATTGTCTTTATCTTTTTAAAAAATCAAATTCTAAATCACAGGAATTACTCCTTAATGTATATGATTGAATCCTATAATATTAGACTTGGGAGAAAACTAAGTGTTCCTCTGATGAACTCGTAATTTTATAGAAAACAAAATGAAGGACTAGAATTATTAACTAACTTGTACATGTTTCTCACTACCACTTAGCTGTAAATTCCATGGTGCAGCACAAACATCTGCGCTCTATGCCTGGGCATCATTCCATGATGACACATTGTCATTCTGCATAATTTTAAAGAACAGACAAAAGTTTTATATTTTTAAGTGTTTAGAATACCCTATCAGAGACAAACTATCATTTGCTCATTGTCAATGCTTTTTTATTCAAAAGTTTTAAATTACAGGGGTGCCTGAGTGGCTCAGTCAGTTAAGCGTCTGCCTTCAGCTCAGGCCATGATCTTGGGGTCCTGGGATCAAGCCCTGCCATCGGGCTCCTTGCTCAGGGGGAAACTGCTTCTCCCTCTGCCCCTCCCCCCTGCTTGTGCACTCTCTCTCTCTCTCTCTCTGACAAATAAATAAAATCTTTTTTAAAAAGTTTTAAATTACAATAGCAATTCAACATTAATTGTATATTTACTATAAGAGAGATACTCTACTTATTACTTTCCACGGAACTAATATTTATGACAACTTTCAGTGACAGGTGCCTGTTCACACGCAGATTTATCTTACTCGAGTTGGTCTTCCCATGTTACACTGGCTCTTCTACTGCGTTCTTTAAGTTTTAGTTTAACCAAGGGAAAATGCACATAACATAAAATTAACCATTTTATGTTAAGTGTACAACTCCATGGCATTTAGTGCAACCACAGTGTTGTGCAACCATCACCTCTATCTACTTCCAAAACATTTTCACTGCCCCAAAAGGAAACCCCACCCCCATTAAGGAGTTACTCCCTATTTCTCCATCCTCTTAGTCTCTGGCTACCACTAATTTGACTTCTATCTCTATAGATGTACTTATTCTGCACATTTCATATAAATAGAATCATACAAAATGTGGTCTTTTGCTGCTGGCTTTTTCCACTTAGAATAATGTTTCAAAGTTCCTCCACATTGAAGTGTGTATTAGTACTTAATGTCTAGATTCTCAATCTCACATGTTGATATAGTCCATGATCTATATGTTCTTTGGATTTTAACATACTTTGGTTCAAACACACACACACACACACACACACACGAAATGAAGTCCAGTGAAATAAAGGAAGAGAGGAAGCTTTCTTTTACACACATTGTTTCAGATTTCATATCTGCCAAAGGGAAAGATGCCTTTATAGTTCCCCCACCTTCTGCATAATTAGGGACATCTTTGGGGGTCTTTGAAACTCTCCTACTTAGGTGAACTCTTCTAGCCCAGTCCACCCCATCCTCCTTTCTAGAAGCACCTTTCACTCCATGTTTCTTCATTTTTTGCAGATCCTGGGACTAAGTACGGTTTCCCCCTGTGATCTTCCATAAAGACAATCCTTTCCCGACCCTGGCATTGTTTCTCTACTTCACAGTGAGAACAGAGGAAAGGGGAGAAATTGCATCTGCATTCCTTCAGAGAATGTTTTGTAGGTCTCCCTTGCAAGAATTTATAAGTCTAATCCAAGAAGTATCTCTCACAACCACAGCTTCTCCACTACTAAAATCATATAAATCCACTTAGAGTAATTTGTCAGGAGTAATCCCCTGGACTGGGTTAATTGCATTTGTCCCTGGCTTAGGATTCACCCAGAAGATAGTACAAAATTTGTTTAACACTTGTTTATCAAATGCTTGCTGGGCCAGCCCTATAATCAACATCGCGGTTGGGGAACATAAATAATTAACAAATCTTTCATGTCCAAAAGGGCTTCAGCCTTGGGTTGATCTCAGAAGAGGTAATGTGGTTAATTCTATGGAAAGACCCAAAATAAAAGTTTAAGTTCTAAAATAAATGTCAAGTTCTGTATACCCAAATTTCCTTGAAAATAATTTACGCATTGCTCCACTAACCCCAAAAACATGGATGAATGTATGAGGATATAAACTGAGATCTCTCACCTCCTTGCACTTGACACGGGTGTGGGGTCGTCTGCCCTTGGGACGATGTACCAGTGAAGTGCTGGCAATAATATAGTACTTCAGAGCCTTTTTTGCTAAGATTCTACAATGCAAATGAATCTCTTTCTGAAGGTTGTAAAGTTTATGAGGTATGTAAATTAGTCAGAGTTAATAACATCCTCATACTCAGTTTAACATAGAGGGACTGGGGTTCTAAGGAAAGATTCTTTTTCAGTAAAGTGGTAGTACCAAAGACACATATCTATTTGTCCTCTATTGTATATCCAGTGACTCCTTTAAGTTAACTGATGATATCCTGTTTAAATCTAGTACAGTCTCCAGGTTTAACTTTTTTTTTAAAGATTTTATTTATTTATTTGACAGAGAGAGACACAGCGAGAGAGGGAACACAAGCAGGGGGAGTGGGAGAGGGAGAAGCGGGCTTCCCGCTGAGCAGGGAGCCCGATGTGGGACTTGATCCCAGGACCCTGGGACCATGACCTGAGCCAAAGGCAGACGCTTAACGACTGAGCCACCCAGACGTGCCTCCAGGTCTAACTTTAACATGAGTCCCAGTATTAACCATGAAGGTTTGCAGTTGGTGCATTTTCTGCAGATGTTGAAGTTCATTCAAAACCTATATGACAGAAGCGTAAAACCCATTCAGCACTCTTTCGTCTTTTGGTTGTGTATATTTTTTTTAAATTTTGAATTTCCAATTGGGTCAAATTGTGGACATTTGTTTCAGCTTTTTTGTTGTTGTTTTCTGTTTCCTTTCCCAGTGTCCGGGTGTCTTTCTATTTTCTATTCATTTCTGTCTGTCTCTCTCTCTCTTTTTTAACTAGATAAACTCCAGGGTGATCCTCTTTACCCTACTCAGCTTTATAATTTTCTTCCTCCAGGAAGCTACAAATCAGTATTGTTAGGTTAGGGACCTTCCCTAGGGCAATGAGTGCTTTATAGGGTTTAAAGCCGCAGGCCTGAGTTGGGCTGGAATTAGCCTCTTTGCTGTACCACAAGTGTGCTAATCCTGGTTTTCTGCATAAGTCTCAGGACTGGGACCTTTGTAGTGACAGAAGTCTAGGCAGTGGTGGCAGCAGCAGCAGGGGTATTTAAGGATATTTATATGATTGAAAGTATGGGTCTTAAAATGCCTAATAGCCATTTTTCTCCCTTTTCTCTTCTCGCTTCTCTCTTCACTCTGTGTCTACATACACTCTAAAGACTGCTTCTTCATGAGCAACCACCCGACGAGCCCATGTCTCCCACCTGGCAAAGTTTTTTCCTCTGAGTGCTCTATAGACAGACCAGGGGCCAACACCTGATTGACTCACACATACAATCTGTCATAGGTACAGTTTTCCTCTGAGCCTAGCTGACTAGCATCAGTCACCACTTCATTCAAAAACACAGGAGGCAGGTTTTGGCTGAGATGTACAACCAGGGTCACCTTAAGGAAGGCTCCGATCCCATACTCCCATACCTAAGTCCCAGTAATTTTCAAAACTATGGCCTTAGGTTTATCGTTTATCTAAATCTATAACGGACCTTGGTGGAACTCAACAACGCAACACACACACACAACACACAAAACACAGCTCAAAGCACAAGCTGCTCTCAAGCAGAGTAACAAATCCAAGCAAGAGAAGAAAAACCCATGGCGATGGTGGTTGTTGTCTAGACATCGTGGTCACGTGGCCAATTTGTTATGGCCCACTTGCCTCTGCAGGTAAAAACATCTTCCCAAATAAATGACATAATCCAAAACCTGATCCCAGGGTCTGCTTCTGATGTATCCAGCTTAAGACATAACCCTATTATCCTAAGCAAATTGCTCACCTGGATTAGGCGACCATTTTTTTTAACTTATGCTATGCATGGTTGCTAATCATGTTAGGCAGTTAGTTAGACGTGAGCAAAGAGGGACAAAGCAGGTGCTGGCCACATTCTCGGAGCCACCTCTGAAGATCAACAGCCTCAACTTCAGAGCCGCCACTAAGAGCTGACAGAACAAGAAAGGCCTAGCCCCAGAGCTGACTCAAAAGCCATAAGGGGGCTCCTAAGAGCCAAGCATGCGCACAAGGGGTGCAATGTGCCCTTAAGTACCTTTAAAGTCACAACAAAGCTTGTTAAAAGCCCATAAATACGTAACGCATAAATAAATACAATTATAACAGAATGCGTCATGGCTAGGTGCATGCACAGAGGCCAAAATGTTATAGAACCACCAGCTGTCAGTCAAAAATGGCAATCAAAGCCAAATTTACATGTACACAAAGCAGGGTTAAAAGGATGCAGCTAGAGCTTCTTGGGGCTTTTGCCACTCTCTCCCCAGCAGTGGCCAGCTTTCACTCTTGAACATGTACTACCCTTATCTACTCTATAAACTCTATCTCCCCATTTTGGTCTTGGGTTTACAATTCTTTGGTGCCTCTGGGACAAGAACCAAGTGACCCAATAACAATCACACTACCCCCATTCTCTTTGGGCACAAGAAAGGGTGCGCAGTCCACGGTTAACCAGTCAATGTCCCAGGTAACTGACCAAGGTCCAAGAATTGGGCATGTAACTCAGTCTAGGTCAATACTAAGTCTTTCTCTGAGATTTTATTCTTTAACTGTTTAGTGGAAAAAATAATTTCTCTTCATTGAGGCCTTAAGGTGGGCTAACATAAGCCTGCAAGCATGTTTGTTGACACATGAAGAAGGTTTATCTGTGGAAAGAGACAATATAACCGTTATGCAGAAAGGAACAGGTACAGATTCTAGGTTGGGGGTGGAGAGCAAGAGTGAGGGTCCAAGAGAGAGCCAAAGCCAGAGAACAAAAGAACACAGTGAATGATATGATAAAAGTCCATGGATCCATGACCAAATATTTAAAACAAATATTTAAAATATTTAATGATCAAATATTTAAAACTAAAACAAAGTGCTTGTGCGTGCATGTGCGCACACACACACACTCACACACACACACACTCACACACACATTTGCTTAAGCTAGGTTGTTTTCTGACTTGCCAGTCAAAGATTCCAGAAAATCAATATCATATCCATTTTGTTTACTTATGTGGAATATGGAGCAGATTTAGTTGGGGAGGACAAAAGATTTTTTTCCTAATAGCATATCAAAAAAAAAAAAAAAAATGAGTTTAATTGCCTATTGCCTTGAAAGAATGAGCCCAGCAATCACAGATAAGTTAGATAAGTTTAAGGAAGGGTTTGTTCTGTTCTGTCCTTATCCCTGTATAGTGAATGTTATGTATATTGTTGCACGTCCTCTCTTTCTTATGAGACATAAGTAATGTAAACACAGGATCCACCGTCAATAATGTTCCTACTACCAATTACATACTCCATAAATATTTGTTGAATGAATGGATATAAGGATAGAGCTGAGATAACCTTTAAAACAAAAAAGTAACATAAAACTTAGATTCTCTGAAATATCAGTTGTCTCACCCCATTTCTGAAAGTGCTTGAAGGATGAACTATTTGATCCATTCAGAATATTTCAAAGAGCAACCATCCCATATGGCATAAAAATAAAGATCTTAAACTCCAAACCTGAAGCTTCAAAGGAAAATGAAGGCATTTCTAACGTATAAACGTTAGATTTTTTGTTGTTGTTGTTTCCCTATAAATCAATGACTTTGTATGTTTTGCATTTGTTTCTAGACACCTAGTCTTATGGAAAAAAGCATTAATGTTACAGCTGAACGTGAATCTGAGATATGATGCTACTGGTGATGAAAGAAAATAAGTATAAATGTGTATATTCTGAACATCTGACTACCTTAAGTAATTTTATTATTCAGCCAAATAAAAATTTTAAATTTACTGGCACCTTTCTTTAATATTCTTTTTTGTTTGGACCTAATTCATTTTATTGCATTACAAATAGATTTCCAGACATAAGATAAATAATGGCTAAAATGATCAAAATATTGAAGATTCCATTTTTAAAATTCCAACAAGTCATAAAATTTCTATTTAAATTTTCTAAATAACTTATACCTGTACTTTCTAGGTTACATTTTCTCAAAGACTGAAGCTGGAGCATAATGATATTGCTACTGTTCCATAGTCTACATTCCTTTATTGTCTATATTCTGAAATGTTTATTCATTACTTTGAATATGGCTTTAAAGTCATGCATAGGAATATATGGTATTAAAGGAGTCTTTATTACATTCAAAGCCATTTTAATCTGAGCTGAATGTAAAAAGAAATCATTTAGCTCTTGCTCTTGACATATGTTTTTAAATGAATTCTTTGTTTTCTGGAAAGCAATTACAGGTGCAAGTAGTACTTTTCTGTCACTCAGATCTCACGGTTTGTTTTGGATCTACAAAACACAAAGGGGGAACTGAGTACCATAATATGCTGGGTTTGGACCAAAGTTAAAACACTTTGCTTAAATTACGTTTTTGCAAAAAGCTTTGTGACAGAGAGATTTATGCTGACAGCTAATGATATTATTTTTATAAATACACAGAACAGTAATGTTAGCTCTTATGGGTCTTTCTGTAATACAATGAGGATTTTCAGCATACTTGAGAAAAAAAGAGAATTATTGAATTCCCAAGATTTTCTCCTTGCTGTTATATGAGGTATTTCCCTCTTCCTTACTAAATTCTAACAGTTCAAATGCAAGGTTTTCACAGTCTTCTTTACATTCCTCATGAAACCTTGCAAAATATTTTACATACAGTCGTCCCTAAAAACCCTGATATCTTATGGACACAACTCAAAAGTCTCTGGAACCTACCAATGATCCAGAAAGAAATCTTGTGCATGAAGCAATCGCCTAAAGCAACAAGCAAACACGTAATAAAAAGAAGGAAACAATCACTTCAAAGCACTGATTGAAAGGATGAAAATCCTGAGCTGAATGTCCGTGGTTTGGGTTCTCTGGCACTCTGAACTTCTCCACACCCCCCTTCTACATTTTAGTTGCTCTGCACTCCATGTTCTGGAACGAAAGTATACACTTTAACCAAAACTAGTTTTGTTAAATCGAGTACAAGGAAAGAGGGAAGAAAAGAGGGAGGGAGGGAAGGAAGGAAGGAAGGAAGGAAGGAAGGAAGGAAGGAAGGAAGGAAGGAAGGAAGGGCTTCCCTACCTGACTTCTGCTCAATTAAATCAAGACATTTTGCTACATAATGTAGTTGGTAGAGAATATTCCACCATGGACTAAATTAAGCTAGGGGAACTCTAGATAATTTTAGGGAAGATTTGTTTATCCATAGCGACTTAATTTGTGTATATCTACCACAAAATGAGGGGGTCATTGGTAATTTTCAGTAAATTTTTATCACCAAATACTGGGAGATTGGGTCTTTTGCTCCATAATGACATTTCCTTTGGTATCTTGGATTCTGAGCTGTGTTTTCTCCTCCCATAATCCTTTCCGATCCAGCCTCCATACTTTGCACATTTTGAATCCCTCCCACATCTAGTTATTGCCATTCTGTATTGTTTCCAATCTGTGCCCTCTTCCAAAACTGTGTCTATACAAAATTTTAGGAAATTAAAACTCAAAGCATATTTCTCCTTTATTTTCCTAGACTTTTTTTTTTTTTCCCTAGAGGTTTTGAGTCAGAAAAAATAAAAGTAAAGTAAAAATTATTATTAATTAATCTTATATCATTCTCTAAGGTCTAATCTTTTTTATTATCAAAAAAGAATAGCTAGGTAAAGTTTGGACAAACTGGGTCAGATCTCAAGGAGGTTCTTATGTGATACTGCTATGGAATTTTCTCTCCCACCACACCTCCAGTGTTCCTGTTCCCAGCAAGAGATGTTCAGGATTCTTTTGAAGTTGATACATTTCTAGCTTCTATAATAAAACACTCTCTGCTACTTATGTTCTTTTTTTTTAACTTCCAGAACTAATTTATTTTATTTTATTATTTTTTTCAGCATTCACATCCCTAATAAAGCCTATATTTTATTTCTTTTCAAAAGTTTTTATCTAAATTCAAGTTAGTTAATATATAGTATAGTATTGGTTTTAGGAGTAGAATTTAGTGATTCATTACTTACATATAACACCCAGTGCTCATCACAACAAGTGCCCTCCTTAATGCCCATCACCCATTTAGCCCATCCTCTCCCCACCCACTTCCCCTCCAGCAACCCCCATTTTGTTCTCTATAGTCAAGAGTCTCCTATGGTTTGCCCCTCTCTGTTTTTATCTTATATTATTTTTCTTTCCCTTCCCCTATGTTCATCTATTTTATTTCTTAAATTCCACATACGAGTGAGATCATATGGTATTTATTTTTCTCTGACTGACTTATTTCGCTTAGTATAATACACTCTCATTCCATCCACATCCTTGCAAATGGCAAGATTTCATTCTTTTTGATTGTTGAGTAATATTCTAGTGTGTGTGTGTGTGTGTGTGTGTGTGTGTACCCCACATTTTCTTCATCCATTCACCATTTGATGGACACTTGGGCTCTTTCTATAGTTTGGCTATTGTTGGTAATGTTGCTATAAACATCGGGGTGCAGGTACCCCTTCAAATCTATATTTTTGTATCCTTTGGGTAAATACCTAGTAGTGCAATTATTGGATCATAGGGTAGTTCTATTTTTAAGTTTTTGAGGAACCTCCATACTGTTTTCCAGGGTGGCTACACCAGTTTGTATTCCCACCAACAGTTTATGAGGGTTCCCCTTTCTCTGCATCCTCATCAACATCTGTTGTTTCCTGTGGTGTTAATTTTAGCCATTCTGAAAGATGTGAGTTGGTATTTCATCATGGTTTTGGTTTGTATTTCCCTGATGAGTAATGTTGAGCATCTTTCCATGTATCTGTTAGCCATCTGGATGTCTCCTTTGGAAAAAAGGCTATTGATGTCTTCTGACCATTTCTTAACTGGATTTGTTTTTTGGGTGTTGAGTTTGATAAGTTCTTTATAGATTTTGGGTACTAAATCGTTATCAGATATGTCATTTGCAAATATCTTCTCCCATTCTGTAGGCTGCTTTTTAGTTTTGTTGATCATGTCCTTCACT
Organism: Phoca vitulina; assembly: GCF_004348235.1. Lineage (NCBI taxonomy): Eukaryota > Metazoa > Chordata > Mammalia > Carnivora > Phocidae > Phoca > Phoca vitulina. The sequence goes on along the minus strand of NW_022589730.1, from coordinate 9,270,429 downwards.
GTGCAGATTTGTATCTTGATGAAGTCCCAATAGTTCATTTTTGCTTTTGTTTCTCTTGCCTCTGGCAACGTTTCTAGTAAGAAGTTGCTATGGCTGAGGTCAAAGAGGTTATTGCCTGTGTTCTCCTCAAGGATTTTAATGGATTCTTGTCTCACATTCAGGTCTTTCATCCATTTTGAATTTATATTTGTGTATGGTGTAAGAAAGTGGTCCAGTTTCATTCTTCTGCATGTGGCTGTCCAATTTTCCCAACACCATTTGTTGAAAAGACTGTCTTTTTTCCATTGGATATTCTTTCCTGCTTTGTCAAAGATTAGTTGACCATTTAGTTGAGGGTCCATTTCTGGGCTCTCTATTCTGTTCCATTGATCTATGTGTCTGTTTTTGTGCCAGTACCATACTGTCTTGATGATGACAGCTTTGTAATAGAGCTTGAAGTCCAGAACTGTGATGCCGCCAGCTTTGCTTTTCTTTTTCAACATTATTTTGGCTATTTGGGGTCTTTTTTGGTTCCATACAAATTTTAAAATTGTTTGTTCTAGCTCTGTGAAAAATGCTGGTGGTATTTTGATAGGGATTGCATTGACTGTGTCGATTGCTTTGGGTAGCATAGACATTTTAACAGTATTTGTTCTTCCAAATGGTTTATATTCTTAAACCAGGCTTTGTCTAAAATATTGTTATTAGCAAACTCTACTGTGTAATTTTAAAATTATTCTCAGAATTAATATGTATTTCCTGAGTAAAATCTCTCCTTGTATGCTCATGGCTTATAAACAAATGATTTATTTATGCATACTCATCAGACACATAATTATACGTATCAACAAATGTAAGTAAATAGAAAAAAAGTTAGGTAGTCTTTGTTAATATGGGGAAACATTTCATCACATACAATGAGTAAATAGCATCTCACTGGAGGCATTATTCTTAGAATATATGCTGCTTATTCCATTCCATGCACATTTATTTAGAACTTACTATGTCAGACCCTGTGCCTGTGTCAGAAGATGTCACAATAAAGCTTCTCATTTATTTTAAGAGGAAAAAAAATCCAGGCCAATAAGTGTGTGTAAGGTGCTTCACCATGATTAAGTTCCAGGAAAAAATTTGAGTCTTGAAGCTAAGTGAGCATCAGCAGGAAACCTGTGTGACCTCAGAAAAAGTGGACAAACACTTCAGATTATGCTATTTTTCAAGTCTGAAATTGTCTTATGAAAACAAAAGAATGGGAAATTTCAGAAAGTAATTTATTTGCATCTATAATTTCCTATAGTTGAGAATAATGCATATTATTTGAGGAAACTTTTACATAGAAATCATTTATCCTGCCATCAGATAGAGAAGAATTGTTCAGTTCAAAGGGAACCAACAAAAAGGATTTCAGAATCATTTGGTGACGAATTTTAATAAGATTTATAATTATAGAGATTCATGTGCTAAGACATTTTGAATTGATCCACAATAAAAAATGTGCATAGATGTCTAAAGACATTAAATTACACAAGTCCCATTGCATCTGAATGCCAACTATTTAAAAAGCACTACACTAGCATTCATATGCATATCTACTTTATAATTTCCTATCAACAATCTGATTTTTAATTTACATTCAACAATAACTGATTTACAAATTAAAACTATCTTTGAAAGCCATGTTCCTGATGTTTACAGCTCTGAGGAAACTGCTAGAGTTGTTCTCACCCCCTCACCTCCCAGAAAGTGCCTGAAGATGCATCCTACTTACTACAGAAATATTTTGAATATACCTTATCATCATTCCCCAAACAATATTATCAGTAATTAATGGCCAATATATGAAGAAGTAGCTATACATTAAGCCCTCTTCCCAGTGAGTCTTGTCATGTGTCAGCAATATTGAGATGGCTAGGATATGGGAGGAAAACAAAGAAAAGACAATGATGACAGATTTCTGCACATGGGCATCTTTGAGAAAAGTTACAAAGAATGCATCAGAGGGTTGGTGGTTTTCACAGAATTTCCCTTCCTGATGTTGTATGCACTGAGGAATGCCCAAAGGACTGAGTCACCTCACTATTTACAATAATATTAAAATAATAATTATTATTTCTATTATTGTTTCACATCTATGGTTATTTAAGATGAATAATGTCACTTGCCTATTAACATATATGAAACTCCAAGCCAAATTTATGCATGTTTTGTAATCTGGTTCAAGAGAAAAATGATTCATCAGGAACTTTGTATCTTGCATGAATAAACTCTGCAGTACACCCAAGAGAAAACATTTGGAAAGTCAAATGGGGGATATTTTTTTCTAAAAGTTAGCATTGAGCATAGAAAAGAAACAGACTTATCTCTATAAATGCTTAGATTGTGATACAGAGATGTGTACATTGAGCACTTAGCAAGAAAAATGACAGAGATCATGTTGTTCCTGTTGAGTTTTATTAACTTTTCTGTTAAAACCACAACCTTTTGGTATTTATAGATTCTCAAGAAGAGATTGCCTTCCTTTGACAGATTCAATGAGAAGCAAATAGCCAATAATTTAATTAAGTTTAATAATAAGGAATGCCTTCAACATCTGGCATGGAGATTGCTACTTCAATCTGAACTTGAAAAATACTTTTACTACATAGAATGTTTATATTTACTATAAGAGCAATTGAATAAAAGGCTAATCATATGTCTTATAAAGTGTTAAACAGAAAGCAAGAATACTTTCTTATTGGAGTAACAAAATGGTGAAGCCAAGAAGTAATAGACCAGTTCTCAGGGGGGAAAAAGTGGGTCGTAGAAAATGTAAAGTCAAGTTGAAACCATGTAATAGACATATAAATATTTGTGGAGTCAGAAAATATCATTATTCAGCTAACAGATATTCAGAGTAGCCTGAGAACTGAAAACAGAAGATATAAATGAGAATGATTAGAGAGCAAACCTTAAAGTGCCAGTTATTAACTCAGTGCCAAATTACAGAGATCTGCAAAGGAAGAGCAAATGTTCTGAAAGTCCACAGTGTCAACAAACCTCCCAAATAGGAGGAAAGTTAGTATTAGAAGTCTCCACAAAAAAGAGAGAAAAAAAAAGTTTTAAGTCCAAAGTAATCAGGAGGTTAGTTGCAGGGAAGTCTGGACATGAAATATGGTCACTGAAGGTGGAACTCCAACTGATTGCCAGTCCTTGGAATTTTAAGGAGGCAAAACATAATCCTAGTCCTAAAGTGAAAAGGACAAAAAGGAGAGCCAGACCTAAGCCTTTTCAGACCAAGATACATTTTCTAAAACTGTGTTTCAAAGCAAGTATTTGGCCACCGGAAAATAAGGCAAGAACCAAACCACTAAATTAGGAACTTGAGTGGAATTGATTGGCTGCCACTGCTCCCTTGACCTCTGCTGTTCCCCATTACTAGCATTCTATGATGGGCTGGAATCCTGAGTCTGATATGGGTCTGATAAACAAAGACCACCCATGTGAGAACAAGCAAAGACTATTAGGAGCTTGCTGCAGAGAGGGAGTCAGCCACCATCAATTACATTTGGCAAGGTCCTAAAGGCAGCAGGAAAGTGGGAAAGTTTTAAAGTGGGAAAAAAAAAAAAAAAAAGAAAAGAAAGAGAGAGAGAGAGAAGATGACACTACTATCCTGATTAAAGGTCGTTGGCATGGGGAAGCAGGAAATAGGCTAACTAGAAGCAGGACATCTTATGTGATTGATTAGTGGTGCATATTGTATTTTCTTTAATCCTAAATTGGAATTGGGGGCAAAAATTATGGAAGCCAGCATTTTGTTTTTGTTTTTGTTTTATCAAGTCCTAGTAGTTTGGGGCTCTGGAAATCCTGGTTTGGCTTCCCAGGCGAGCTGCGGCAGAGATTGTGAGTCAGAGTTCAGTTGTTATACAGGATCTGACCTTGAGTGTTGGTAAAGCCAATCTCTCAGTGAGTTAATGACTTTAAATATAAATTGGGCAAAGCAAAGGAGAAAAGCTATAAGAAGTGGGTAATACCTCTGTCATAAGGAGAACTGTTGGTACACGGCAAATGTCAATCTGGGACTTCCTAAGCAATAATCAATAATTCTCATCCCTAGGAACGATGATGAAAAATAGGTAGAACCCAATGCCCAGAAGACAGGGTCATAGGAAGGAAGAAATGGAACTAGTTCCATGGAAAATGTGAAGGAAAAAACTACATTTTCTCATTTTTTTATTGAGTTATAATTGACATATATCATTGTATGAGTTTAAGGTGTACAATGTGTTGATTTGACACATTTATACAGGGCAATATGATTACCTCCTTACCTTTAGCTAAAACATCCATCCCATCACATAATTACCATTTCTTGTTTGTGGTGAGAACATTTAAGATCTAGTTTTAATAACAAGGTGTGAGCATTTAAGATTATATTGTTACTAAAGCACTGACCTATGGATTCCTAGAAATCAAAAGATTGGGGATGTATCTTAACTTGTATAATAAGGGAAGTTTGCACAAGAGATTGACCTAATCCTGGTGTTAGGGACCAGAGGTGCTGCAGACCCAGAGAAGATTTCAGAAGGCGTGGATTTACACTCAACAGATGTTTACACTGTCAGTTTAAGATTATTGACTGGTTTCCCCACCTCATAGACTCTAGAATTTAGTCAGAGAAGGGAATAGTGTAGATAAAATTCTAATCTACCAAGTTAAACTGTGAGTAATTTTAAAAAAGAAGGAAAGGAAGGAAGGAAGGAAGGAAGGAAGGAAGGAAGGAAGGAAGGAAGGAAAAAGTATGAATTGATTAGATTTTACCCTGAAGTGTCCATATTTATTTTCTGTTTTCTGGGGTAAATGAGGCTTTTGAAATAACTAAGATCTATTAAATATTTTTTTTATTTTTTATTGTTATGTTAATCACCATACATTACATCATTAGTTTTTGATGTAGTGTTCCATGATTCATTATTCGTGTATAACACCCAGTGCTCCATGCAGAACGTGCCCTCTTTAATACCCATCACCAGGCTAACCCATCCTCCCACCCCCTCCCCTCTAGACCCCATTGTCTCTTGTGGTTCGTCTCCCCCTCCGATTCCCCCCCTTCATTCTTCCCCTCCTGCTATTTTTTTTTAAGTTACATCGTGTATAGTTAAGATCATGTATTGTAGAAGTAACTATGTCTGATAAGCATCAGATACTCCTGGTAGAAGGAGGGATATCAGGCACACATCTCCACTCTCAAGTTTACTGGAAAAAATGAAATTCTCCAAAGTGAAAAAAAAAAAAAATCCAACACAGAAATACAAAAGAAGGTTCCCTTAGAGCATTTTTTTAGGTTCTTAGAGTAAATTTACTTTTTTATGATTATAAAATTAATACAGACTTTTCACAGGAAATGTTAAAAACACAATAATGAAGAAAGAATGAAAATATAGTTACTAAAAGATGACCAACAAACAAAAGAAGTTTGTAAATGATCATTTTGTTTAGATTTCAGCAAATTTTTGCAAAGATTAGCTTTAGGAGAAGGTCTAGTCCAGGGAAACACCTAGATCTCCCTTTCTCAGAGTGTAATTCGGTGAGCACTGTACCTGATCGGCTTCTCTCAGAGAGAGCTATTCTTCTACTATATTTGGGAATGCCGTGGTACAGTCTCTCTCCCTTCTGCACATGGAGGCATCAGAGTCTCTCAAAAATCCTGTAGTAAGGAAATCTAGCTAATTTACTGGGATCATTGGGCCATTTAAATGTCGTGAGAGAATGGGACATCATGGCAGAGTTCACAGAGAGAAGGGAATGTGTGCTCTTTAATGATGCACCAGGCAAGCTTGTGCCCAACTAACTTGAGTGTAGACTTAAGACTACGCAATGAGGAGCAAACAGGAAACCAGTCTCCGGGAATCATAAATGCTTACATCCCAAAGAAGAAAAATTACAGGGTGCCTGAGCGGCTCAGTTGGTTAAGCATCTGCCTTGGGCTCAGGTCATGATCCTGGGGTCCTGAGGTCAAGCTCTGTGTGGGGCTCCCCATTCAGTGGGGAGTCTGCTTCTCCCTCTGCCCTTCCCCTTGCTCGTGCTCTCTCTCTCTCTCCCCCAAATAAATAAATAAATAAAATCTTTTAAAAAGAAGAAGAAAAATTATATATTATGGTGATGATTCTTTGAAGAAGGATTTATAGAAGACAGGAAAGAGAATACAAGACCTCTCCAGATATTCAGCTTACATTTAGAAAAGCGGTATTAAAAATTTCAGACAAAAATGAGAATGATTCTATGGTCAGATTGCTTAAAACAGATGAAGGGTCAGAAAATACAACTGCAAATAGAATAAAAAGTAAAATTCAGAAAATACAAGCCAAAGTGACCTCTGTCGTAAAGGAAGGTGGTAAGGGTAGGAAACTCTCAGTGAGGGTACTCAAGCAGCTCTAGAATTTTAAAAGGACTTGGCCAAAATACAGGAAGAAGAATGAAGAATAAAATCAAGTAATGAAAAATAAAATCAAAAGCAAAGCACAAAGATTCAGGGATAATTTTTCAAAGTTTAACTACTGGTATGAAATTTATGAAATGTGAACAGGAAATTTAAAGAAGAAACTTTAAATAACAAGAAAAATTGGAAAAAAAACCCTACTATTTGGTGTGAATATGGGAACAGGGCCAATAATCTCCTATGTAGCTTCTGTCTCCAGAAGAAAGTATAATTACCTTCAAATTGCAAAGAACAAAGTTAGTTAGAATGTAATTGAAGGCCAAGTGGGTTGAACAGTAGAAAGAGAGCCTTTTAAATGAGGTCATTGCTTTAATTATTTAAGCCCCCGTTATTAAATGAAATGGAAGATATTTTCAAAACTTGAAGGATTACAGGAAATATTTCAGAGGGGTAAAATTTCTTATGGAAAATAAGGAATAAAAGACCCATTTCATAGAAGTCAAATATCAGATTATACACACTGGTTAATTCAAATCAGCCTTCTGATATATCCTAAGCAGAATTATCAAATTGCTGCTAGATAAACCCTGAAAAATAAAATGGTGAACACTAGGAGTAAGCAGGTTTTCAGATTTAGTAGCTCTAGTCTGAGTGCTGCTAGAGAAAATCTGAAAATCTGTTTAGCTCTGAGCCCTTTTATCTTCAACCAAAACTTTTCAAGTGCTGGAAAGCTCTCTGTCTCAGGTGATCTCCACCTTCACCATGGGATGGATCACTGTTGAAAGCCTACATCTCTGATCTTAAGCTCCCCTCCTTTACCAGCTCCTCCTCATTCTCAAACCATGATTTCATAACTTCATTTATGGGAAAAATAAGATACATGTTTAGTATTTCTATGTATTTACATTATTCTGAACATAGAATTTGGGCAGGGACAGAAGAAAGTATTACTCATCATTAATACACTGGTTCTCCTTGACCCAAACCCTTCCCTGTTCTGTGGCAATATGATGAAAACCAGATTTCATCTGGTACCTCTGTACTGTATAGGTGATGAGCCTTGAAGTCAAAACTCTGAGAGCTTATAAAGGACAGTGAAAACTGTAATGGAATGAAATGGGAAAAAAAAAGAGAGAGAGAGAATAATCATGGGATGTTACTGTATGGAATGAAAATAAATGTTTCTGGGGTTGAAATAGGAGCAATATCTCAGGATTTGTAATCCCTGGAATGTTTCCATGGCTCTGAGACTCATCTTACCTTGAAACGTAAACACATACCTCTAGGAAGGCACATTTCTTCAGAGATCTCTGATCATTGAATCACCCTTTTACTTAAAAGGTTTGTCCATTAACCCAATTGTAATGAAATTTGCTTAGAAAACTCTGTGAAGAAACATAAAAATATGTTCTCTACAATTCCATGGGTTGGATACTCAAACTCCAACTCTCCTCCAAACCCCAGCGGAAGTACCGCCATGTTTATCCTTGTCTCGTTGTATTCATTTCTTGCCCAGTGTGTGTTGACTAAGGTGTTCTTCTCCTGGACAATTGGTTAGATTCCATCCTGAGGCTGTTATCAGATTCAACTCTTCGCTCATGTCTTTCCAATATCCCCTCCTTTCTGAGTCTCTCTTATTTATATTTAATAATATTCTAATGTCTTGAGATTTTTATCCCCAGCCTATGTTACTACTTTTACTTGTCTTTTATTTCTCAGAAAAAACCTTCTCATTTAAACATTCAAACCAAGCAACCATATGTTAATAATATCCAGCTTGGTACACCCTCCCTGTCCTCTATGGAGAAATAAGTTTTAGCTTTTGTAAAGGAATTTAGTTTTTGACTCTAAAGCTCCAGTAAGGGGCTGCCTGGGTGGCTCAGTTGTTAAGCATCTGCCTTCTGCTCAGGTCATGATCCCAGGGTGCTGGGATTGAGTCCAACATCGGGCTCCCTGCTCAGCGGGAAGCCACTTCTCCCTCTCCCACGCCCCCTGCTTGTGTTCCCTCTCTTGCTGTCTCTCTCTCTGTCAAATAAATAAATAAAATCTTTAAAAATAATAATAATAATAAATAAATTTCCAGTAAGACTATGTCAGAGAATCTTCTTGTATCACTGTTTTGAACACTTCTTCCTATATGAAATGATAGATTATGTTCTCCATTGAGAGAAGAGCTTCATAGGAAATCCCATTGGTGATAGCAAGTCAAATTTAGTATATATTTTCTAACTTTTCTATCTTTTCTCAAGACTTGTTTATAGCAACATGAAGAAATTTTAAAAAATAAATAATTCATTATTTTTTAGTAGATTCATATCATTGTTCTAAATAGAAAGTTTTTCACAAGGTTCACTTAAGACAAAAATCTCAAGTCTCCAGGACATAAAGAAAGGCAAAGTGGGGGTAAATATGACACATACTACATATATTTTAAACATTATAATCCCACCCTCCACAACACATATCCAAAGGGCTACATTAGCAAAGGTCACTTAAAAAAATAAACTGAGGAACTTAAGATAAATACCTTGTCACATAGAGACAAATGTTCAATCTGCAGTCAGAATGTAAATTTTACAAACCAATATAAAATATAAACAATTTGACAAGATTTTTGATCAATACACCACTGCATGGTAATTTAACCTTGGTTGTCTGTGTTGTTGTTGATGTGCTAGTATACAATAATGATTTAGAAAGGTGATAGGCACACTCTTTTAATAAGAGGCCAGACAGTAAATATTTTAGACATAGCAGCAATATTGTCTCCATTACAACAATTCAGTTCTGCACGATAGCGTGAAAGTAGCCATACAAAACACATAAGCAGACAATCATGGCTGTGTTCCAATAAAACTTTATTTACAGAACCTGATAACAAGCTGGATTTGACACAGTGTCCATTATTTTTCAACCCCTGATTTAGAAAACAGGGTCTATAAAATGCTTTGGCTCTATAAAGAACTATTTGTTACTCCATGTCCATTATTGGAACAGTGGAATTGTTTTCTTGTAAATATTGTATTTGCAAACCAAGGTATTTTGCACTTGGATTTTTAGTAATTATCCCATTCCTAAAATATCATCCCTGTTGTAAGATTAGTATATACTGTATGGTTGTCTATGCTTTATAATGAATGTGTTAGAAAGTTGGCAATCTTTAGGCTAGTTATATCATTAAACAATATTTTTTCCCTTAGATATTTAACATTATTTAAAGAATATAGTAGATTCAGGTAAATGTGATAATAAGGCTCAATAACAAAATTGCTAGTTTTTTGAACAAAGGATGGAGTGTATTTTATAATTGTCAGATATTCCACACAATAACCACCATGCAGAAATTCCTGATTGAATAATCATTGATTTCAATGTGACTTTCCCTTTTATTTCTCTAAAAAGAGCTAAAATACCCTATTTTGGGATAGGGTTTTATTTTTATATTACAATAAGAAGAAAAAAAAATCTATGTTCAAAATGTAAAGATTTCTCAATGTAATATCTACAAAATAGTCAACAACATAATTCTGAGGTAACTATTTTTAAAATGAGAAGGAAATATTCCATTGTGTTATTATACATGTTAAGTTTATCTTTAATATTCCATCTTTTATTTTTGGTAGGTATTAATAAAAGAACAATATCAACACAACATTCCTAGCATTTACTGTAAATCATCTCACCAAAAGAAATACTCATGTATTTTAATCTAAATTATGGCAGAGTAGAGATTGCATTGTTTTCCTCATCTAAATTCAGCCTTACAATTGTAATAGCCCTGCTCAATTTGAAATGCTGAATTGTCATGATTATTTCTATTCTGGGGTCTAACATATGTAATGTTCATCCATTAAGAGCCTCACCCTTCAGGCAACTTCTTATTTACTTTGTTTCCAGTGATCCTATGAAATGTTGCTATACAATCTTTGACAAGCTTTTGCAATGACTAAAAATACAATGTCCAAATACATCTTTAAGGGAATTTGATGCATATGCAAAGAACGTCATTAAGGACCTTTTAGACTGAGAATAGCCTGCTGTTGATATCATTTATCTTGCATTTATATACTGCTGTATCCATATGCTGCATAGAAGCATCTCTGCCTATATTTCCTGCGGTTAATTTAAGATTAAATAAATTGCTATTCTCTTGAAATCTCTTGAAACAAATGATAATAAATTCAAAGCAATTGAGAAATTTCTACTCAGTATTTCCAAAAGAATAATGTCTCATCTTTGCTTATTTTATAGCAAATGTGCAACAAAAGCAATATTTACCTTTTTAAATTGAGTGTATTTCCAATTACATGACTCATTAGGGGAGTTTAAGCAATTTCCATTTTTCTCATCATTACAATATAGACTTCAAACAACACTAAACATATCATTCAAACAGTATTTCAAAGCTCTTAAACAGATTCTTAGTTTCTATGTACGGAAATCCATGCAAACAGGCAAATTATGCTAGAGAGAAGCAAAGACTAACAAAAGTATGAAGTGGTTTGGAAGTGAACCACTCTCTTACTTCCTGTCTATCTTGCTTACTTCACAGGAGCAGTCAACTCTGGCAATTAGAAGTCATGCCCTATTAAAAGGGAAGAATTGAGGAAAGTTTGAAAAATTAAAACCTTTTAAGAGCAGAAACTAAATTAAAAGGAACACAACAAGCAAATTGACACCACAAAAAGTGCAGTCAGTGAAATAAAGAATAGAAACGAGAAAAGTGAAGAAAATACACATAAATAAGAAACGGAATAAAAAGGCTTTAGGAAGAAAGGAATGATATAGAAGATGGGTAAAGAAGGTCATATTAGGATAGGCTACAGGATTTGTGGGGCCCAGTACAAAATGAAAATACTGGGGCTCTTGTCCAAAAAGTAGGGAAAATTGCTGTTAAAAGTACTGAATATTTAGGCAGCTTTCAAAATTTCTTCTACAATCTCTCTCTCAACCTCTAATGCTTTTTATTTGCTGTCTAATGTCACAGTCCTTTGGGCAGGGAGGTGTTCCCCCAGTGACTATAGAGACTCACGGTTCCTGCATCCCACCTTATACCCTGCTTTGTGTGGTCCATCATTGCTGATCCCCCTTTTCCCAGTTGCTGGACCAGCAAGCTGCCCATGGTAGGTCAACAAAATCCAACCAGATATCTCCTCTTCCCCTGACCAGCTTTTTTAACTTATAGCAGAGAGGCGAACCCAAGGGAATGCAGCCTCCCTGCCAGTCTCACCAGTTAATTGAAAGGGATGGGCCAGAGGCTCCCAGACAGCCAGCCACTGGCCCAACGTGCTATGCAGTCTCCAGCCTGGGTGGGAATGGCCACTGTTCTGCCATGCTCCGAGACACAGAACTGTGCATGTACCTGCCACTGATTTTTCTTGTTCCCGCTTAGTGCGGGGAGGCAGCAACTACTGCGTGAGTGTGGGAAGGGGAAGCTATGCTGTGCTGGGCAGTGCCAGGGTGGAGGAGCTGTGGCCAAGAACCCATCCAGAGGAGGCAGGGAGGTCGGGAGGCTGACCCAAATAGGACTGGTAAAATAAGGCCCCATGCCTCAGGCACCTACTGCATTGTCCCATAGGCCTTCACTTATAAAATATAAATTAAAATAAAATTATTGAGACATTCAAGACAGCCACCTCTGAGCATGAAACTCCCAATTACAAGGTCCTTTGAGCTTGAGTCTCTATGCAATTGCATGGGTCACACACAGATCAAGAGAGATGGCCCTAGATCTGATATTAATATAATTGGAGTTCTCTAAGCAGAAAACCAAAGAAACAAAACAGAAGAAGTATTTGAAAGAACAATTACCTAAAACTTTTCTGAAAATAAAAATTGAGCCTACACACTGGAAGTACACTATGTAAATAAGCATCCAGCCCATAATATTCTGCAGGGGACTATCTTCCTTAGTTCCTCCTAAGAGCAAGAAAATAAGATTGTTATCAGACTTCGGAAGCTACATATTGTGCTAAAAAGCAAAAGAGTAATATTTACAAACTATTCAAGAAAATACTCAAGAAAAGACAAATGTAAGTGAAGGATTTTAGATTCAGTTAGGCTGTCCTTCAATTATAAAGGGCACAGTAAAATCAGTTATAAATATGCAAAACTTCAAGACGTATTGTACCCATGAGCCTTCTTGAGGAATGGATTAGAAAATGAATTTATGGCAACGAAAAATATTTAGAGAAACTATGGCATGCCTATTTGTGGCTCACGGAAATTCCAAAGAGCTTGATGGAACTTTTATTATTTGCCTGGAGGCAGCACAAATCAATTTTCCCCACATTCAATTATCAAGAACTTCATCACATGGCTTCAATATCCTGCAAAAAGGGAGAGGTCCTGTGTCCAGCTACAATTCTGTTACTTTGGAAGAAATGGAAATAAATACTTCATAAGTGGCCAAAATGCTAGGGCACACAGGATTTGTCAGTTTTCCTTATAATCTTGTCAATGTTCGGTTTACATATTTTGAGGTTATGCTATTAGGCACATACAAATTTAGTACTGCATCTTATTTGTAAATTTAATATTTTATCATTTATCATTTTATCTATTTGATAAATTATATCAATTATTAAAATATAAACATTATGGTAAAACATTTTTGTTAGAATATTTATGGACCTCTGAGAATTTATACTATGCTACATTGTCACATAGTATGTGGTGTTAGCCTAAAAGAGATTTCTCTAAATAGCTGAGAACTATATTTTTTAATGCCCTCTGCTGCAAAGACTTTGTATTTTATTATATTGTCTAAGAGACACATAAAAATGCATAAGATTTAAACTCAGTTTCTGGAATTTAGCTTGTAGAAAAAGCATCAAGCCAGTTAAATATAAGGTTTAAGTCATAAGTAAAAGGCTAATAAATTACATTTATATCCTTAACATGAAAGAGACTTCATATTCCACTAATTCTCCAAATGCATGTACACTCTTTCTGTATACAGATTTAAAACCTAAAGATACACCATATGTAGATATGTACTTTTTAACTTGTATTTATTTTGGAAAGAATAATTCTGATTAATGCGTAATCTTCAAATACATGATTCAGTTTTTTAAAGAAGATTTTTAAATCAATTACTCTCTAATCATACTTTTAATGATTTTTTCATGTAATGTCATTTATAGAAAATGTCAAAAGTATTAATTTGTCAAAATAAAAATTTGTCATGTTTCTTAACTATACACTCAATCTAAGTCAAACTATTTTATGTTAATAAGAAAATACCATGTAAATTAAAATATATTGGAATGTGAGCTGCTCCATAAGTAGATGAGAATAGTTCTTCTGAGTAAGAATAATAAAAACAAAAGTATCAACCTCATAATGTTAATAACTATTTAACATTATATATAGAAACCTCCATCTTTCATTATACTCTGAAATTGGATTTAACAATTCAAATTTGTTTCAATTAAAAATAAGACATTTCAATAAGCCAATATTTAAAACTTCTTTATTGTAAAAATAATATAAGAAAGTGCAGAAGAGGGTATGTGCTATGGTGAGTGCTGTGAATTGTGTAAGACTGTTGAATCACAGATTTGTACCTCTGAAACAAATAATACATTATATGTTAAAAAAAAAAAAAAGAAGAAGAAGATAACAGGAAGGGAAAAATGAAGGGGGGGAATCGGAGGGGGAGATGAACCATGAGAGACTATGGACCCTGAGAAACAAACTGAGGGTTCTAGAGGGGAGGGGCGTAGGGAGATGGGTTAGCCTGGTGATGGGTATTAAGGAGGGCATGTACTGCATGGAGCACTGGGTGTTATACTCAAACAATGAATCATGGAAAACTACATCAAAAACTAATGATGTAATGTATGGTGATTAACATAACATAATAATAAAAAAAAAAGACAGGGCAAAAAATAGTTTTATAGGTTGAATTGTGTCCCCAGAAAGATGTATGTTGAAGGGCTAACCTCCAATTCTGTGAAAGGAATGTTATTGGAAATAGGGTCTTTGCAGATGTAATCAAGTTAAGAGGAGGTCCTACTGAATAGGTCGGCCCTAATCCAATATGGCTGATGTCCTTATAAGGAGTGGAACAGAGACAAAGACACAGAGGGAAGATGGCCTGTGATGAGGGACACAGAGTTGGGAGTTACGCTGCCAGAGCCCAGGAATGCCTGGGGCTCCCAGAAGCCGGAAGACAAAAGGAAGTATCTTCCCCCAGAGTCTTCAGAAGGAGCATGGCTCTGACATCTTGATTTTAGACTTCTAGTCTCCAAAACCATGAAAGAACATATTTGAACTGTCAACTACAGAATCATAAGAAAATGCATACTTTCTTTGTCAATAATTTTTTGAGCTCCAAGTTTGATTTGAGCACCATGTTAGTGCTAGAGATTCAGAAATAAGTTTGCCTATTTCCTGATGGGCATCACAGTCTAACGTGTGATAAATATGCACCTATGTGTAATTGTGTAAGATTTCATAGCTAAACTAGAAACTAATCACAGGGGAATAGCTCCTAACACACAAGAGAGTATTGTAAGTGAGTCTAAGAAGTTTATTTTGCAGATTAGAAAATTGTTATCTGAGGACATTAGGTTGCTACAGTAAAGACCGAGAAACCACACAGAAATACTTTGACCTCAAATTTCTACACTCCTATTAAACCCGCACTCAATACAAAGTGCAGAGAACATGCTATGTCTTAACAGTAGAAGACCTACAATCTTTTTTTTTCAATCTTTCTTTCTCCTATCTGACAAGAGAGAAATGTGCAATGAATGAATGAATGAATTGTACTCTATATTTGAATTACATAGCTGTATTCTGTAGGAAGACATTCCATAATTACCAGAATAATCAGAATTAAAGGATATAGCTGAAAGAATTAACCAAATTTATCTAGAAGAGTCATTAATATAGTTATGAAAAAAATAAAACGATAAGCAAAACTGTTATAAAAGGAGGAGGGCATTCCCAATGAAGAAGAAACAAAGTATGGCTCTGTACCTTATCACATATGCATGTTTGTGTTCTATCTAATGACCTGGCTGCTCTTTACCTGCCCTCCTTCCCCTACCATCACCCTACCAATATAGCAAAGCATTCTAGCAGGCAAAGAAGGACACTTGGATCAATTTCTACCTACCTAGCATAGGGAGAAGGTAGGAGTAATTAACTAGAATTTGGGTCTTGCCAATTTGGGTCTACTTTAACTGTGAAACCGCTACACCATCATTATAATTACCTCATTGATCATCACCTCCTTGTATTCATACACCATGTCAGTAGTGAATGGACAGCTGTTAAAACTATTAGGCGAAATGTACTTGAAAAATTAGCCTTACTTAATGTTTTAAAGGACAACATGTACAGAATCTATCAAAGTGTATGAAGTGCCTCAGATAAAGGTCTTCTCTGAATAAATGTTCAAAATAAATTAAGAAGACAAAAGTCATGTTCTCAATCTTATTGGGAATGTTGTTAAGTGTAACAGAACTGTTGCCTATCTCCCAATGAACCAATGACAAGTCCCCAAAGTGTCATAGATCTAACCACAGTCCTCTAGAAATCTTGTACCTATTTCAAGTCAAGGACAGATGTGGCCATGCCAACTTTAAATAGGCCAGAATACCACCTCACGCCAGTCAGAATGGCTAAAATTAACAAGTCAGGAAACGACAGATGTTGGCGAGGATGTGGAGAAAGGGGAACCCTCTTACACTGTTGGTGGGAATGCAAGCTGGTGCAGCCAATCTGGAAAACAGTATGGAGGTTCCTCAAAAAGTTGAAAATAGAGTTATCCTATGACCCAGCAATTGCAGTACTGGGTATTTACTCCAAAGATACAAATGTAGTGATCTGAAGGGGCACTTTCGCCCCAATGTTTATAGCAGCAATGTCCACAATAGCCAAACTATGGAAAGAGCCCAGATGTCCATCAACAGATGAATGGATGAAGAAAATGTGGTATATATATACAATGGAATACTACTCAATCATCAAAAAAATGAAATCTTGCCATTTGCAATGACATGGATGGAACTAGAGGGTATTATGCTAAGTGAAATAAGTCAATCAGAGAAAGACAATTATCATATGACCTCACTGATATGTGGGATTTAAGAAACAAAACAGAGCATCATAAGGGAAGAGAGGGACAAATAAAAGAAGATGAAATCAAAGAAGGAGACAAACCATAGGAGACTCTTAATCATAGGAAAAAACTGAGGGTTACTGGATGGGAAGGGGGTGAGGAGATGGGGTAACTGGGTGATGGACATTAAGGAGGGCACATGATGTAATGAGCCACTGGGTATTATATAAGACTGATGAATCACTGACCTCTACCTCTGAAACTAATAATACATTATATGTTAATTAATTGAATTTAAATTTAAAAATGTTTAAAAATGAAAAAAAAGAAAAAAGAGGTAGAGAAGATTTTTTAAATGAATTAAAAACAGTTACATCAACACAAAAATGGGATATAAAAGACAAGTAAATTAATTTAAAAAAATTTTTAAAGGGCCAGAATAGTAGGCAAGATTTTTCCAAAAATGGACAAAATGGAGGGCTTTGTATTATACCCCCAAGGTCCATAGACATTAAGCCAAGCATTCAGTGAGATTCCATTAGATGCTAAGAAATAATCTTAATATTTTATAACAGAAATTCTCAAAGCTTTCCTCATAATAGTGATAATCCCTGTACCTGTGTGTATACACACACACACACACACACACACACACACACACACATACACACATGCTATGGCCCACCCTATCCCAGATCAATTATCTTGTATTTTCAGTCAGGGGAATTTACACGTGAGTATTTTAGGAAGTTTCAGCTTGTTTTAATGTGCACCCAGGACTATGGACACTTCTTTAGATTGATTAAGGCTATATAATTACCAACTTTTAGCTAAAATCAGAGGCCACCAGTTCATTTCCTAATGGAAGTCAGAATAAATACCCCATTGACATTATAAGCTTTTACTTTCTATCTACTGACAGTTTTAAATGGTAGAAGATAGTAAGATACTATCAAGAAACAACCAGAATCTCCATACCACAGAGTGAGTTTTATTTCACTTCCAGCCAGTAGAACAGATGGAGGAACTAGAGGTTTCAATACGTGGTGAAAGAAAATGAAGAAGCAGTAGATTTAGTATCCCAGACACTAACTGACATTTGTCTCCACTCTTCTGCATAGACTTAAGTACACACTAAACAATATCCTATAAACAACAGCCTCAACAGAGCCAGTGTAGAAGACTAGCTTCTGAAGACAGAGGCAGAATAACTGAAGAGAGAAATGAGATTGGAATCATTTCCTTTTTAATTTAAGGGAGCCCTTGTTCATCTTAATGAAGAGGAATTCACCCAAAGATTAGTTAAGTGACCACCATATCCATGGCTTTCTGGCTGTCATTTATGTTTCACTTATGAAGAAATTAATTAAAATAATTTGATAAAATGAAAGTCACCATCTGTTCACAATGCTTAGCATTTCGAAAAAATTCCTGCATTTGGTTGACATACTTTAACACTAAGCAATGTTTTCTAAAAACCCTATGAACGTTTTCCAATTTTCAGTACCAGGATAATAAAAAGTAAATTACAACAAAAGCACGATGTTAATTTCAAGCTCCATTAGAAACACAGGGTGGGGAAAAGCTACTGTTTTCCAATTGAAAGGGATAAAATTAGTAGGGAACCAAATCCCATTTAAAGTCTTAAAAAGGGATTACAAACAAAAGGCAGTAAAAAAAAAAAAAATTACACTATGAAAAACCATTTGACAGTATTATTTTAAGGCACATTATCTCACTTAATGGAAATACATAGCACTCACTTAATTTCATCAGTTTCCATACAATGAGGTAATGTGCTGTAAAAGTCAAGCACTTGTAAGGGGGAAAGATTACAATTTAAAGTTTCATGCTAACTGCTAAAACCCTTTATGGTACATTTTATGCATGTTGATGTATTCAATGCTATGTTCCACTCTAAACCTGAAGTAATCAGGAGATAAGGTTTTATTAAAATTAGTTTAATTTCTCTATTCAAATATATCAAAAATATTTCTTCAGGTTACTTAAACAATTGACTAGATATAGTGGATGATAAAACTCAGTATGAAAGGAAAAAATTAAATGCAAATAACTCTAGTGTAAAGGAATGATAACTTATGTTCAACTGGCATTAACAACTAACATCCATGAATCTTTGGTGAAATTCCCATCAAATACCTCAATGTGCATTTCAAAAATTCACATTCTCTGTGTCAAAAGGCATTCTCAATATACTGTTCCATTTAAAATAAAATTGACAATACTTCACTAACAATATTAAAAAGAATGGTGTTGGGAAATCTTATGCTTCCTGAACTGACTAGAGAACCATCTAAGTGACCTTTATAATCAACATAATTGGAGTAGTCTCTTTGACAGTGTAAATATGCTATTGTATATCAATGTCTTTAGTACTAGGAAAACTCTGCTTTCCCATGCAGATTGCAAATATAACCTTTGTTCAAGACAGTATGCTAATTTAAAAGGCTTACGACTAGAAATGGCTCAAAAAAAAAATAAGTTACTGTGATGTTTTATCCCAACCGAAATAAAAATATTCAGTTAAATAAAAAAAAAATCCTAGCTTGGAAAATAAAGAAGGTAGCATCCGCTATTAGGTAACATTGGCCCTTTTTTATAAATTAACTTCCTGAAAGGAAATAGGGCTGAAGTAAATTTCATACCTGTTCGCTGCTACATAAGCTTCATAAAAACAGTTTATTTCGTATTTGTTACTTATTCCATTGATGGATGTGAGCTTCCAGCATTGATAAGAAAAGCACTCTTTGATCACCTATGAAGGAAAAACATGCAGGATAGTTAGAAGACATAATTTTCTTTTATAGGTCAAAATATTTTCATAGTATTTTCAGTTAAAGAACTTATGGATCACTTATTTCCTGCGGATTTTCTTTCTTTTTTTTTTTTGTTTTTAATTCCCCAGTGATCTGATTTCCTTGTTAAGTCTCAATATCACTGGGGAGCGGGGAAAGAAAAGCAAAAAGGAATTTATTTCAATTAGTGAATCTGGTCAGATCCATATTTTTAATGGTCACTGAAGGCATCTCAGTGTTTTTGGAAACACTTGCATGCATTCTCACTTTTTCAGGATCTCATGTGCCTGATGTCTGTTTTCAAAGTGGTGTTCCGGGATACAGTAGACTCGTGGTAAGGGATGAGAGTGTGTCCTCAGCTCATGAATTTCCATCAGCTCTTCTCTCGTTGGCTCCAGGGCCAGGTCACCAGTAAGGTTTGACTGGTTATATTTGGAGACACCATCTGGGGGCATCCACTACTACAGTTTGTGGTCTCATCATTTGCTACTTTCCTGAAATGTACAAACATTATAGACTCTTCCTTCCAATTCCAAGACTCCAATGAGAAGACCAGCCTCTCAGCACCAAATGCTTTAGTGCACAAGTTTATTACATCTTTATACAAGAATTGGCTTCAGGGAACCAGGAAATTCCACAAATTCTAATCTATTCCATTTCTGCTAACACTTCTATAATACCATTTCCACGCATTTTTGAAAGGGACCTCAGTTTTGTTTCTCCTGATAGGTACAGGGGAGCAAGCCACTACTGTGGACTTCCTACAGCTCCCCCATACCCTCCTACAGCTCCCCCATACATCATGTTTCTGAAGCCCAACTTCCCACAGACAGGCCGAGAGTTGTGGGTCAGTAGCGGTTATAGCAAGAACAGGAATTTTCTTGCATGTTTGTCTTTTGGATTCTCTTCGGTGTGTTTAAGTTACCTTCAACTGGGATGGTAAAAAAGCAGGCCATCTGGAAGAGCATAACATTGCCCGTTCTTTACTGACCAATATAGCTAGAAGTTGCACCTTCTAATTGCTTTCTAGTCACATAATTCTGAACCATGGGAAAAAAGCCTGATTGGATTATAATTGCATTAGGTTGAGTCAATTTTTCATTTCATCAATTTTGTAAAACTTGACATCCAAATAATATTGAGCCTTTTGATCTATGAGCATGGTAAATACCTCTAATTTCTTCTGTAAATATTTTGGGTTTTTTAAAAGTTTTTATTTAAATTCCAGTTAACATACAGTGTAATATTAGTTTCAGGTGTAGAATTTAGTGACTCAACACTTCCATACATCTCCCTGGTGCTCATCACAAGTGCCCTCCTTCATTCCTATCACCTGTTTCACCCATCCCCCACCCACCTCCCCTCTAGTAACCATCAATTTGTTCTCTATAGTTGCGAGTCTGTTTCTTGGTTTGCCTCTCTCTTTTTTTCTCCCTTTGCTCATTTGTTTTGTTTCTTAAATTCCACATATGAGTGAAATCCTATGGTATTTGTCTTTCTCTGACTGACTTATTTCACTTAGCATTATACTCTCTAGCTCTATCCATGTCCTTGAAAATGGCAAGATTTCATTCCTTTTTATGGCTGAGTAATATTCCACTGTCTCTATATGCCACATTTTTTTCATCCATTCATTCATCAATGGACACTTGGGCTGTTTCCATAATTTGGCTATTGTAGAAAATGCTGTTATAAACATTGGTGTACATGTATCCCTTCAGATTAGTATTTTGTTTTCTTTGGGTAAATATCTAATATCTTAAAAATATTTTGAAATTTTCAGCATATGGATATTGTATAAGCTATTTACCCAAGTTAAATTAAAATCAGATTTGATCATTTCTTATAAATTTAAACATAAATTATAGCATGATCCAGTAATCCAACTGTTAAGTATTACTCAAGAAAAATAAAAATTTACAGCCACACAAAGACTTGTATGAAAATGTTTATAACACCATTATTGATAATGGCACACACTCAAAAGATGAAATATAATCTAAATGCATTCAATTTTAAATTTATTTTCAAAAAGTGATCCATTATTTCAATAAAATAATATTCATTTGTGTCTCTGATATTGAAAGTAAGATTGAATTGACCCACATACAAAATAAAAGTTGTTTTTTTTTATTTTATTAATTTGTTTGTCAGAGAGAAAGAGCACAAGCAGGCTCCCGGCTGGGCAAGGAGCCTGATACAGGACTCGACCCCAGGACCCTGGGATCATGACCTGAGCTGAAGGCAGACACTTAATGACTGAGCCATCCAGGTACCCCTATTCTGTTGATTTGGTTACTAATAGTGAAGCCAGAAGGGAGTAGTTGGGTTAAATAATTAGTATTCCATCTATTGTTAAATATTGTCCTGCTGTTCAGAGCAATTATTTTTTTAAGTACATTGGACATATATCAAAATATTTCCCTCTCAAATATTTAAAATTTACTGTAATGATCCTATCAACTTTTTTCAGGAAGAATGAAAAGAATGGTAAGTGAGTTTTCAGATAAACTATATTAGTTATACATTGCCATTCAATAAATTACCCCAAAACTTAGTAGATTAAAAAGACAAACATTTACTATTTCAGTTTTGGGGGTCAAGAATCTGGACTTGACTTATACAAAATGGGCAAATTTCTTGAAAGACATAAACTATATAAGCCTGTCTAGTGGGAAAAGATAACCTGCATAGACCCATAGCAATATAGAAATTAAATTTGTGGTTAGAAGCATTCATACAAAGAAAACTCCAAGTCCAGATGGCTTTAATGGTATATTTTATAAAACATTTAAAGAAGAAATAAGGGGGCACCTGAGTGACTCAGTCGGTTAAGCAACCAACTCTTGATTTCAGCTCAGGTAATGATCTCAGGGTTCTGGGATTGAGCCCTGAATCGGGCTCCATGCTGGGTGTGGAGTCCTTGAGATTCTCTCTCTCCCCCTTCCTCTGCCCCTCCCCCACTTCTTAAAAAAAAAAAGAAGAAATAAGAACAATTCTATAGAAACTCTAAACAATTGAAGCATACAGCATGGATGAATATCAAAATAATTATGTGGAATGAAGGCAGCCAGGCAAAGGAGAGTGCACACATTATGATTCCATTTATATAAATTATAGAAAATGCAAGCCAACCTACGGAAGCACAGATCAGTTGGTGGTTGCCTGCAGGTATCCACAGGGCAGTAAGGGAAGAAGCGATTACAGAGGAATTACAGGCAAATTGGGCAGATGGATACGCTAACCGTCACTAATGTTTGACGGTTCTTTTTTTTTTTTTTTTTTAAATATTTTATTTATTTATCTGACAAAGAGAGACACAGCAAGAGAGGGAACACAAGCAGGGGGGTGGGAGAGGGAGAAGCAGGGTTCCTGCCGAGCAGGGAGCCTGATGCGGGGCTCGATCCCAGGACCCTGGGACCATGACCTGAGCTGAAGGCAGCCGCTTAACTGACTGAGCCACCCAGGTGCCCCTGTTTGACGGTTCTATAGGCCGTTCTTATTTAACGCTTACCAAATTGTAAATGGTAAATACGTGCACTTTCTTGATGTCAATTATACCTCAAAAAGCTGTTTAAAAAAATATATATATATATATTTTATTGCTATATAATTGCTAATATATATATATATATATATATATATATATATATATATATATATATATCAAACTAAAATCAATCAATCAGATCATGTTTAATAAGGCTCTTACTCCCAGGGACAGTTTTCTATTTCTAAGAGCAGGACTTCTAGACTCGCACAGTCTGACATGGAAAGGATATGATACACAGTTTCCCCAAGTAGGTTATTGAGAGTGATGATAAATAAGGCCAGCATGCCCACTCCTTATTTTCCAGACCCATGTATTCTGTTTCGGTGGCCTAGCATGAAATAATGGTCAGTGAATTATGGTGCATACTGTGCTCTGAAGGATGAAACTGTGTACAGGTAGGGAATACTCCCCAATCGGGCACCTCAGTAGGCCTTCAAGAGGACATTCTGCTTACTCTATCACGTGGCAACTCATGCATGGTGCTGTATGTGCGAGGGCCAGGGGATTCCCCAGTGATATAATCACCGCTGCACTTTCTTTGCTGTAAAGTGTAGTTTCTTTTGTCCATGGGAAGTTGTACTCTATGCCCCGCTGGTATAGCCAACACTCTGTAATCCACTGGTACTGGTGCTGGCCGAGTCCCTGTGGGTAGGAAAGGCCAATCAACTCTTGGTATATGAACAATCCCAATCAAGATGAATTATTGCCATGTTTAGGATGGAAGGAGCCCATTGTGACTGAATTGCCCTTAAGGTGTTAGGTGGGCTCCTCCTGAGAAGTTGCCATGTGAAGGGCTCAGCATTAGACTGTGTTACCAGCCCTCGGTATAGGTGTCCTGATGAAGCATAGTTGGAAGGCAGGCAGGGACCAGGGGCCCCCACCCTAAGAGATCAGTCTTGGTGAATGGGAGCCCATGCTGTTTGACTCATGCTTAGCCTCATTCTTGTCCCCATGGAACTCCATTTCTCTATTTCTCATCCCTGAGTGGGATTTAGTTTAGTAATATGATATTTTTAACTTGTAACTGTATACCAGACTGATCTATCAGCTAGCCTCAGAAAGTTTTCTCCTCAAGCAGCTGGGACCCCACAAGGACATCCATATTAGGAGCTGGAGGAGTGGTGAACAAAGGTGGGTGAACATGGCAGTCTGGTTTATTGGACCTTCTGCCACTGTCCTGCCCAATCCCGGCTATATTATGTCCCTCTTAGAAAGTGTGGAGGCCGAGCCTATCTTACCATAGGACACGGCACTCTGGTCACGTGGTATCTCCCTGTCAGAAGTGCCATCTCTACTGGGGCCAGAAGAAAAGACCTTGGTGTTTAACAGTGCATGCTCTTCCTGTGCATACATTTTCACACAAATATAGGATTGTTACTTCGCTGATTGTCTCCACATCATCTATGGCCACACAAATGAGAAGGTAATGGATTGACCTTGCTATATATAAAATCTCGATGATTAGGGGAAAAAAAAAGGTATTTATTTCTTTTTTGTGTGTTTAAATAATCTATTTAAGCTACATTATGTTCAAATAAGTTCTTAACTACTTTTTAGCATATCTATTCACTTTTGAAGAATTAATAATGAAAAGAGGCAATTTAAAATTTTACTTAAGACTACTTTTAGAGTGCAGTCACCTTCTCCAGGAATAATTCCCTAATAATCCAAGGAAGCATTAGAGATCCTGCTTGTGTCCCCTCATCCCATCCTGTGCTCTTTCTCCCCATTGAACACCCTATTACAGTACACTGTAACTTGCTACAACTAATGTTCTGAGGAATAGAAGTCCTGGGAAATAACTCCGTGGTAAAATAAGTTTGGAAGATTCTGTGTAGACATCTCCCTCTTGGAATTGTATTAATATATTAAAAATTGGGGGGGGCACCTGGGTGACTCAGTCAGTTAAGTGTCTGCCTTTGGCTCAGGTCGTGATCCCAGGGTCCTGGGATCGAGCCCCACATCAGGCTTCTTGCTCAGCGGGGAGTCTGCTTCTCCCTCTCCCTCTGCCCCTCCCCCTGCTTGTGCTCACTCTCTCTCTCTCTCAAATAAATAAATAAATAAACTATTTTTTTAAAGATTTTATTTATTTATTTGACAGAGAGAGAGAGAGAGAGATCACAAGTAAGCAGACAGGCAGGCAGAGGGAGAGGGAGAAGCAGGCTCCCTGCTGAGCACAGAGCTCAATGTGGGGCTCGATCCCAGGACCCTGGGACCATGACCTGAGCCGAAGGCAGACGCTTAACCAACTGAGCCACCCAGGCGTCCCTATTAAAAAAATTCTCATAGCCCTAAAGATGTTACAGAAATCCTTCCGATGTTCCAAATTTATTTCATCACTGAAAGCTTTCCATCCTTTCTCTAAACACATTGTTTCTTTTTTTAATATGCCAGAGACTTTTGTGAAAAACTAGATTAAGTAATTTTAAATGCAGTTCCATAATGCAGGGCAATCAGACTTTCATCCAGGGTAATTACTTGATTACTTGTCTGTTGCTAATACTAGTATTTAATGACTTTAAGTGTAGAAACTATCGGTTTTTCTTTTCTAAATGCCATTGACAGAAATAGCATATAGTAAGTCATCACTCAACATCAATGTATATTCCTTTTAACAAGTTAAACTTTTTGACAGAACTTATATATGATAAAAGAAAAACCTTTTGGGGGGATTTGTTCTAGTCAGTTGCCAATGTTCTCTGTAGTATTATAAGAAATACTATGATTATAAAGAATAATCAAACTCAAAATGTAGTTAAAATTATTTAAACACTCATTTTGTTGTTTTACCTTAATATAAATTAATTCTATTGAAAAATAGTATAAATATTCTATAGGTAATGTTAGTTAAAAAATAGAATAAAACCACTGAGCTGAAAGTATGGAATTCATATGTACTGTGTTTGTTTGTTTGTTTGTTTGTTTGTTTTAAGATTTTATTTATTTGACACAGAGAGAGAGACAGCTAGAGAGGGAACACAAGCAGGCGGAGCGGTAGATGGAGAAGCAGGCTCCTGGCTGAGCAGGGAGCCCAATGTAGGGTTTGATCCCAGGACCCTGGGATCATGACCTGAACCGAAGGCAAACACTTAATGACTGAGCCACCCAGGCACGCCTGTACTGTGTTTTTTTATAAGATGTAAACTCCAGTAGATAATGGGTGATGTCTAATTCATATTTGTTTGCCCTGATTTTAGCACATTTCTTGGACCACATGAGGTTCCATTGAATATTAGAAGAATTAATTGTTCACAAATATCATTTTGTATTAAAAATATTTTTTTAACTTTAAACTTGTTTAATATTGTTCTTGAGGTATTTGATTATATATCAATCATTTTTATGTCTCCTTAACATTTAAAAGTGTCCACAAGTGCTTTGAAGATGCTTAGCCTATGTTTGTGGACTAAATGATTTAAACAGTGACTACACTGGGGCACCTGGGTGGCTTGTTGGTTGAGCATCCAACTCTTGGTTGCCGCTGGGGCGGTGATCTCAGGGTCGTGGGATCGGGCCTATATCAGGCTCTAAGCTCATCCGGGAGTGGGCTGGAAATTCTCTCCCTCTCCCTCTGTCCCTCCCCCTGCTCTCTCTCTCTTGCTCTCTCTCTAAACTAAATGAATAAATCTTTATAAACATTTAAAAAAAAACAAAAAAACAGTAACTACATTGGGAAATCATCATTAATAATATAGTGTGTGAGAAAGCCAGGCTAAATAAATGTCAACAGATGTCCTAAATTATTGTGAAAAAGAAAAAGAAAAAAACCCTCACAGCTGAGTGTATACAGTAAGATTAGAGAAAAGAGAATATTTTAAGATTAAAGACACTCTTAGGAGCTCTCAATGAATTTTCATAAGAGACTTGTCATGGCAAAGGTCAGGAAGTAGAGGGAGAAAGCAAGATACCAGAGTCAAAAGGAGTAAAATGTTCAGTAGTCATGGGGTATAGATCTTAAGAGACAAAACCTTATAAGAAAAGAAGGTCAAGAGGCAAGTTTTGGTAACATGAAACAGAGCACTGGAGAAATATCGGCAGAACCCCAAGCACAAAGTGTAAGGGACGTAAAAATGCAGGACTACAATCAAGACATGAGTTTTCTCAGTGATTTTCTCTGCCTGGCTTCTTGAAAAAGCAATGACCAACTTAAAGTTGGTAAACACATGTTAATCTATAAAATCCTGCCAGGTTAAGAGACCGTTTCTCTCACAATTTATAATGTTAACATATGGAGAAAACAGTGGTGGAGGGTGTTATTCACTGTCATTTATTCTCTTGTTTATAGAAAAAACTTAGTTTTGAGCAAATGAGAAGAAAACATACATAGTGTGAATTTTTAAATTGCAAAGTGATGGAGTAAAACGTTAAGTAAGGAAGTTGGTTTTCCAACTGTTAAAAGTTTCCACAGGAAAATAGAAAAGCTGAGTTTGGGTCAAACCTTTATTAAAAGTAGAAGAGTCAGCGAAACTGCGCACCTTCTCTATATAAATTTTGCATTAATGTATCTTTTATATTTATATATCTTGCTAAGTTCTGTTGAATTTACCTCAGCAACATATCATTCTACTTTCATATCTCACTTTCAGATTCTTTCAAAACTAATTTATCTTCCAAAATGTTGTCAGATTAATTTTCCAAAGAACAGTATTTTTTAAATCACTTTTCTGCTGAAAAACATTTGTGGCTCTTCAGTGAGTGATATTTAAGGCCTTCCATGACCTGTTCCTATCCAATTTATCACAGGCTCCTCTTTTATTCATTTCTTCAGTCTTCTTGCTCAAGTCAATGCAAATTATAAGCTCTCCCTTATTTATCTTGGCTTCTCAGTCCATGTTAAACTCTTCACTGTCCCCATTGATCAGTTTATTATATACAACTCCCACTACCCTTCAAACCCCATCTGAAAACCACACTCTCCATGAAATAGCCTGTGATTATAGAAGTAACATTTCTACAGCATTTACTTTGTGCTCAAGTCTTGCCAACTTTAAGGAAACCATATCATGTTTCCCTAAATCTGAAATATCTGTGAGTGCTTTATATTTTGCATCTGCCACAGAGCCTGTCACAGAACCTGGCAAATACTATATTAATCTGTAAAATTATGACAAATAAAGCAGTGCTTGATTCAAACGATATGACTTTTAGTTTGGTATAGCTCTCTGTCTTATCCTGCTTAATTATTGTTCTTCTGTGAATAATAAAGAGCAATATATTTCAAAATACCTTTTCTTGAATTATCAGTTAGTGAATCTCAGAAAACATTGTTGAGTATTTTGAGATCAAGGGCGAAGACTTCTATAGGACTAATACCCCCAGGACCTATCACAGTCTATCCCATTATGTAAAACAATATAGGCACTCAGTAGATGTTGTTGATGACTGCGTGGATAAATCTACTGTCTTCCATGTCTAACAAAACACCGTATCATCTCACAGTATCTAACACAAATTTGACCCAAATTGTAGCTGGGAAGCTCAAAGTGTAACTAAAGTACCTACCTAAATAAATTTAAATATTTTAAAAAATTAATTTTCAAATTCTTCTCTTGTGGAACACTGGTTCTATAATATTTATATAGTTGTGTTCCATTTCTAACCTAGTGTAGTGTTAATCTTTTATACATTTTCAAAAAATTATCTTAATGTAGATATTCTCTTATATAATTTTCCTTATAACTTTTGTAAACTACTCATCTATCTGATAATTAGTGCTACCATATGACAAAATGATTAAAAAACATATTTGTTATATTATAGTATTATTATATAATAAATATAATGAAAAGGCTATAAAATAACCAATTTAAGTTGGAAAATTTCCTTCCCTACTTGCATTAGTTAGAAATTGCCTATTCTATGACTTTTTCCATAAAAATAATAGTCATTTTTAAATTGTAATAATGTTAGAAAACTTTGTGATAGGATTTCATGCATATTCTCTACTGGCATGGCATTCAGCATTGATTATGGTATTTTACAAATGCTTGAGATTTCAAGGTCAATTTATTCAAATAGGTTTGAGACTCACTGACATACAGGAATTTTTATATAATGCCCCCCTTTCTTTTCAATCTTCCCCCCCCTTTCTTTTTGACACTACCATCCCCTGGTTTTGAAGACTCTCTCCCTTTCTCCTTCTTCTCATTTAAAATTCATCAAACCTCATAGAATTGTCCTAACTCTTTAACTCCAGCAACACCAACTTAATCCATACCTTTGTCAGTTCATATATAATTTACCATCAAAACGATTCCTAATTTATCTCTACTTCAGCTTGCTCTTGGGAATTTTGTATCTCTAAAATGTTTGAAAGTACAAGTAAAATTCAGGAACATATAATAATAACTTTTTCCTACCCACTGATTTTACTCCACATATGCATAACATCATACCTGCCTTCAGGCTCACATTCTCTCACTCTTTCTCTTGCCTTAGTGGTAAGGTTAGTTACAATTGATAGGAAATCCAAAATGTCAGTCATTTGAATAATGAGAAGCATAATTATTTCTCTTCTTTTTAAGAATTTATTTATTCATTTGACAGAGAGAGATAGCAAGAGAGAGCACAAGTAGGGGTAGCGGCAGGCAGAGGGAGAGGGAGAAGCAGGCTCCCTGTTGAGCAAGAAGCCTGATGTGAGGCTCTATCCCAGAACCCCAGGATCATGACCCAAGCAGAAGGCAGACACTTAACTGACTGAGCCACCCAGGCATCCCATAATTATTTCTCATATCGAAGTCTAGACATGACTAGCCCAAAGCTAGTGTGGTACTCCATTGTGACATGGATCCCAGCATCCTATATTTTGTTTTTCTGTGCTATTTGTCTCTATTCCCAAGGGGAGCTCATAGTCCAAGATGGTCAGTATAGTGGGGGCATTATATCTGCATTTCAGCCAGCCAGATAAAAAAATGGAAGAAGAGCGCTAATAATGGTCTTTTTAAGGATATTTCCAAAGACTCGCAAAATCTATTTCTATTTATAGGACACTGCCCATCAGTGAGTCATTCTGCCACACAAGTGAAGCTTGGATAGATGTCCAGCTAAATAAAAGACCAATCAGTATAAAAGAAAAGTCATTTTGATGTTGGGATGAATTAGAAATCTTAGCAATGCAAGCAAGAAAAAAATTCACCCTTTTAGGGTCTCTGGCTGAACCTAAGAATTAAACTAACATAAAAAAAGATTAACAGGAGAAATGAATACAAGTTATATTAAAATTTTTGCATGTACATGGGAGCCCTCACAAAGGAATGAAGGCTTGAGGCAGTGACCAGAGAAGAAAGCTTTTATACTTTTTAGTCAAAGAAACAATAAACTAGAGAAGGATTGACAAGACAGAGGGGTTTGGGCTAGGGGCAGTAAATTGTGATGAAGCCACCAGAAGATAAGTGTTAGTTTAACAAGGTTTATTCATACAGATTTTTCGGCCTCTATTCCCTGTGTCTGGTGATAAGAATGTCTTTTTTCCTCCCGGCACAGAGAAGGTACTTTTCAGAGGGAAGTTTTATCTCCTCCTTTTGAAACTAAAAAGGAAGGTCAGAGTGCCCTTCTTCCATCTGCTGTTTCTCAGATGCCTTTAACTGAAAATAATCAATATGCCCAAATGGCATATTTTGGAGTAAGATGCTCTCAATTCCTTTAGCAACATATTTTTCTTTCCTCATAAAATCTTTAATCTTGTTCAAAGTTCCATAATTATCTGATGGTGACAAATGAGCATAGAAGTTAGCCATAGAATTGAGTTAAATCAGTATCAGAAATTTGCCAAAATAGTTTGGCCTAAAGCACTTCATTTCAAAAATGAGGTCATTTGGCTAGATAATCCTGAAATAGCCATTTCTAAAATACTTCAACAGCATCACCTTTGATATATTAACCAGACTTAACTCTGGTTTCTCTGAATCCCTAAATATTTGCATCCTTACACATATCATTTACTTAGACATTGTATCTTTTTTAAAGCTCCAGTATCATTTAATAAATGACCATCTTATTCTTATGAAAAGAAAATGTGCTTTTAAGTCAGGGAATTCTACTTTTTATGTCTTCTAAATAACCTCTTAAACTAAATAATAGTATTTGTTCATTCACAAATGCCTATCAACCATTCAATCGGTTCCAGTCACTTTCTAAAAATACAGAAGTAAAAATAAAGCAAATTAGTCCTTGCTTTCACAGAAATTATCTTCTAGTTTCGAGAGGTGACATTAGAAAGCCCTGAGGGAGAGCAAGTAATAGAGAGGTTCCATAATTGTTCAGTATAAAGATGCTCTGAGGGCACCTGGGTGGCTCAGTTGGTTAAGCGACTGCCTTCAGCTCAGGTCATAGTCCTGGAGTCCCAGGATCGAGTCCCATGTCGGGCTCCCTACTCGGCGGGGAGTCTGCTTCTCCCT
This sequence comes from Phoca vitulina, assembly GCF_004348235.1. Classification (NCBI taxonomy): domain Eukaryota; kingdom Metazoa; phylum Chordata; class Mammalia; order Carnivora; family Phocidae; genus Phoca; species Phoca vitulina. Next base: position 9,239,195 of record NW_022589730.1, on the reverse strand, counting down.
CTGATCCTCTTCCCTCTCGTGCTCTCTGTCTCTCATTCTCTCTCTCTCAAATAAATAAATAAAATCTTTAAAAAAAAAAAAAAAAAGATGCTCTGAGAAGGTGATTGTTGAACATTGTCATGAATTAATCAGGGAGGTTATTGAAGTAGAGATTTAAAGGAAGATCCATCCATCTAGGCTAAGAGAACAGCAGATATAAAAGCACTGAGTCAAGAATGGGCTTTTTGTGAATATTAGGAGTAGAGATGAGGCAGATGGTGATGTCCCTGTCCGGGATGAGGAGCCATTGCAAGTTTTTGAGGCGTTGGGCAAAATATTTTGAAATAATCTATCTATAACAGGGTTTCTCTACCTTGGCATTATTGACATTTCAGGCAGATAATTTTTGTTGTGGGCAGTTGTCCTGTGTTTTGTTGGATGTTTAGGGGCATCTCTGGCCTCCACCCACTAGATGCCTGTAGCACCTCTAATCCCCCATTGTGACAACTAAAACATGTCCTAGACTTTGCCCAATGTCCCCCAGGCCACCCCTACTGAGAACCATTGGGCAAGATCACCTGAAGAAAATAAACTGTGGCGATCAAATATAGGAGTAGATTTCTAGTAAATTGCCAGAAAATTAGAGAAGCCAGGTGATAAGAAAGAGAGAAGGAAAAGAATAGTAAAGTGGCAACTAAGAGCAAGGAAAATGTCGTTTCCATCTGCAGGTGTTTGGAATCTGAATTATGGGAGAGAAATAGCATCACTGGAGATGTTTACAGTAATAGCTGTGTCCTTGAGCTGACCCAGGATAGTAGTTAGGAATAGAAGATGAAGAAAGAGAAGGGTAATTGACTTTCCTGCAGACTTAGTGGAATGCTTGGGGATTTAGTGATGTGCTGTGAAGGGGGCTCATTTGGGAAGGAAGCACAGAGTTCCATGGGGATGAATGTCTGCAGGGATAAGGGATTACCTGGGAATCTAGGGCTTCTTGAAATGTATTAGAAGGATCTTTTAGGCAAATTATGGTTGTGAAGCTAAAACTGTGGGGTGAGGTGGGATAAGTGGAGAGAAGGTAGAATCTTGCCAGTAATTTATAAAGTTTGAAGGACCTCCTCCTGGTCCTGGTAGTATGAAGATTATGGTGTTAGGCTGGTAAAGTACAGTGTCACCAAGAAACATGGCGGACTCCTTGGGTGTCACTGGCAGTTCCTTTCCTGACAGATTTTCCTCCTAGTGTATGTTAAACCAATTAGCTAACTGTGACTCATCAACAGGAAAAAAAATTGATACAATTATTTTTTGATTCTTAAGTAAAATACTATTTTTTAATAATTAAGAGAAAGGGGGTATGGTAGTTTTAAAAAGTCTTCCGTTAACAATGCAGATTTGATTAATTACAACCAATTATAAGTGCATTCAGCATTATAAGCCACAATAGTTCACATTATTAATATTTAACATGACAACTACAAAGTTATCAAATATAATGTGGGGTTTTTTGTCTTTGATTTTATAAGCATAGGAGGTCAAGGTTTAAATGCGCAGAATAAATTGATTTTAAGCTTCATCTCTTCCAATAAAAGTGCAACCCAATTAAGTATAACAGCTACAGCTTTAGACAAATGTAAAACATTCTGTAGAAATTTTGACAAAAATGTATTTGCCACAAATGGGATGTAGCTATGATGTGTGGAGTTGGAAAGAAATGTAATGAGCTGTTAACAGACATTTTTAACCAAAGAAATAGGAATTGAATTTGGCCACATTTTCCATCTGTTAGAGTGAGTTACATAAGAGCTGATAAAGCAGATGAAGTACAGTTGTCTGGCAGAAAATTAACGTTAAGTTATGTGCACCAGTGAGAAATGTTACTCTTAAACTCCAATGAACTGATTCAAAGATTATTTCTTTTATTTTTGCATATTAATGAGAAATGGATTTCTAGAACAGAAGTCAAGAAAGGTTACCCCAGAGCAAGCCAAGGCAATTGCTGTTGGCTTGCGGACTGGACGGATTCGCCAGCCTTGTCCTGCCCAAAGCAGGACGGAAGACAGTGGCAGCCATGAAGCATTTCCAGCCTCGTGGATTCTCCTGCATTTACTGGTTTACTCCTGTCAAAAGCAAATTTGGCTAACCCTGGCTTTCTTCAGATTTAATTTTAGTAATAAGCGTGATCCAAGTGAGCAGTATGAGAAATCTTTCTAAGCCATTTTTTTTTTAAAGATTTTATTTATTTATTTGACAGAGAGAGACACAGCGAGAGAGGGAACACAAGCAGGAACACAAGAGTGGGAGAGGGAGAAGCAGGCTTCCCGCCGAGCAGGGAGCCCAATGCCGGGCTCGAACCCAGGACCCTGGGATCACGACCTGAGCCAAAGGCAGACTCTTAACGATTGAGCCACCCAGACGCCCCTCTAAGCCAGTTTTTAAGTTCAGCTTTGTTTTCAGAAAGGAAATTTATTAATATGTATTTAAAGAGCTCTGTAAGTTAATATATTTTAACTTTTTATTTTGAAATAATAATAATAATTTTGAAATAATAATTTGAGACTTATGGAAACTGTAAAAACAGTCCAGGAATTTTCTATGTACCATTCACTGACCTTCCCCTGATATTGGCCACTTACAAAACCATATGCAATTATCAAAACTAAAAAATTAATATTGAGTAGTATTAAGTAAACTACAGACTTCAATAATATTTCTGTTTTTTCTACTTTTTTGCCTTTTCTGTTCCAAGATCCAATCCAGGATCCCATATTGCTCTTAGTCCTCACTTCTCATCTTCTCCTGTCTTTATTCTTTCCTTGTCTTCCATGACCTTGATATCTCTGAAGAGTACGGAGCAGGTATTTTGTTGTTATCCCTTAGCTTGAGTTTGTCTGACATGTTCTCATTAACTGATCAAGGTATGGATTTGAAAGAAGAGCACCATAGGGTTATTGTACCCTGTTCCACATACTGTATCTGATGGCATGTGATGCCCATACCTCATGATTACTGAGATGTCAATCTTGCTCATTTGGTTAAGGTGGTGTCTGCCAAGTGTTTCCACTGTAATTAATAAATCTTTTGAGAATATGTAAACATCTTATTTCTCCTCAATCTTTGAAATGAATCATAGAAGAAAACCTAGGTACGACCGTGTTAGAGAACGAATTCACTGGTGTAAAAATCATACCTTAAAGATACATTTTGAATGGCATGGATACAAATCAATGCATCTAACATTGACTCTATGTAACTGAGAGTTAGTGGTCTACAAAAATTTAGTTAAAAAATTCTTAATTTCTAGCTTAATGTTTTCTTGACGTATAATTACAATTATTTAAGGAAAATATGGGTATACTCTTAGTTAAAAACTTAATTTAAAAAAAGCTAAATCCCTCTGTAAGAAACCATTATAGGTTCAAAATCACAGAGATAATCAATGTTATCAGTTTCTATGTGTGTGTGTGTGTGTGAAAAATAGAGTTGTGTTTGTAAGTTTCTTTTAAACTTGCAGTTATGATAGTGTATGTATTGCTTTGTAACTTTTTATACTCAATAATTTATTATGTCAAATTTTTCTTAGTTCTACATCCAGATCTATTTCATTAACGTAAGTACTTTTTACCTGTAAATGGCATGCTGTACTGTTAATGTCCTCTAGTTGTTTAAAGCCCTAAAATGGGTATCTCTAAAAAGGACATTTGGTTACATATCTAAGAATTGTTCTTGAGTGCACATCAATATGCACACAATTATTTCTGATTCATAGGCTATGCACATGATTAATTTAAATAGATGGTGTCCAAATGCTGTGTCAAACTGTACCAATTTCTACCCACAGCTGTATTATATGGGAGTGCCTAGTTCTCAATCTGTTGTTAGTCCTGGATATGAGAACCTGATTTGAATTTCAGCTAATTTAATTGGAAAAATATTAGCTAATTATTGCTTAATTTGCTTTCCAGTGATGACTTAGATTAAGCATTTGTCCTAGGTATATTTGTCATTTTTAATTCTTCACTGGATTGCTTATTTATATTTTTGTGTATTTTTATTTCTCTTATTTTTAGAAGGGATTTTTGCTATAGGTGTATATTATCAATCTACTCTATATAATGTAAATATTTTCTCCTAGTTTGTCACTTGACTTTCGACTTTTTATGCTATATTTTTTTGTTTACAGGATTTTTTTGTTATTGTCTTTGGTTTTGATGTAACAGGTTTATTTCTTGCTTCCCTATTGACTGTCTCCTTTTAAACAAAATTGTCCCAGTACTAAGCACATATATGTATAAAACCTTCTTTAATCTTTCTAATACCACTAATACTAACATTGTGGGTTGTTTTATACTTGTGAATTTAATTCATCTGATATACATTTTTTATAAATGCTCTTAAAGAGCCTGATTCAGTTTTTAATGTAGAACAATGATTTAGTGATTTCTCTTTGCTCTACCAACTTGAAATGTCATTTTTCTTATTTATTTATTTATTTATTTATTTATTTATTTATTTAATTTTTTATTCTTTGAGTAGGGAGGATGGGGAGGGAGAAAGAGAAGCAAGCTCTACACCCAGCACGGAGTCGGACGTGGGGCTCGATCACAGACCTGAGCCAAAATCAAGAGTCAGACACTTAACCAACTGAGCCACCCAGTGCCCCTGAAATGCCATTTTTCAAAGATATTCATATGCCTGTTCGTGTAATCTAATATCATGATCAGTTTATTAAAAGATTGATCCATTTATTAATCCCCATGTCAATATTATCATGCTTATGTATTTAACTTTATAAACAGTGTTAATTAACTAATGATCAATCTTCTTCTCTTTTCATTTATTCCAAAATATACTTGGCTATTCTAGTGTCTTTTCTCTTCCTCATGAATTTTCATATTTGTGTCCCATAAAATAGTCCTCTTAGAATTTTTATTAGAACTATACTGATTTTAGAGACCAAATGCGATAGAAAATGTCACTTTACAAAATGAATATTCCAATTCTTCAGTTGTATTTTATACTTTGCTTATAAAGTCATATATACAGTTTATATACATTTATGAAATGTTATTTCTAGCATAAATGAATTTTTCTTTTATAGAGTAATTATCTATATAATTTTCAATATTGATTTTGCATGTCACCCTTGTGAGCTCTCTTTTTGGTTTTAATAGCTAGTTTTATTAGTAGATTCACTTAAATGGTCTGTTGTCGTCGGAAATTAGCTTTGCATAGCAAATAGACAATGGTTCCTCAGGAATAGTGATAATTTTTATTCCTTTTCTTCTTGATGGTATCGACTATAGGCATAAGAACAATGGCACTTGTTGATAATAATGGAAAAGACTGGGCAGCTCTCCACCCAAACTGATCCCAATTCTTCCCAGGCAATTCTCACTCTCTTTTTTCCCTATTCACCTGTCAAGTGCAGAGGATGATGAGACTCTAGAATATGTTGAAACCATGAGACAAAAAAATTGACAGGTTTCCTGAGTGACTACCTGGAGCAAATATCCTCAAAATGTGCATTGGCCTGGGATAGAGAATGTAAATTCTCTAATTGTATAAAGTCACTAAGTTTTTAGATTTATCTGTTTTAGCACCTAACTCTACTAGCAATGATAAAAAACAGACTTGCCCCTAACTTTAGTTAAAAGTCTTCTAAGACTTTACCATAAATGATGAATTTGTTTCAGGTTTCTGTCATATTTTTGCATGAATTTATGCAACCCTTAGTTACCAAAGAATTTTTTTACCAAAGAATGTTTGCTAAATTCTATTCAAAGCTATTTTGAATTCTCCTGAAATGATTTTAGGTTCATACCGACTCTGTAAATCTCTATTCTTGATGAGTGAATCTAATTCACTTACATGTATGATTGCTGATGGTTTTCAATTTTCTCACGTTCTCTCATTTTCTTTTCAGTGATTTTTCTAGTTTTTTGGGGGGGGCAAGAAGGTGGGTAGAGGAAGAGCCCAGGAAGGAAGTATAGTAAATGACTTTTAGTTTAGACGTATTGTTAAAGATTAAAGTAATTGTCATGTGGTCCTCATTTAGTATTAACTATTTGATCAATATGATGCTGGTGATGTTTAGAACATCAAAATTTGGGCTGATATGAAAATATTCACTAATGTGCTGACCACTAACAAATTTGCAATTTGAACATTATTTACTGTTTATTGCTATATATCAAGCAATTGTCTTTATCTAGAAATGTGTCTTTATCTGAAATACAGAAACTTATTGATCACTAGGATGAGTGTTATTCCTAATAATAGTTGAGGAAGATAAAATCAGCAAGAATGACACAATATGTACTTTAAAAGCAGATGATTTAACTGAAGGAAGTTCTTGTGAAATTTGAGAAAAGACTTCAATTATAATGTCTTGCAAAATTTTTCATAAAAAATGATGACATTCCTATAACTCTTTCCTACGATTCTGTTACGAGTATGTCAAAATATCGTAATTTACTTTTTTTTATCATTTTTAATTTTTTGTATTCTTTGATATTATCTTAGTAAAGAGTTGTAAATATTATACAAATATAACTAAAATATATACTTACTAAAATATGAGACAAATTACACTTAAAAATAATTCCATGTTCAAGGTCAAATTACCAAGACTTTTGCCCCCTACAGATGATTTTTATTTTCTATTTAAGTGAATCAATTTAGATAGCACTTATATAAATCAGCATTTGATAATAGGAACCTATTAAATTTATGAATTATTTCTCACCCAAAATCCAGAGTTCAAGTTAAATTTGAAGAAATGAAAAGATCTGATCATCCTGGGACCATATCTCAATATTTACAATAATTTGCTGTAATTGAGTTCTGGCTTTCATTCTACATTTTGCCACAAATCTCACCAACTTCTATTGCATTTGCAAACTGGCTCATGTATTAAAGTTTCCTTTTTGAAATCTCTAAGCATTCACTCACATTTCTGATCCTCGACGCAGAGTGTGAAGAGAGTAACTGTTAGGGCATCATTAAAGGACAACACACAATGCAGCCACTTGGCTTTTTTTGTTTGTCTTATTTTGCTTTTTTTTTTTTTTTTTTTCCTTTTTAGAGAAAGAGAGAGAGCACTAGCATGGGGGAAGGAGGAGCAAGAATAGAGATTTCTTAAGCAGGCTCCATGCTTAGTGCAGAGCCAGACGTGGGGCTCGATCTCACAACCGTGAGATCATAACCTGAGCCAAAATCAAGAGTTGAACCTTAACTGACTAGGCCAGCCTGGTGCCCCTTATTTTGCTTTGTTCTTAACACTACCCAGTGCAAAATAAAGACAGAAGCTATTTTTAACTATCATATATTACAGTCATCATAAGTGGTAAATTTCATACACTAATTTCTGGTAAAATTCCCGTTAAAATAGCTGGCTTTTTATTTTTAAGCAATTTATAAAATTGTCTCATGACAGAAGACAACCAGCTGAGGATGAAACTAAAATGGGAACAACAGCTGAGTAGAAATTAAATGGACCCTTCCATCAGCCAACACTAGTAAGTTTCTGCCTCTTACAAAAGACTATTCTAAAGATCAAAGACACTGATTGAGACCTCTAATTAAAAAGAAGTATAGTGCTATAGAAGACAAGTTTAACTTTGCAAAGTAATCTATCTAAAAATCTCACTTGTAATTAATGAGGCAAATGCCCAACATCCCGAGGTTCATCACCTTAAGGTTTTATAGATGACACCATGCCAAATGCTTTGTAAAAGCACACAGAGATATTTCGAGAAACATATAAAAAAAGAACTCTGAAAAATTCTTCATGTAATAATAAGCATTATATATATAGCAGCAGAGGAAATCAAGATATACTTTTAAACCATAAAAGGCTTACAGAAAATCATTTTTGTACTCATCTCTTATACTATTGTCCCTTAATGACACTTCACTCATTTTCTCATTGATGAAATGCAGATCCCAAGAGGGTCTACCTCATAGTATTGTTCTGAGGATTGGATGAGTTAATGTTTTAAAACATTTTAAACAAGATCAGTGTTAATATAAGGCTAGACAAATAATTACATAACTGAATTCCATCAACAATAGTTGAGCATTTTTTTAGGCACTGGAGATAAACAGTGAAAAAACAAAGTCATAAAGACAATAGATGAAGTAGCAGATGCATGGATATAAATATTAATTTAAAAAACAGTTATGGCGGGGTGCCTGGGTGGCTCAGTCGTTAAGCGTCTGCCTTCCGCTCAGGTCATGATCTCAGGGTCCTGGGATCAAGCCCCGCATTGGGCTCCCTGCTCGGCGGGAAGCCTGCTTCTCCCTCTCCCACTCCCCCTGCTTGTGTTCCCTCTCTCGCTGTGTCTCTCTCTGTCAAATAAATAAATAAAATCTTTAAAAATATATATAAATAAATAAATAAAAAATAAAAAATAAAAAACAGTTATGGCAAAAGACAGAGGTATTATGAAATTGGGCATTGCTCTTTTATCCAGGGCAACAAGGGGATGCATGACTCATAGCACAGTACTGGAAAAGTGACACAAGGGACATGAAAGTCACACAAATATCCATTACATGAGCTTTCCAGGTAGAGGGAAGAGCTCACACACAGGGAAGAGTTCACATACAGGGAAGTTGGAACATGGCTAAAGGAAGGGACAAGGGATAGCCAGGAGGCCAATGTGACCAGAAAATAGCAAAATGGGGTAAAGCAGAGGAAGATGAGTTAAAAATTGGCCAGATCATGTGGTGACTTTATTTATAGAGACTCTAGTTTGTAGTCAGAGTAAGACAAGAAGACCATCTTTCTAGTTGTAATGTAAGTATTGTGCAAAAATGAGAAGTATCAGTTAACTTCTCATGGAAATTTGAGATTTAGTATTTAGTTTAAATAAAATTAGCCACTGTAGGTAACTTTCTGCTTTCTAGGATCAAACATGATCATGCTCTAGTAACTACTTAAAAATAGAAAGTGGAGAAAACTGACCTTGAGCCCTTTCCTCTAGCCTAAGGCACACCTGAGGATTGGCCCTTGGTTGTTTCCTCCTTGCAATAATAACGTAAGGACTTTGTAAACATCCAACAGTTGTTCAATAGTTATCCATGAACTAGCAAGCACAGATGAATCAACCCAAAAATAATTTAGAGGAATTTCTCAACAAGAGCCAATAAATAATAAATGAATTTCTATATATAATAGCCTTATAAATATTTATTACCAGACATTTCAAAAACTGCTCTTTTCTGATATTTATTAGAACAGACTTTTGATTAAAAATTGAGCAATCAATATGCATTTGCTAGAGTTAGTTATATAACACCCTCACTAACTATTGCAGGTGTGATGGGGTAAGTAATGACCCCCCAAAGATGTCCACATCCTGATTCCTGAGTCTCTGCTGAATATGGTACTTCATATGGCAGAGGAACTTTGCAGTAGGATAAAGTTAAGATTATCCTGGATTATCCTGATGGGCCCAATGTAAGCAGAAGTGTCCTTAATGAAGGGAGACAGGAGAGTTAGAGTCAGAGACAAGGCTTGGAAGAGGCCATGAGCTAAGGAAATGAGAGTAGCCTCTAGAAGCTAAAAAAGATAAGGAAATGGATTGTCCTCTAGAACCTGAAGAAGGAACACAGCTTGCAGAACTCTTGACTTCAGGATTTCTAACTTCCAAAACTGTAAGACAATAATGTTGTTTTACACCACTACATTTTTGGTAATTCATCACAGCAGCAATAGAAAACTAATACAGCAGGTTAAATAAAAATGCCTAATTGGATTTTTTTCTGTTTAAAGTTTTTTTTTTTCTATTTTAATCTAATGAGAGAACTATGAATATTTGTACAAAAAACTTGAAACAAAAAAAAAAGCATTAATCTACTTTCCTTAATTTAAATAATGAGGGTTGAAAAATTAATCTCTACTAATTCAAAAATTCTATTATTCTTTTTTTTTTTTAAGTAGGCTCCAGTGCGGGGCTTGAACTCACAACCCTGAGATCAAGACCTGAGCTGAGGTCGAGCGCTTAACAAACAGCCACCCAGGTGCCCCCCAAATTCTACTATTCTATTTCCTTTTTATTATAAGAAGTTTGACTAGTCTGCTTCTTCTAATTTTGCTCCAATTTCCCAAATTTGCAATACAATTATAAGAACTTTGATAAAATATTTTGCTTTAATTATTCTACCATCAGCTTCTCACTATTATACAGGCATTCAATGAACATTTCTGGAGTAAGCTGATGCATTAAGATATACCAAAAATCAAAGCCAGCATTCCCAAAACCAAACCCATCTTTTGCTCAAAATCATTTGTTCCATCTACCTTTCTTAAATTCTCTCTCTCTCTTTTTTTTAATTCCGGTGTAGTTAACATATAGTGTTATTAGTTTCAGGTGTACAGCTTAAGTGATTTGACAAGTTTATACATTATGCCATGCTCACAAGTTCAGCTATCATCTGTCCCCTGTACATCACTGTCATAATATCATTGACTGTATTCCCTATGCTGTGCTTTTTACTCCTGTGACCAATTCATACAGTAGCTGGAAACCTCTATCTTTAACCTCTTCATTTTCAAGAAATTATTTATTGCCAAGCACCTATTTCGTACAGATAAGTTCTTTTACTTTTTTTTTTTTTAAAGATTTTTTATTTATTTATTTGACAGAGAGAGACAGTGAGAGAGGGAACACAAGCAGGGGGAGTGGGAGAGGGAGAAGCAGGCTTCCCGCTGAGCAGGGAGCCCGATACGGGGCTCGATCCCAGGACCCTGGGATCATGGCCTGAGCCGAAGGCAGACGCTTAACGACTGAGCCACCCAGGTGCCCCAGATAAGTTATTTTTCAAGTCAAACAATACAAGGTTATAGTTAATTAGAATTACCATATACCTATACTATAAAAGGAGCAGAGAATTAAACAGCATAAATAAATGAAAAAGTGAAATGGATTAAATTCTCAGAGAGAGAAATGTGATCTTCTCTTCGAGCTCTAGTTTTATGGTAAGATAGTAAAAATAATGTCATTAAGATGATTAATGCTTTAATATAATCTTTTATCATAAAATAATTTGGCTACACCGTATTTGAGGGTGAAATTAAAGGGGTAGAGAAATTTTAGGCAAATCATATGAAATATATGATGAAAACTAGAGTAGGTTATACTTTATTTTCTATGAAGAGGGACATATTTAATATTTTTGAACCATTTTGATGGTGTATAATATCATCAAATTGGCTTCAAAAATATATACAATATGTATGATTTATAATATATCTTAGTATATTACATATATGAAAATTTGAAGCCAATCTGAATATATGTATATATGTACATAACACAATATATATGATTTAAAATATATCTTAATATGTTACATATATGAAAAATCTGAAGGCAATTTGTATATATATTTGAATAAATGTACATACACATATAAAACCAAGCTAGGTCATGAACAGAAGTTTCCAATAGTATAGAGCCTACCCAGAGAATAATTATCCATACTTCAGGCTTCCTAAAAGTGGCTGACTATAATTAATTACAATTGATTTCTGATATTGAAACAAATCTACTTTTGTTGTATAACAATTAAAAATGTATATTAATCAGTTGTGAGTTCAATGTTTTATGCATAATTCCATAGAATTATGGGATATAACATATATGAGTTGAATGAAATCATGGCAGATATTTATTATAACACCTTATATTTAGGCATTTCATCTGCTGCCCTGAGATCATGTGGATTGTCCATTTCCCAAGGGGCTTATCTTGGGATAAGTGCAACATAAAATTTATTATGAAACATAATTTAATAAACTTGGTCATAGTGCATATTCAAGGATATGGTATAATTATTGCTGATTAACCTGGGAAATGCAAATTTGCTTTTCAGAAAGTGGAAATAAATAGAAAATTATAAATAGAAACATAATAATAAACAAAAAGTAATTAATTAATTACTAATTCATTTGTTAATGATACAAGTTTTATAATACTTATTCATTAAGGTAATATCTAGAGAATTACTACAATATACCAATAATAAAGATATTATTGTATTATAAAAAATCAAGTATTTTCACCTGGTTTTGTTCATTAAAAGTCATTATAAACATTTGTTTTGAATTTCTCACTAACGAAAATAGAAATACAAAGATTTGGGGACTAGTATCAGAACCTGTGGCACAGGAAATTATACTGTCTTTAGAATAAGAAAGAATAATACTCAATTTTTTTGTATTGACTTTAGTTTCATATTAGTGAAATTTATAAGGCTAATAGGAGTACATATTAAGATAAATTCCCTTTGGTTTTCTGAGGTGACATAATGCATTATTGGTAGGATCAAAGAGATGAAAGAAAATTGGATTAATATGAAGGCAATTATACTAAGATCATTTTACTTGGATGAGATACACCGTGAACACACTACTCAAAAGATACTTGAAAGCTAACCAAATTAATTTATGTATATACAACTCTGATGATGAAAAACTACTAGTAGGGATTCATATTCTGATATGACATTCCAATTAAGTATGCACATAACTATGACCCAGCAATTACACTCCACCATGTAGATCTCAAGAAAATTTTCATAGGTCCAAAAAGTGATATGGATAAAATTATTTATTGCAACATTACTTTTTGTTGTGATTAATTAGAGGCAAGCTATGCATCTATCTGAATGACTGGATATGTTTTAGATGGAATATTGTTTAGCAAGAAAGAATAATGGATTAAATATTCACATAGCAACATAGCTAGATCCATTACAAGGCAGTACTTCGTAGGAAAAAAGAAGAAATACACGATAAATGTATATATACATATATACGTATGTGTGATTTGCCTAAATTAAAAATATGTAGATATAACATTGTATGTCAACTATACTTCAATGATTAAAAAAATGTTTCTGTAAGAATACATAAAAACAATAGATATATATTAAACAAAATGTACGATGATTAGATTGATTACAGATGTATGGGGACAAATAAAAATCGGAGAGGGGCATGGGATAAATAAGATTATTAAATAAAAATAGAAGGCAGCTTCTCAGAGGTTGATAAAAATATACCAAGAATTTAGGAATGTCATTAACTCAACCACTTACCTGCCTACTGCAGTTTTGTAAAAAGAAATCCTCTTTTATAAACAGGTAACATCAATTCATTTATTAAATGTATGTTTATTAAACTCTCAGCATGTATTGTATCTCAGTTTAGATGCTAGCATAACAGCAGTGAACAACAGACAAAAATACCTTCCCTGATAGAATTCACATACTAAGATTTAACATAAATCAATATTTGAAAGTTATATTTTATATAAAATCACTGGAACATGAAATGGAAAATGTAAGATTTTTCCTTATTTATAAATTTATTTTTAAAGACCAGATCACAACCTTTACAAAAGTAAAGATTCTGGCCAACAGAGAATATTAAGATAGATCCAGAATATGAGCCCTTAGAAACAGGCAATCAATAAATATTTTTTGAATGTTTGAATGATTTAAGCAATCCATTTTTAAATTTTAAATGCAAAATACACATTTGAAAAGGACAAATTGGTAAAGCTTTGTTAAACTGTGAAGATTTCAATGCACTAAACTGAATTGAATCCGGTGAATTGAGAGGCAAACTTAATTTTACCTATAGTATACAGAATTTAACTTTATAAAAAAAAAAAAAAAAAGTCAGTCCAAGATATCCAAAAGCTAAAGTCGATTCAAAGAGGATTATTTCTCATTAAGAGTTTTGAGCTATTGAATTGCAGCTTCAGAGAGAAGACAGTGGGCATTTATAATAAAGAGTAAGAGCAATTACAGTGTAGAATTAAGTGTATCAGTTGCAGATACTCTTCTTTTTGACTATACTTTTAATCTACATACATTTTATAGTAAATGAAATGTTTTTCTCTGTGTTCTTTATAATATGAATAATATGAAAAAAGGTAAAGTTCAGAAGTTGCTTTGTGCTTTGCTATAAAGTTTTGCTGAATTCACAGATTTTGACTAAAAAAATGCTAAGGTTAATGTTTACTATCATTTCAGTGCATCTTGAAATTGACAAAAATCAGTGATCAATTCAATCATAATTAAAAAGGGGTGAGTTTGTATATCATACACTACTGCATCCCAGCAAATCTCTTTAGGCAAGCTAGAGCTTAAGTGACCTGACCGATGACTCAACATTAAGAAGGCATAATTGATTAGAGATCATACAAAGAAACCTGATTCTCTAAAAACTGAACTTTTCTTTGTGATTTTTATTTATGTGATTGATGCAATTGTGTGTATTTTAAATAAGAATCACTGTTTTATTTTGTTAGTTTGCGTTGTAATAACAAATATATCATTGACTGGGTGGCTATTAAGCAACAAATATTTATTTCTCCCAGTTCTGGATGCTGGGAGGTCCAAGAGCACGGTGGCTAAACATCAGGTGCCTAGTGAGAGCATGTTTCCTGTTTTTACAATAGGCCGTCTCCTCGTTGTACTCACACTTGGCCTCAGGCAAGTTCTCTTGTCTCTTATAAGGGTACTAACCACCTACATGGGGACTCCACCTTCATGACCTACTTACCTCCCAAAGACGCCACCTCCTAATACCTTCATGTTGGGGTTTAAGATTTCAACGTATGAATTCTGAAGGGACACAAACATTCAGTCCGTAGCAGGTTCCATCCTGTAAACAGAGACCAAAGCAAGGATTTGGGTACAAGTAGTATATTTGAGAAGTGATCCTAAGAGGCCAGAGGGAAGAAGTAGGGACAGTGAATCAGTAAGGCAGAGAAAACTAGTAAAGTGTCTGCGACTGAGCTGCCACCCATGTGGGCTGTGTCAATTATGAAGACATTGTCTCTCAGCTCAAAAATCCGCCATTGCATGCCACTCAGCCCAAAATCTGCCACTGTATGCCATAGCTGGACCCAGCACTCTGCATTTCCGCCTTGCCAGCTTGCTCACTGTATGCTCTGCCAGCAGGACTGCCGAAGAGAGACTATGTGCTTGGAGGGGAAAGAAGACACTTGCTCCTTCCTCTTGCTTCCACATGGCCTCTGATTTCCCTCCCGTCCCCATGGGCATCCTCTTCTCAGGCTGTGGTGACACCCAGGCAGCAGTTCCTCTTGGTGACAAGAGCTAACTATAGTTTTTCTACAACTGGCAGAGCCAATCTAATTAAATTCCCCTCAGACACCAGTACCAGAATGTGTCCTTCTGGGAGATCTGGGCTACTTGCCACTTCCTGTTCAGCAGGTACCCTGAGCCAGATTTCCCAGTGTTCTTCAACGTTTCCAGACAATCAGAGCTCTGTGGACTATGCTGTGACAAGAGCAAAGGTGTCTGAACAGGCTTGCTATCCTTCCCATGTAAAAGCAAATAACCATTTACTCCATTACCCGAAGGCATTTGGAAAGAACACATTGGCTACGTCAACTTGCCGATCTGACTTAGGAAAGACCTGTCTGGCACCACAGTCACAATCACAGCAACATCTTGGTTAAGATTACAGCAGTCCATAACATAACAATTAAAAAATTAAAAAAAAAAAAAAAGATTACAGCAGTCCATGGTTTTGTGCCAAAATCTATTTGGTAGTTGCAGAGGCCATGGAATAGATTTGACAAGAGCAATCTATCTTGGAGAGTTGCACTGTCTACAGTTCCCCTGGTATGAGGAATTGCTATGCTTTATCATCATGGCTGGCATTGGGAGGGCAGTTTCTGGGATTTCTGACTGGCTTTTTCCACTGTGACAGTTCTTACTCACAGGAAGGGAAGTTAATTTAAGGATTCTGCTAGCTGCTAAGTAGATTCATCCCAATTATGTAGCTGAGGACCAGGGTAATGGTGACAGAGGACCCACAGTGAGACAGATTCAAGCCAGTGTTCTGTTTACACATGAGCTCCATATGTCTGCACTCTAACGGCATGGCCATGCTGGTGTTAGGGCCCCCTCCTATCTCTATCAGCTGCTCTTCCAAAGCCTGACATTCTTTATCCCCCAGTGTACAGTCAAGCTGATAAATGGGCACCGATCAATTTGGGTAAGATTTGGGAGAGCACTTACTGTTTATATTTTTAATGGTCTTTCAGGGTCCTTTCTCAGAGGGAACCAGCCAATCTACAGTCGATGAGCCATGGACTTGAGAACTGCCTCAGTCTAGAAACTGGGCAAGAAATCACAATTTCCCATTTTAGTAGATGACATAAGTCTTCCATGTAGTGGTACTTAATTTTTTTCTGGCTGTACAAGGTAATAAATACTCTATATGGCTGCTCCTCTACATGATCCATAGGAACACCAAGCAAGGTCTATTAGACATTGCCATAAATCTCCACAGGCCATGCTCATTGCCATTCCAATTTTGCTGATAATGACAGTAATTATGTCAACCATGTCCCTGACAGGTAAGTGCCACCACCTGGATTCTGCTCATTTAGAATCCTGTCAATCTCCCTGACCTTAGGGAACCCAGTTCTCTATCAGCATCTGTTACAGTGAAACCCTGACCTACAGAGGACAGTGACTGAGCTTCTCAGAGATGCAGGTGTCACTTTCTAGTGGTCCCTTAAAATTCCCATACTGCAATATTAGGACTTGTTCCACCTGTCCTTCCAAGGATGTTAAATCACCGACCATAAGAAAGGGCATAGGAGAGCAATAAATTCTTCTCCAGCCAGCCTTGTAATGCACTCCACCCTCAACTCATCCCAACAGCTTGGTCTAAAACCCTCACGTTCCACTGGTACATCTGTAACCAGACAAGTGCTCATACATACGCGCTGAATCTTGCAAATCTATCTGTAAATAACTATCTCCTTTCATGTATTTTCTGGATGGGACTATGCATGAACCTGACCCTATGTATTGATCTGGAAGTACTGATGATAGTCAGACATGAATCTTCAGGGAAATAATCATTATTTTGTGAGGTTAATGTCCAGGCAATGGAAGACCTTCTCAGTGCTAGCAGTCGGGAGGGGTCTATTTTAGCTTTCTGGGGGGGGGGGGGGGGGGGGTTTAGGAGAATCTCAGAGTTCAACTTTCTGAAATTCATTTACTCATCCTTCTCCATCCCAACTCTGTGTTCTTATTTAATATCAGGGCCCTAACTTTATTGTGAAGATTTTTTGAGACTGCACATTTATTTGCCTTTGAAGTTCTTCTAAGATCATAATTAAATCCTAGGCCTAATCCTCAACACTGTTTGCCTTCCATCTGCAAGAGTTAAATGTCTCTATAAACGCATCTTTGGAGACCTTTTGGTTTCACAGCATGCTCTGAGTTGATAGTTATCAGCTTTAGCTTGACATTTGTGTTTTTCAAGGCTCTTAAGGCAGTTAATAAAAAAGCCACCTCCACAATCTTAATTACTATTACCTCCATACCACTCAAGTACTAGACCTACTACATGAACCAAAGCTTCCCCCTTCTCCCTGTACCTATTCCCATTCAGCACAGGGAAAGGTCAGAATAATTGTGAGGCCACGCTAGGACCCCCGACCTGGGGCCACATTAACCAGGACCTCCCTGGCTCACCACCAGGGGCTGGGAAAGGGTGGGATGGCAGGCCTGGCTGCCTTGGAACTGGGAGGCAGGGAGAATCCCCTCACTGGGAACCCTGGAAACGGTGCCCACTCCCCGCTCACTACAACCGCTTGACCCGTGTTAGTGAATAAAGTATTATATCCTCGCAAAAAAAAAAAAAAAACGAATAGTTGTGAGGCTACCACATACCAGAGCTCCTATCACCTTTGCTTCTACCAGTAAATTGTCTTTTTGTCCAGGATCCTCCGAGTGATCGAGGTCACAATCCCATCCTGAGCAACTGTTTTCTTGGGCCCTTTCCGTTACACCTTTCTTATTTTGGGTTCCACCGAAGCAGAACCTGAAATGAGAATTTAGTTGCAAGCATATTATTTTGGAGGTAATTTCAGGAACTGGAGGGGACAGTGGGAGAGTGAAAGAGGGAAAAAGAAAAGACAATAAAGCATGCATTATTGATAGGGCCACCACTGTGGGAAATGGTGCCCATTCCTGTGGGGCATCCCCTGAGGATCCATGCAACATGCACATCAGCATTCTCCCTCTGATATAAGAAGCAATTCATCCACTAATCCCCATTCCATTTGATTGATTGTTGCCTCTGGGACCTTAATTTTCCAAGATTTTCAGGCTGCCCCTTGTTGTTACTTGGATGGCTTTCCTTGGCTACAGGACAAAAAAAAAAAGGAAGCACAATGAGGCTGCCAGAGATTGTTTGTGGCAGGTCAGTGGCATTAGACACCACCAGGGCTGCACTGCTATCGGATGAGCAGAGGGGAATCTGAAACGGGGCATGAAATCAATAGATTGAAAAATAAAAAACTGTTGTGCAAGTTGATAGATTAATGTAGAGCCCAGAAATAGATTTAAAACCATGTAAAAATATATCCTGTGATGAAAACATTTCAACTTAGTGGACTAATATGTACTTTTTACAATATGATTTTAGAATTAGAGAATCATCAGTTGTCTGACTCAACTATTTAGGCCATCCCATCATCTGAGGAAAAAGTAATGCAATTTATTGTAGTGGTTCCTGATATATTAATGAAACTGAATTCATATGATGGTGTGATTTAATGTCACAGACTTTTCCCATACAGAAAGTGTAACAATCACTAAGTATCACCTTCAGTTCTCCCAAAGAGGCACACTTCAGAACAGATACAAAGAAACCTGATGACATTATTAGGTATCATTGTAAATAAACAGAATTCAGATTTTATTTTCCTGTACATTATAATATATGAAAGAGAGCGAAAGCTTTTTTTTTTCATAAAGCTAAGGTTTTTTTTTAAAAAAGGCATAATATTCCTGAACAAAATATGGGTGCCTAATTTGTTTTTTATAGGTAAAACTTTACAAGTAAAATTAGATGTAATTATTGTAAAGCAATGAACCTACAAGCTACAGTAGAAATGCAGAGAAGAAAAAGGAAAACATCAAGAAGAGGATGAGGAAATTTGCCCAAGATTAAGAGCCTTAGAAGTTGACCTAATATTTCTAATCTAAAAACCATTTCTGACCCCCAAGAAAACTGTGGGCCTGTGAAAGAAAAATACAGTCAGAAAGAACACAGCAGGGAACAGATAAATCTTTTAGAAAAAAACACATAGGCAATATTTAGAAAGATTTTTGTCTGGACTCCACAGGACAAAGAATGTGCAAACTGAGGATTAAGAGATATTCGTAAAGCAAAAAAGCTGAGGGAAACAAGATTGACAGCCTACTATCGATGGATTTCAAATCCTAGAAGAAATGGGAGAAGAAAGGAGTCAAAATGTGTCAGTTCAACAATATAGAACTCCATATAAGCTGTATTTTAAAACCAATGAGAAATAAAACCAATATAGACTTTTCATAAAGGAAAAAATGTCATAAGGAATTTATATTTTAAGTATGATTTAAATATACTTGTAGAAATCTTTGAGCATAGCCATGAGTAAATAAAATGCAGTTGCTTTGAATTTCAGTCTAAAAAGTATTTTACTCAATGACATAAAAAAAAAACAAACTTTACCTGCTCAAAGAACAGATCAAGAAGTAACGTAATAAACAGACAGGACCCATACACTGGAGTCAAGAGAAAGATATGAGATGTGTTTCTCCAGTATGGAAAGTTCCAGAATTATAAAAACAACAACAACAATAATTCTTCTTTAATCCATAAGTAAATGCATTCCCAGTGCAATTCTTATTTTAAATTTAAAAGAATGCCTCTAAAGTTTACACCACTCCCCTCCAACCAAATGTATAAAAATGGCTAGAAATGTTTTGAAAATGAGTAATAAGGTAAGACTTGCTCTGCCATAAAAATAAATAACAAAAATAATTGTTGTTTAGGTAGATAGTCAGATTAATGAGGTGCCTACAAATAGGCACAAGTCCATATAAAATTATGTTACACAGTGAAGACTTATTTTCAATGTAATGGACAAAATATATTGTACTTATAATATGATGTTGAGACAGTTTTTCTGGTGCAAAAATTCATATGTACTTATTTTGGTTATGATGTTTGAGAAATTTTGGGTCCTGGGCCTATAAACAAATATGGTCTCCTTTGCTTATCAGATTGTTCACTAAATTTCTTGAAGGCTATAAATCTTGGTTGTAAGTAAGGTGAACTTTGCTCAAGTGAAATAGGTTGACATTAGTTTGAAATGCTGGGTTGAATTTAAGAGTGCCATTGATTTTCATGACAAACTTAAATAATAGCCAGCTACTTTTTCCTTCAAATGCCAGTTTGTAATTGCTTGGCTGCTGTTGATATGTTGATATTTACATTCTGCCCAATTTTTAAGATTCCTCTAGCTTTGGCATACAGTTACATATGGTGTGTAGTAAGGAAGCTGTAACATTTAGTTGCCACTTGGTTAGGTTCCACTTGGATAGAAGTAACAAGAACCCACTCTTAGTGCTACAATTGAAATCAACACATTAGACTTTAAACAGGCTAAAATGTCTGGTATACCAGCTTAGACTGGGTGGCTAGCCTACCATGAAGTACAACTTAAGCAAGAGGCTACGGGGATTTCAGGTCACAGTTCAGAGATGTAAAGAGCTTGGAAGTTGTCAGTCGCATAAAATCTGGATAAACTGAAAATCAATGACATTTGTTAGACCACCAGAGAACTGGGTTTGCAGAACAAACTACTATTAGGAACCTAGAAGGACAAATTCTGAAAGACAGAGCCAAAAGGTGCCTCACTGGGAAAGGAGCCGCGGAGTCACAACTTGGTAACAACATTTAAATGGTAATTTTGACAATTGTTGGTGGATGATTGTGAACTAACATGGAAGGGAGAAACTTCTGGGGCCCACAGTCTTTGGGGGACCCCACATATTCATTGGCTTTATTTCCAGGAACCCCAATATTATGAAAGAAATGCATACACGTAGGATGATTGATTTTTGAGAAAAAAATTGCAAAGACAATTCAATGGACAAAAGGCAGGTTTTTCGAGTGGTTTTGGAAAAATTGAACATCAGATGGAAAACAATGAAACTTGAGATATTCCTCACACCTTATTTAAATAGCTAACTCAAATAAATGATAGAATTAAATATAAACTAAAAATATAAAATATTTAGAAAAATAGGAGAAAATCTTCATGATCTTGGTTTAGGCAAAGAGCTTTTAAAGATGACATTAAGCATGATCTATAAGAGATATAAAACTATAAATTTGACTTTAGCACAATTAAAATGTTTGCTCTGTGTAAGACACTGTTAATAGAATAAAAACCATGCTACAAGTGGGACAATATATATGCAAATCATATATCTTACAAAGGACTTGTGTCCAGAATCCATAAAACATTTTTTTATTCACAAAAATAAGAAAATACACAACTCAATTATAAAAAAAAAGAATTAGTGAATGTTTTATAAGACACTTCACAAAAAGAGTATACGTGAATGGCAAATAAGCACATGAAAAGATGCCAAATATAATTTGTCTTTAGGGAAAATAAAATTAGTACTAAAATATGATGCCATTGCACACCTATTTGAATGTCTAAATTATAAAATTCTAATAATACCAAGTACTGGAAGCACATTTGGATCTTCAGCTCACCTGGAATGTATTTTTATGTATGCTATAAATTAGGGGTCAAGATACTTTTAGAAAATTGATCCATCATCAATTATTGAAGTTCTCACACTTTCCCCACTACACCACTGAGTCGCCTTTGACATAAATCATCTAATGGAATATGTGTGTTGTTAGAGTGTCTCTTACTTTCTATTGATTGCTTAGCCTGTCTTTGTGCTAAATCTGCACAATAGGTATTAATATTGACAGGGCCTAGGAATGTAATTTGAATATTCTGGTTTTTTTCTTCAAAATTGCCACGTGTCTGGGATATAAGCTTTTCCATAAGTATTTTGAAGTTATTTTTTAAATATGTGCCCTCTCCCCCCAAAGAACTCAGAAGATTTTGATTGAGATTGCTTTGATTTACTGAGTAATTTCTGGAGAATTTGCATCTTTAAAATACATCCTCCCAATTTTTGAATATATTTTTTCCCTATTCAGTTAGGTCTTCCTTAATTTCTTTCACTACCGTCCTGTGACATTTCAGTATGGAGGTTTTGCACATCTTTCATGAAATTTATACCTATGTTTGATATTGGTATATTCTACTATAAATGGGATATTAATGATTTGGTTTTTATTTGTTTGTAACTGGTATATAGAAATATGATGAAATTTTGTATGTTGATTTGGTATTTAGAAAGATGAATACATTTATTTATTATTTCTAAAGATTTGTCCACTTTTGAACTTTCCATGTAGGCACTCATGGCACATCATGGTGAGTAATGACAGTTTTATTTCTTTTCTAATTTTATCATCCATTCCATTTCTTTTCTTGCCTTATTGTACTGGCCAGGGCATCGGTACAAAGAAAAATAAAAATCATCCTTGTTTCATTCTGTAACAATCGAATGGAAGTAGAATAAATGTTTACAAATGAATTTCTTTCTTTTTTTTTTTTTTTAAGATTTTATTTACTTATTTGACAGAGAGAGACACAGCGAGAGAGGGAACACAAGCAGGGGGAGTGAGAGAGGGAGAAGCAGGCTTCCCGCTGAGCAGGGAGCCCGATGCGGGGCTGGATTCCAGGACCCTGGGATCACGACCTGAGCCGAAGGCAGGCGCTTAACCGACTGAGCCACCCAGGCGCCCCAAAAGAATTTCATTTTGAAATACACTGAAAATAACCAAAATCTCTCAAAAGAAAAGTGCAATTGAAGTTCTTAAACATTCATAACTGAATTTTTAATGCTACTACCTCATTTACATAAGACAGTCATACATGCGTCTGACAATAATTACAGCTGATATAAAACTGAGTTTACTTGTGAACTATTAGATTAATTTGTGTCACTCTTCAGACAAAACAACAGTGATGGCAAGTAATAAAATATATTTATCCTTCTCAAATCGTTTACTTTCAGCTTTGCCAGTTGGTTCCTAACATTGATTAGCAAGTACAAGAACTTTTAGCCACAGCACATAAAAGCAGCATGCCATTTATATACAATAGAATAGAGACATTCTGAAGCATAAGTCCCAGAGTTGTACAGGAATGAAGAGAAACCTTGATGAATAATTCCACTCTATTTAACTAAGAGAGAATGATTCAACATCTACAAACAGGAAAAAAAAATCAATCCCTCCATGCAACACAAATTCTCCAAATTATTTCACTTGTGAAGAATAAGTTTCAAAGCACAATACATAGAAGAAAAATTGCATTGTTTGGAGAGTATATTACTTACTTTGACTTCCAGAAAAGTAAAACAAAGACGATGCACTGAAATTCAATTCAAATGTAATTTCAACTTGGCTTCAGAGGCTTTTACCCTTTATCTCCACATAGTTCAATCCAGAACTTTAGCAGCCACACACAGAGAACTGGCTTAATCTGTATAAATGCTTTATATTTTCGGAAATATTTTGTATGCTATACTGCAACAGCTTCAGAATGCTAGTAAGAGGGGCACCTGGGTGGCTCAGTGGGTTAAGCGCCTGCCTTCAGCTCAGGTCGTGATCCCAGGGTCCTGGGATTGAGCCCCATATCGAGCCCTGCATCGGGCTCCCTGTTCCAGGGGAGCCTGCTTCTCCCTCTCCCTCTGTCTGTTGCTCCCCTTCTTGTGTTCTCTCTCTCTCTGTGTCAGATAAATAGATAAAATCTTTTTCAAAAAAAATGCTAGTATGGGGACTCAGTCAGTTAAGCGTCTGCCTTTGGCTCAGGTCATGATCCCAGGGTCCTGGGATCAAGCCCCACGTCTGGCTCCTGGCTCGGCTAGGAGCCTGCTTCACCCTCTCCCTCTGCCTCTCCCCTGCTCATGCTCTCTCTCTCTCTCTCTGTATCTCTCTGTCTCAAATGAATAAATAAAATCTTAAAAAAAAAAAAAAGAATAGCGATGCAGAAATCAGTTCCTTTCAAAAATGGAATCTGACCACTTGACATGAAATTGTCAAGTATGTTACAAAAATTTCATTCAGCATTAAATTGTAATGTTTGTTATACAAGTATTTCAATACATCCCTTTACACTGCACATTTGACCCTTGAATAACACTGTTTTGAACTATGCTTGTCCACTTACATGCAGATTTTTTTTCAATAAATATGGTACAGCACTCTAAATGTGTTTTCCTTATGGTTTTCTTAATAATATTGTCTTTTTTCTAGCTTACTTTCTTGTAAGAATACAGTATAGGATACATATAACACACAAAATATGTGTTAACTGACTGTTTATGTTTTCAGCAAGGCTTCTGGTCAACATTAGACTATTGGTTAAGTTTTGGGGGAGTCAAAAGTTATAGGTGGATTTTTAACTGTGTGAGGGATTGGTGCCCCTAACCGTTGTATTTTTCAAGATTCAACTGTATTTGGTTTCTATTCCTGCCATAAAAAATGTATAACAAATGTGTTGGTTTATAACCACACAAATCTGTTATCTCAGTCTGTAGGTCAGAATTTCGATACAGGTCTTACCAAATTATAATGAAGGCATTAGCAGATCTGCATTTGTTTTAAGGTTGTGGGGGAGAATTAATCTGTCGGATCATTAAAATTGTTGGCAGAGCTCAGTTCTTTGTGGTTGTAGGACTGAGGTCTCCATCTCCTCTTTGGCTGTCAGCTGAAGATCATTTGAAGCTTCTAAAAGTTCCTGCATTCCTTGATTCACGGCCACCATCTCTAGTCAGCCCGCGATAGTTGAGTAAAGTCCCTCTTATATTTCTCCCCCCTCTTCTTCTGTGTCATCTCTCTGACCTACTCTTCTACCTTCCTCTTCTATTTTTAGGAACTCATGTGATCACCCAGATAATCCAAGATAATGTCCTCATTTCAACGCCTTTAATCTTAATCACAACTGCAAAAACACTTTTGCCATATAATGTAACATAATTACAAATGCTGGAGATTAGGGCATGACCATCTTTGGGGGCTGTTATTCTGTCTATCACATAGCCATTGTGACCTTCTGTAATTTTAACTTATTTCTAACAGTAAGATGTTTATTCCCTTCTTATTCCGGGAGGCTAATCTCTAGCATGGAATTTATCTCTCAAAGCACTGAAAACTAATATACTGACAAAGTAATAAAGAGGTGACTTACAGATCATCTAAATCATCCTGCACATATTCAGACATGGAGCTTCAAGGTATTGCAGGATAGTAAGTCTGAACCATGCCCTCCGTTTACTTGCACATCTGTATGTGGAAGAATTAGAGAGTGTAAGATCTCCATAATGCCATAACACGTGATTGCCTGAATGACTTTGCATGATTAAAATAGAGTCGCATTTGGAGCTTTGGGGCAAAGGCAAAAATGATAGGCTTCAGGTATTTACACAGTATCACACTGAACCATCCACATATCTATGATCTGGATAATTTATTAAAAATACAAAATTCTGGCTTCACTCAAGACCTAGACAATCAGAATCTCGGAGAATGTTGAAGGGATTTTTATGTTAGGAAGTGCCCCATGTGACTCTTAGGTATTAAGCTTTGCGACAGACCGCGCACTTTATATGTAAAGGTTTCCCAGTGTAGTTGCCTAAATATCATATGGAATACGGGCAGATCTGTTCTGAATCATTTATGGAATAGGTAGGATCTTGTTAAATATGAAGATATAAATGACTACATACAAAATCCAGGCTTTTGACTTAAAAATCATGCTAATTACAGAAAACATAGAAGGCACTTGACAAATATTAGTTCTTCTTTGCTCATGAAAATGCAAATGTATAGGAACAGGGACTGCATTCTCTCCTAAGAGAAAACTGGATGAGCTCAAATGGAGACAATAACCAGAGGAAGCATAGGAAATAGGTCGTGAGAAATGAGTACACACTGAGATATGAATAAAAAGAAGATTAACGTGAAATCTCAGGGCCAGCAAACAAGTGAGAGGCAGAAGCAGCGGAAGCCTGCTTGGGCCATCTAGACCGCCAAGAGAGATGTAAGAACAAAGCAAAAGCAGGAAAATTGACCAAAAAGATTACATGTGGATTTTGGAAAATGATGACTTTACGGTACTATTGAAAGAAAAAAAAACATATTCAATCTATGAAACTGCTAAAGCCAATTAAAAGTTTTAAGGGAAGGGGTCCCTGGGTGGCTCAGTCAGTTAAGTACCTGACTCCTGGTTTCGGCAAAGGTCCACGATCTGGTGGTTGTGGGATTTAGCCCCGTATGGGGTTCCAGCTCAGGGCAGAGTCTGCTTCAGTTTCTCTCTCTCTCTCTCTCCCCCTCTCCCTCTGCTCTTCCCCCTACTCACAACCCCCCCCCCAAGTAAATAAATAAATAAAATATTTACAAAAGTTTTAAGGTAAATACAGTTTTCTTGTTTTATATATTCAAAATCAAATCGTGTTGTGAAAAACTGGTAAAAGACATTTGCCCAAACTGGACTGTCCTGTACTCTTCCAGGATAAAAGTAGGGGCCTGTGTATGAGGAGGATTTGGGAACCATGGCAGCTCTGCTTCAACACTTAAGACATATAGGGCAAAAAGGAGGAAAGGTAAATAGATCTAATGAAGCCTGACTAGGTACTATGCGTCTCAGAATAAAAATACATACAGTTCTGCAAAGCTGAAGCTATTCTGTTTTAAAAAGAAAGGGAAAGAAGCCTTTAGAGAAGATGTATGTTTTGACAAATGCCTATAATGACCTTGCCCAGAGGTAACCAAGGATGCTTCAGTTGCTAAGTACTCCCTCCTCCCCCTCCATGAAGCTCACAGGAAAATGAGTATTGCTGACGCCTGACGATGTCTACCTGGGAGAGGCAAGCCCACTCTGAGGGACCTCTCAGCTTTCTCACCAAACAAACACATCCACCAAATCCTCTCCAGCGAGAAAGAGCACATCACACTTGCATCGTGGATGGCTAAAGTTATCACCACGTACTGAAAAGGTCTCAGACGTTCAGCCCTCATCATCCGAAAGGAAATAGTGTTTAGACACTGCTTCCCCTTTCTGATCCCTTACACTCTGACACAGAGATTTATCACTAAGGGTTCACACACTTCCTAGTTCCTTGGATGCAGAAACGGTAACACATGTCACTGAACTCTTCTTGGACACATTTTAACTGCCTTGCCACGCTTGAGTATCCAAGTGTAAGGAAATGTCCAAGCCAAGAAAACAGAAAAATTAACTCTGAGTGAAATGTGTATTTGCCTGAGAGAGAAGAAGCAGAGCTGGATGACAGCTGGATGAGGCAGGGAGAAAGGCAAAGAGAGAGAACAGGGCAAAATTGAGGCTAGAAAAGTGACTTGTGAAAGTTCCAACAGCAAGCTGGAGAAGACAATGAAATACTGGAAAGGAAAACAATATTGGAGATAGGAAGAAGTAGATCCTAATTAAGAGTGGTATTAATTATATGATGGTATTAATTATATGATTGTATTTTTATTTGAGCTCATTGATATATGAGCTTATACCCGGTAAAGACCCGGGTATTTATTTGACTTTTCCTAGATTCTACTTCCTTAGCTCTTCGTGTTGGGAAGATGATTCATTAGCATGCTCCTTTCAAGATGCTGTGCTTGGCACCACGAATGAGACACGAGATCTGTTCTCACAGAGTTTACAGTCATGGAGCATATTGCCTAACACATAATTTATGGTATTCATAGAGCCATTTTCACAGCAATAAAGTTTAACACATGACTGACCCCAAATGACTGCAATATTCATTGGATTCATCATAGAGCACATTACAAATATGTCAATTTCATGGTCAATTGTTATTTTTGAGTCTCGTATGTGACTTTTCTTCCCACTTCCAAACCTGTTCTTAAGGAATGAGTGGTGGCATTTACCCTCTTGCTTAGGTTAAACACTAGAATTCACTCTTCACTTACTCCACAAAGCCACTCTGCCAAGCCTTGCCTTTTCGATCTCCAAATATGTATCTTAGAGTTATTCTACAGCCAATGGCAAAATTTGTGTACAAGTCATCAAATTCTGTTGCCTTTGCCCTGGACTACTGGAAGCTTTTATTTTTCTACTTAAAATTCATTTCGTATACAACCACCACAGTTATATATTCAAAATATAAATCAGGTCATGCCAATTCCATATCTAAAAATCTTCTAATTGCTATATAGTGCAATTAAAGGATAAATACCAAAATATTAACCATGTGCACAAGACCTTCATGATTTAGTCCTGCCAAACTCTCTCAACCCTTATCACTTGCTTGTAGCTCATTCTGCTACAGCCTGGGCCTTTTGTCCCACCCCTTGGGATATTTTCCTGTATTGTCTTTCTCCACTAGAGGATTTTCTTATCAAGCTACCACTCCCTTTTTTTCTTTCTTCCTATTTGCTTCTCTTCATCTTTCAGATTTCAGCACAAAACCTCACACGTGTCTGTGACCTGGTATCATAGAAAACCATCTCAGAGTATGTTTACCTTGAAAAAGAAGAAAAATTGGATAGAGAAAGCATAATGATAGAGATAATTTGTGTTTGAGAAAGAAGACTCACTCCCACAGCAAAATTCCATTTAAAAGAGTAATCATAGCATGGATATGGCTATAGGAAGGATACAGATAGAATTGTGAATTTAAACCTGGTAAGTAGCCAAATAAACAGTTGAAGGAGTAATTAGCTGTGTGAACATCTCAGTATCTAGTGAATTAAAATAACAACCATTTATTAAACTCGCAGGTCTATGGGTTGGAAATTTGAACTGAGCTTTAGTAGATGGTTCTGTTCTGAGCTAGATTTAGTCGCCTCAGCTTGGCTTGCACATGCGTCTAGAGCCAGGTTCTTGTCACCAGGAGCTGTGTGATCTAGAATGGTGTTCTCTGGGATAACTTGCCTCCCCTCTTCCAGTAGGCATGGCTGGGGCTTGTTCACAGAGCAGCTCAGGAAGCTTTCAAGAAAACAAGTAGAGTATTTAAGGCCTCTTGAAACCTATGCCTGGAACTCACACGGTATTACTTCTGAGGAGTTCTGTCTGTCAGAGGAAGTCATGAGGCCAATCCAGAGTCAAGGAATGGGAGAACTGACTTTACTTACTGCTAGAAGAGCTTCAGAGTCACATTTCAACAGGGCATGAGTATAAGGAAGGGAGTAACTGTGGGCACGCTTTGTAACTTGCTGCAAAATTGGAAGAAAGAAAAAGTAAACAGAAATAGGCTGTTATTTACCACGCCCTCACATTCCTTAATGTCCATGACTTTTGGTTAGAACTTTTTTGGTTGTAATTAAGAAATTTGAAATGACTTATATAGGTTAAAATGATCATTATTTAAGTAGCATCTTCCTTAAATAGGAGCATCATACAGCCTAGGGGACAAGATGTAACTGTTTTCCGGTTATTTTATGGATTTTTATAGGAATAAATATTGTTATTTCGGGAAGTACTTTACTTTGTAATCTCTAGTGCATTTTTATAGGTATTACCTGCTGGTAGTATTATAATTTTTCAAATATATATTCCTTACCATTGACTTAATGGATCTGAGGCCTCAGTTTGTAAGTATAATTGCCACAATTACTTAAAAAAAATATGATTTGAAAGAGTAACCAGCTCTTTTCATGACTACTTCACTCATAAATTTTTATTTCAACTCAACTATTTCCTGGACCATGGATTCAAGTGAAATTTTCAAGTAATGAATACTATAATTTCTTAGTGCTTGCATTTACACAGACAGTATTCTGCTCCTTTTAACCTGATGGTATCCTGACTTGTTAGAGAATTTTAAACACATCCATCTGCTTTTAAAACTCTAAAAAGATTTTCCATTATCTTCTGGCATCTAGGGTTAGTGGAACTCTGAGGCCAGTCTCAATTTTCCCCCAGCTTTAGAGACTATATTTTTTTATGCCTCAACACTTGTAAGACATAATCATTTTTCAAGAAGTTTAGGCCTTTTTAGATATTAAAAACTCAGTTTTATTGGGAGAATAAACAATATAGCTCTGTGTTCATGATTTTTTTTTTTAATGTACAAAGTAAACATCCTAGTTCATGATGAATTTTCATTGCATTTTCCCCTATAGGATAGATACTGTACACCGTGTTTGTGTAACTTACATTCAATTTCTTTATTACTTTTATTTCCTTATCTAGTCCATTGTGTTCCACACTTGTATTTATTCATTTTCATGCTTTTTTCTATTTATTGATTCCCATTTTTTTCAGAAAGCATTGATCTTACATATTCCTTTTCATAAAGTGTTTTACATCTCTGAAATAATTTCACTCTTTTCCCATTCCATCTCTTTAATGCCCTGTAGTTTTAGATCATTTTTACATAAAGTTTACATTTCAAAAGAAATTCTTTTTCTTGCACTTAAAAAAAAAAATTCCAACTTTAACTCCTACTCAAATTTTATATTTGCTACATTCTTCAGTTGGGTTTATTAAGAAACATTTAACTAGTGTTAGCATATCTTTTCACTACCCACATTACAGAAACAAAAGCCCAATATTTTTTTCTAAATGTCCTTAAAAATCCTCAGCCATTAACAAGAACTTTGCTAAGTGAAATAAGTCAGGCAGAGAAAGACAATACCATATGACTTCACTTACATGTGGAATTTCAGAAACAAAACAAACGAACAAACAAAGAAAAAAGAGACAAACAAAAAACAGACTCTTAAACACAGAGAAAAAACCAGTGGTTCCCAGAGAGGAGGTGGTTGGAGGGGGGGCGGTATGGGTGAAATAGATAAAGGGGATTAAGAGTACTCTTATCCTGATGAGTACTGAGTAGTGTATAGAACTGTTGAATCATTATATGGTACATATAACACTGTTAAATATACTTTAATTTAAAAAAAGTAAAAAATAAAAAAAACTAAAACTGCAGGAAAAAACAAACAAACAAAAAACCATGTGTGAGACCCATCTAGGAGGATTAAGCTGAAGGAATATGGAGCAAAATTTAAAATATAATGAGAGAATGATGAGTGTTGAGTGTTCAAAACAACTGAAGCGATATGCTGGAGTGAGGGAGATTGAGAAGACACCAAAGAAAATGTCCTTATACATGGTAGAAAACCCTTGTCCTGCTTTCATGCATCATCCCAGGTGGAGAATTGCAAGAGGAATCCTCTAAAGCAGGGCCACTGAAAATGTGGTCCATGCAACTGCAGCGCTGGTGTTACTTGGGAGATTGTTAGAAACCAAAGTCAGAAATGCAAAGTATCCTGTCTCATTGTATTGATTTTGAATCTTTGGGACTGACTGGGTGGTAGGTTTGCATGCTAGTTTGAAAAGAGGATGCACCCTGGGCACCATGAAATGGATGTCAATGCATTTGCAAGAAGGATGCATCTGAGACTTTGGTGACATAGTTGCACTATGTGGATGGACCACCAAGGGGGTACTTGAGTTCTCTCAGTCGAGGTGTGTCTAGACATGCAGAGCACGATTATTCCACAATAGCATCTGAATGCTAAAGGAGCAACAGTGAGGATGACAATCTCATATAGACCAAGATCTAAACCCATTCAATGGTTTCCTGACTTCATTTAAGAATTGAAATTTTTAATGTGTCCATGAAATTGGAGCCTAGGCCCAATAAAATCAATCCTGAATGTCCTTCCATCTAATTATGCAAGTGTAGATGCCTAGAGGTCAAAAAATTGTCTGATTTAGGGAAAATTTTTAAATGTATTATTAATGACTACTAAATATTGTTATATAAAGTCCATATAGAGTATGCAACTATATTGCATTTTTTCTGTGAATGTGTTTTCCTTTGTTAAAGGCAGGCTTATCCAGTACTACTATAAACTTATAAAGATTATGTGGCTTATCCTTTGACGATTATCTCTTTATATCTGAGCTCTGCTTAGTGGTACCTTTTGGACTTGATCAGGGCTCCAGTTAAAGATTCATAGACTGTGTGAGGTTGAGGTATGAGCAGACAGAAGGAGGAGAGTTTGGCCAGAAAGGAAACTGCAAACATATGTCTGGGGCTGTGTAGGTCAGATTAACTACAAATACATTTCTTCCAAATGTCCTAGGAGCATTGTGTTTATTAGGACTACCTATTTGTCAAGACCTTAGGCCTACCTTTAACAACAGTCTGAAGCAATACACTTTTTCGTCTTTAGTGTCTCTAGACAATGAATTCACACAGACCTCTTTGAATGGGGTCTGTTCTATTCTCGGTAATAACCATACAACCCAAATATCTAATCTAGTAGTTTCCAAACTTCATTTCATCCCTCTCCAGGATTTGGTTAAAATGTACCCTGCCCCATCCTGGGGCTGCTGTGGATTAAAAAAAAGAAAATTGATGTGGCTCATGGTTTCTTCCATTAATCAAATTGGTGTATGTCTAATTGCATCTGTTATGCAAAATGTTACTTTTTAAAATTTCTGTTTAAGTTTTCTTTGGATGTTGAATAAGTTTCTGCTTATTAACTAATTTCAAAGTTTGAGTAATACTCAGATGTATAATAATACTCATGGAAATATGTTAACAAATGAGACAGGATTAATGGTGAATTCCAATAAAGCACTTAACATTTGCTAGGGGTTCTCTGGGGTAATGTCTCAACCAATGTTATTCTAGCAAAGGGGGATTGAAGTAAGCTTGATAGACTGCTCTGGGGCATTTATAGACCAATGATAACTGTATAATCACACTCACTAGGAAAAGGCTTAGACTTCTCCAGTGATATAAAGGACAGGTCATAGAAGGACTTAGAAACGTGGTGGGGATAAAGGAATGTCCTTACTCTTTCACATGTGATTTCTTATTTCCTACATTATCCAACTTATCAGCATAAAATTTAACTAATGTAGATATTTGCATGTCTTCTTATATACTAACTTTTCCAAATATATATGCTTAAAAGTGGCAATTTCAGATTTAATTGAATATCCTTTGAAATGTACTTGTTTCAACTCATCCTATTTATATAATTTCTTTTTCTAATATTAATTTTTTAAATGTATGAAGTAGGTAGACCAGAGCTAAAACAATTCTCTTTGTTCATAAAAATGAGAGAAGTAAAATACTGCCATATAGATAAACAAATAAACACACCATGGGTGCCTGGGTGGCTCAGTCCTTAAGCGTCTGCCTTCGGCTCAGGTCATGATCCCAGGGTCCTGGGATGAAGCCCCACATCCGGCTCCCTGCTCCGCGGGAAGCCTGCTTCTCCCACCCCCACTCTTTCTGCTTGTGTTCCCTCTCTGGCTGTCTCTCTCTCTGTCAAATAAATAAATAAAATCTTTTAAAAAAAAGAAAACAAAACAAAAACAAATAAACACACCGAAAAAGCAACCTCTCAATTTGTTTGGCAACCAGATGCTGGTAGTTGGGGAAAAAAAAAAAAAAAAATATGCGTATACTTTATGCTTATTTATTATGATTCTATTTCTTGTCAAGCATTTGCTTGAATCTAGAAAATAGTATTCTGTCATAGGTTGATGTTTAGCTGTTTCACAAAAATTGAAGTCATTCCCAAGAGTGTTAAATTGTCAAGGATTGTTCTGTTCTTGATTAGTATTTTAAAAGACAAAGTCACATGTGATAGTATGTGGGTATTCTGTAAGTATAGCCCTGATGAAAACTCTCTTAAACACCACAGTGTATTGATTATTAGAAGAAGCGGTTACTTAGCCCTGGCAACGGGAATGGAAGAAAGTTCTTTCTCTACGTAAATACTGCTCTCATTTAAACATAGCTGCAGGCTCTTGCACTTTGAATCACCTCACAACAAATTTTAAACATAATGTGGAATAGTAGAGAAGGGAGTGATTAAACTTAGAATAATCAAGTCAGAACTGCCTCAGAGTAGACTTTTTAAAATTAAAGGATGGGAGACTTTGGACTTCATTAAAAATGTAAAATTTTCTAGTCAGTAAGTAACTGATTGAATAAATAGATATTTTGCCGCATCAGATGAAAGTGTGCATAAAAATTTGGAAGATCTGTGATGTGTTAGATATATATATATATATATATGTAAAATCAGAGGTATATATCAATATTATATTATATATTGATATATATTATATATAATTTATCAATATCATATTGATATATATCATGTAATATATATCATATATAATATATGTATTATATATAGATATATAATATATCAACATTATTTATTTATATTTATCAACATACGCTATATATATCAGTAACCTCCTCTGCTGCAACATATTCTTGAATATTCATATTATGTATTTATAATGTATATATTGAAAATCCAAAATTTTATTTTCCTTGAAATGATTAACATTTTGTTTTCTCAAAATATTAAGATTATTATATAATGCATAAGCGTGAGCAACTATTAAGAAATCAAACACAGTCTTTTTATCATGATGTTTTTCAGAATGCTCCCTACCTTCTTGCTGTAATTGCATTTTGAATTTTCCCTGAGCTTGCTGCTTTCCCAGCAGCCTTTTCAAGTTTTTATGTGTTTTTCTCCCTCACTCCTCATACACTTTGGCTTGACCATGAAATGTGGCTTCCTGTTCCCTATTACTTCTTCTAGAGCATTCTCCCCCTTTCCTTAAAATTGCTCAGCTTTGATGCTTGTATCAGAAGACAACCCCTTCTTACTTGAAATCTTATCTCCTTGCTCACTGGATATCTCTAGTAGTTTTAATTCTTGATTATTTCAATATGTATTTGTGTGATGTTTCTAAGTCCTGGCATATAAGTTATTTGGTCTTAGTCATCCTTAACCAGTCATTTCCATAACTGTATCTTATACCCATTTATTACCATTAACTTTAAAAAAATTATAATCCCAACTACTAAAATCTTCCTCAAATAGTGCTTACATGGAGTAGTAGAAGGATTGAAGAATTTGTCACAAGCTCCCAATGTCAAAATTACACCCAGTGTTGGTACCGTGTATTTGCTTTTCTCTTGTTACCGTTAATGAACTGTAAACACCCCTGTAAGAGCTAACCCCTCTATGTATGTATTCTGGAGTTTTTCCTCATATTATCAAGGACAGTTCTTAGTAATTACCATCCCTTTCTCCACCTTTAAATATTTGTCCCTTGAGCTAACACACAGCTTATGTTTCCCCCATACAAAAATAATAATAATTTCAGTCTCCTCCTCCCTTTACAATAATCTTATTGCCCCGTTGCCCTTTACAGAAAAATTTCTCAAAAATTTTTTTCATTCACTGTCTCCAAATTCCCTCCTATCTCTCCTCATCTTCATATCTTGAAACCCAAAGGTCAACCCTCAATTCTCCTTTACTCAATCTTTCAGCAACTGGTGATATAGTTGATCACATTTTTTCTTTTGAATATTTTCTTTTATGTGAGTATCCAACAAATCACACTTTCTGGGCAGTCTGCATCGGTTTCCTTTTCTGGTTCCTGTGAACAAATGACTCTTAAATGTATATATCCTTTCTAGACCTATCTCTGATCTCCAGACTAGAATATTCAATTTCTACTTGGATGTCAAAAAGCATCTCAGACCTAACTTGGGGAATCTCCACTGTGATGTGGGAAACCCTGCATCTGATGAAGGCATTCTGGAAGTGACTTGGACAGAGTGATAGGGAGCTAAGGACTAAAAGATGATGGTTCCTTATCTTGCTATTTTTTTTTAAAGAGTTTATTTATTTATTCATGAGAGACAGAGAGAGAGAGAGAGAGAGAGAGAA
The DNA here is from genome assembly GCF_004348235.1 of Phoca vitulina. Lineage (NCBI taxonomy): Eukaryota > Metazoa > Chordata > Mammalia > Carnivora > Phocidae > Phoca > Phoca vitulina. Next base: position 9,203,503 of record NW_022589730.1, on the reverse strand, counting down.
GCAGAGGGAGAAGCAGGCTCCCAAGGAGCAGGGAGCCCGATGCGGGACTCGATCCCAGTACCCTGGGATCATGACCTGAGCCGAAGGCAGACGCTCAACCGTCTGAGCCACCCAGGCGCCCTATCTTGCTATTTTTGGTTTGGCTCCCATACCTCCATTATGATTGACACCTGCTCCCCCAGTTCAGAAACCTTCTTTTTTATCCCCTCCCGAGAATAAATCTCCAGATTTCCAGAGCAAAGCTGGGACAGCAATCTCCCAGAAGTTTGGTATAATAAGGAAAGGCGTGTGGGGATCTAACTGGTCCTAAATAATTTCCCCCTCCTCCTCATTTGAGCCCTGCCTCCTTACCTCCCTTTTCATAGAGGTCATAGTTGCCACCAATTCTTGTGATTTTTTTAGGTTTTTGCCAGGAAAATACATTTGATTCTTGGCGTTCCATCTTTCTTCACTCTATGTTTGGGATTGAGCTGTGATTTACCAGTTATCCATCGTTTACCTATTCCTGAAACTCTGTTGCTGCTTTTTCCTCTCTGACTTCTCTGCCTTGGTAAATTCATCTCTTAAAAGAGCAAAAACAATAAGAAGAGAAATAAAAATAGCTTTTACTGGAGTTTCTGGAAAGAATAAAATGAGATATATGCATTCAATCCACACTTCATCTGAGATTGGAGTGGTCATTTCTACAGCCTGAAGGATAAGAATATGATGAAGCCACCTTTAAGACCTAAAAATCACCTTTCTCTACAATGTATTCATTGCAACTCTCCCTGTTAATTATTTCTTAATGCCATGTAATTAAATATTAACATATTGATTTAAGGAATTCACATAAGAGTTTGCATGGTAAAATGATTTAATTTATTCATTAGGTAATATAATTTCACAGTGTTATTCAATGTTTCTTTAAAGACTGAATTTAAACATTGAGAAAACAGGAATTGGAAGAAACAGTCTTGTGACACAAGTAAATTTTAAGTGACATTGTATTGTACATCCTAAAAGCTAGAGGTGAGTTTTAGACAAATTGGATATTTATCGTTTGAAATATAGAAAGAATTGAATAACAATGTTTTGCTAAATTAATTATAGAATAAATTAATATGTTCTTTTTGATGACATGTTGTTATTGTTCATGATTTGAATTAGTATGCATAAAATAAGTAATATTAATTGTGTAACAAATTTTTCATGTAATTTTTCTAAAAGTCGTAATTTTTAAAGTTGATAACATTAACCACATTTCATATATGAGAAACTCAAGGCTTATGTAATTCAGAAAACTTGCCTCATATACTTAACTGGAAAATCTGGAATTCAAACATAAACTTATCTAATTCCAAAGCCTGTTCATACCACTGTGTCCTCTTTTGGCTTGAAAACATTATGATTCTAAGTATACAGGTCTCCATTAAATGAGCCATTCCATAGCACTATTATTGGGCCTTTAATGGATAAACTGATTGGCCAATCTAATTTATTTCCCAATGAAATAGTCTTCATTACAAATGCAGTTGAAATGTTTACATTTAATTACAATTTCATGCTGAGTGGAAAATTAATTTTCAATCTATCAAGAGATTTATTTAATACCTACTATATAGAGTACATACAAACACAATATCTATTTTGTTAAATATGAAAGACACAGTACTACCCAAAACAGGTAGTATGCCCCCCCTCGAGCTCATAACCTGAACTAGAAAGACAGAATGATAAACAAAGGTTAATTAAATAATATCAGAGAGGAAATATGGTGTGCTACCAGAAATACGACAGGAGAACTCACCTTGGTTGAAAGTTAGAGATGCTCCCCTGAAAGTTATATTAAGCCAAGTTCAGAAAAAAAAGTTGAAGATACATAAGGGATTGGTAGAAGTGTGAGGAACAGGGAGCATGACATGAAGAGTACAGGTGGATAGACTAGATAACCAACAAAGGAATACAGATGTAAAGCCATTCCAGAAATGTCCCATTCCCCTGTTAAGCCTTTATGCCCTGCCTGGAGAAGCAAAGGCGGTACAATTTAATCTGATCATTGAGATTAGTCTCATCTTGATAAGATCTTCATTGAGACCATCCCTCTGTAGGTATAAGAAAATAGTTTGACTTCCCAAATTACTGCCATACAAAAGTATTCTACTTGATCCCTTCTATAACTGATTTCCAGGCAGCTTTCTTTGACTTTAGGGAATGAAGTTACAATCAACATGAACTGTCTATTCAACCCATAAAAATTCCTCCCCTCACTTTCTAGTTTCCAATAGAGTATTTATCCTCAGGGATAAAAGACAAAATAATTTTAATAAAGGACATCTAATAATAGATTAAAAAAACAAAAATTCAGAGAAAAATATTTAACACCATAGTGGTGGAAAGGCGTATCACTCCAACAAAGTGGGGATGTTGGGAATTTGAATGTCCTTATGAAAACATGCTATGAGACACGTGAATCATGGGTGTACTTATTTCATATGCTGAAACAAATTTCTACATAATACATATTATATATAAACTCCACCAGTTACATCCTGACAGTAAACTCAGGGAGTGAATCTCAGCAACCTGTGTACTAACAACCCTTTCAGTAATTCTCATGCACAGTAAAAATATTGGGATCCACTGCCTTCTCTAAGGTGACTAGGAAGCTGGCTTTATTCCAGGGCCACAATTTTCATTTCTCTTCCTTCCTTTCTAAACTGCTTACAAATACACCTTAAGAAACCTTGTGGATAACAATAACAATATTTTTGTATTAGAAGTTTTCTAAGTAGCAATTCTGAATCAGCGAATACTCCTCAAATAGTAGTCACTTTCTGATGTGTGTCTCTATTTCATTTGTAATTCATTTGCCTAAACCTGGGATGTTTTCCTATGAGAGTACTACAGTAAAGAATGGTATGCTTCCCAAACTAGATCGCAGGAATGTTTCTTCACCAGTATTAAATGGTACACATGTTTAAATGAAATGTAGTGAAAAAGAATGTTACAATAAAAATGCAGATCATGGGAGGGGAAAGATGGCAGAGGAGTAGGGGACCCTATTTCAACTGGTCCCCGGAATTGAGCTGGATATCTACCAGACCACTCTGAGCACCCACGAAACCAGCCTGATGTAAGAAGATCTGGATCTCTACAAACAGAATATCGCAGGCAGTTGGTTTTGAGGTTCGAAGCGGGGAGCCCTGATTCTGCGGGCAGATATCGGAGGGTAAACGGCAGCGGGAGGGAGCCTGGTTGTGGGGAGCCTACACCGCCGGTGAGCGACAGCCTCACATGCGGCAGACGGGGCACAGACTCGCAGACCAGACCGGTAGCGTCGGGAAAGGACTTTAGGGCAGCCCCCGGGGCGGAAACCCAGAGCGGTGGGGTCACGCGCACGCGAACTGCAGCCCCCCCCCGGACAGAAACCGGAGCGACGGTTGCGCGCACGCGAACTGCAGCCTCCGAGACGGAAACCCGGTGCGCCGGGGTCGCGCCGGTGAACTGCAACTCCCGGGGGTGGAAACCCCAAGCGGCAGAGTCGCATGCACGCGAACTGGGAGCGGTTGGCAGTTTTAGAAGCACAAAGGGCAGAGACGTGCCCCGACCTGGAGGCTGGACTGGGGGTGCTGCGGAGGGGCGCACAGCCCAGGCCGCTGCAGTTGATAGCAGCACGGACAGAAACGGAGACAGTGTTGGGGCGCCTGGGTGGCTCAGTTGGTTAAGCGACTGCCTTCGGCTCAGGACATGATCCTGGAGTCCCGGGATCGAGTCCCACATCAGGTTCCCTGCTCAGCAGGGAGTCTGCTTCTCCCTCTGACCCTCCTCCCTCTCATGCTCTCTGTCTCTCATTGTCTCTCTCGCAAATAAATAAAATCTTAAAAAAAAAAAAAAAAAAAAATTAAAAAAAAAAAAAAAAAAAGAAACGGAGACAGTGTGGCCTGGAGAGCTCACTGAAGAACAGACTGCGGTCTCTCCGCTCTGAGGCAGAGGGTTGGAAACGGTCTCTTCTGCTCTGACTCGCAGAAGAGATGCAGAAAGCCGCCAGAGAACAAAAGCCCCAAAGATTGATTCCCGCTGAGCCCATCCCCCGCCACAGGGGCGCAGGGCAACTCCGCCCCAACAGGGTTGCCTGAGTAACAGCGCGGCAGGCCCCTCCCGCAGAAGACAGGCTGGGAAAACAAGAGGCCAGCAACCCTAAGGTCCCAAGAAAACAGGTGCATCTTGCTTGGGTTCTGGTCCATAATTTGGACTCTATACATTCCCTCAACCACCCATCAACAGAATGACTAGGAGGAGGAGCCCCCAAAATAGAAAAGACTCAGATTATGACTTATGCTGCAGATTTACAAATGGATGCAGACATAACCAAGATGTCAGAGATGGAATTCAGGCTAGCAATTGTGAAGACAATGGCTAGAATGGAGAAATCAATTAATGGCAACATAGAGTCTCTAAGGGCAGAAATAAAAGGTGAATTGGCAGAACTTAAAAATGCTATCAATGAGATTCAATCCAATCTAGATAATCTAACAGCTAGGGTAACTGAGACAGAAGAGAGAATAAGCGATCTGGAAGACAGTATAATAGATAAAAAGGGAAAAGAGGAGGCCAGGGAAAAACAACTCAGAATCCATGAAAATAGAATCAGAGAAATACGTGACTCCATGAAGCGTTCCAATGTCAGAATAATTGGAATCCCGGAGGGAGTGGAGAGAGAGAGAGGGCTAGAAGATGTATTTGAGCAAATCATAGCTGAGAACTTCCCTAATCTGGGGAATGAAATAAACATTCGAGTCCTAGAGGCAGAGAGGACCCCTCCCAAGATCAAGGAAAACAGGCCAACACCCCGGCATGTAATAGTAAAACTTGCAAATCTTAGAACCAAGGAAACCATCTTAAGGGCACTTAGGGGGAAGAGATTCCTTACATACAGAGGGAGGAACATCAGAATAATGTCAGACCTATCCACAGAGACCTGGCAAGCCAGAAAGGCCTGGCAAGAGATATTCAGGGTACTAAATGAGAAGAACATGCAGCCAAGAATACTTTATCCGGCAAGGCTTTCATTTAGAATGGATGGAGAGATGCAGAGCTTCCACGACTGGCAGAAACTGAAAGAATATGTGACCACTAAGCCGGCCCTGCAAGAAATATTCAGGGGGGTTCTATAAAAGGAGAAAGACCCCAAGAGTGATCTACAACAGAAATTTACAGGGACAATCTATAAAAACAACGTCTTCACAGGCAACATGATGACAATTAATTCATATCTTTCAATAATCACTCTCAACGTGAATGGCCTAAACGCTCCCATAAAGAGGCACAGGGTTGCAGATTGGATAAAAAGACAGGACCCATCCATATGCTGTCTACAAGAGACTCATTTTGAACCTAAAGATACATCCAGACTGGAAGTGAAGGGATGGAGATCCATCTTCCATGCCAGCGGACCTCAAAAGAAAGCTGGGGTAGCAATTCTTATATCAGACAAATTAGATTTTAAACTAAAGTCTGTAATAAGAGACACAGAAGGACACTATATCATTCTTAAAGGGTCTATCCAACAAGAAGATCTAACAATTGTAAATATCTATGCCCCCAACATGGGAGCAGCCATCTACATAAGCCAACTGTTAACCAAAATAAAGAGTCATATTGATAACAATACGTTAATTGTAGGAGACCTCAATACTCCACTCTCAGCAATGGACAGATCATCTAAGCAGAAAATCAATAAGGAAACAAGAGCTTTGAATGATACATTGGACCAGATGGACCTCATAGATATTTACAGAACATTCCACCCTAAAACAACAGAATACTCATTCTTCTCAAGCGCACATGGAACTTTCTCCAGAATAGACCATATACTGGGTCACAAATCAGGTCTCAACTGAGACCAAAAGATTGAGATTATTCCCTGCATATTCTCAGACCACAATGCTCTAAAACCGGAACTCAATCACAAGAAAAACTTTGGCAGAAATTCAAACACTTGGAAGCTAAAGGCCACTCTGCTCAAGAATGTTTGGGTCAACCAAGAAATCAAAGAAGAATTTAAACAATTCATGGAAATCAATGAGAACGAAAACATATCAGTCCAAAACCTATGGGATACTGCAAAGGCGGTCCTAAGGGGGGAATACATAGCCATCCAAGCCTCACTCAAAAAAATAGAAAAATCCCGAATTCACCAACTAACTCTACACCTTAAAGAACTAGAGAAAAAGCAACAAACGATGCCTAAGCCACACATTAGAAGAGAAATAATTAAAATTAGAGTAGAAATCAATGAATTAGAAACCAGAAACACAGTAGATCAGATCAACGAAACTAGAAGTTGGTTCTTTGAAAGAATTAATAAGATTGATAAGCCACTGTCCAGACTTATCCAAAAGAAGAGAGAAAGGACCCAAATTAATAAAATTATGAATGAAAGGGGAGAGATCGCGACTAACACCAAGGACATAGAAACAATTATTAGAAATTATTATCAACAACTATATGCCAATAAACTGAGCAATCTGGATGAAATGGAGGCCTTCCTGGAAACCTATAAACTGCCAAGACTGAAACAGGAAGAAATTGACAACCCGAATAGGCCAATAACCAGTAACGAGATTGAAGCAGTGATCAAAAACCTCCCCAAAAACAAGAGTCCAGGGCCTGATGGATTCCCTGGGGAATTCTACCAAACATTCAAAGAAGAAATAATACCTATTCTACTGAAGCTCTTTCAAAAAATAGAAACAGAAGGAAAACTTCCAAACTCATTCTATGAGGCCAGCATTACCTTAATCCCCAAACCAGGCAAAGACCCCATCAAAAAGGAGAATTTCAGACTGATATCCCTGATGAATATGGATTCCAAAATCCTCAACAAAATCCTAGCTAATAGGATCCAAAACACATTAAAAGGATCATCCACCACGACCAAGTGGGATTTATCCCCAGGATGCAAGGGTGGTTCAACATTCACAAATCAATCCATGTGATAGAACACATTAATAAGACGAGGGAGAAGAACCATATGGTCCTCTCAATTGATGCAGAAAAAGCATTTGACAAAATACAACATCCTTTCCTGATTAAAACTCTCCAGAGTATAGGGATAGAAGGAACATTCCTCAAGCTCATAAAATTCATCTATGAAAAACCCACAGCGAATATCATCCTCAATGGGGAAAAGCTGAGAGCCTTTCCCTTAAGATCAGGAACACGTCAAGGGTGCCCACTCTCACCACTGTTCAACATAGTACTAGAAGTCCTAGCAACAGCAATCAGACAACAAAAAGAAATAAAAGGTATTCAAATTGCCAAAGAAGAAGTCAAACTCTCTCTTTTCGCAGACGACATGATACTTTATGTGGAAAACCCAAAAGACTCCACTCCCAAATTACTAGAACTCATCCAGCAATTCAGTAATGTGGCAGGATACAAAATCAATGCACAGAAATCAGTTGCTTTCTTATACACTAACAACGCAACTGTAGAAAGAGAAATTAAAGAAACGATTCCATTTACAATAGCACCAAAAACCATAAGATACCTCGGAATAAACCTAACCAAAGAGGTAAAGGATCTATACTCTAGGAACTACAGAACACTCATGAAAGAAATTGAAGAAGACACAAAAAGATGGAAAAATATTCCATGCTCATGGATCGGAAGAATAGACATTGTTAAAATGTCTATGCTACCCAGAGCAATCTATACATTCAATGCCATCCCGATCAAAATTCCAATGACATTTTTCAAAGTGCTGGAACAAACAATCCTAAAATTTGTATGGAATCAGAAAAGACCCCGTTATCGCCAAGGAGATGTTGAAAAAGAAGAACAAAGCTGGGGGCATCACGTTGCCCGATTTCAAGCTATATTACAAATCAGTGATCACCAAGACAGCATGGTACTGGCACCAAATCAGACATACAGACCAGTGGAACAGAATAGAGAACCCAGATATGGACCCTCAACTCTATGGTCAAATAATCTTTGACAAAGCAGGAAAAAACATGCAATGGAAAAAAGACAGTCTCTTCAATAAATGGTGCTGGGAAAATTGGACAGCCACATGCAGAAGAATGAAACTTGACCATTCTCTAACACCACTCACGAAGATAAACTCAAAGTGGATGAAAGACCTCAATGTGAGACAGGAATCCATCAAAATCCTAGAGGAGAACATAGGCAGTAACCTCTTTGACATCGGCCACCGCAACTTCTTTCAAGATACATCTCCAAAAGCTAGTGAAACAAAAGCAAAAATGAACTTTTGGGACTTCATCAAGATACAAAGCTTCTGCACAGCAAAGGAAACAATCAACAAAACAAAGAGGCACCCCACAGAATGGGAGAAGATATTTGCAAATGACACTACAGATAAAGGGCCGGTATCCAAAATCTATAAAGAACTTCTCAAACTCAACACCCAAAAAACAAATAATCAAGTCAAAAAGTGGGCAGAAGAGATGAACAGACATTTCTCTGAAGAAGATATACAAATGGCTAACAGACACATGAAAAAATGTTCATCATCATTAGCCATCAGGGAAATCCAAATCAAAAGCACACTGAGATACCACCTTACACCAGTTAGAATGGTCAAAATGGACAGGGAAAGAAACAACAAATGTTGGCGAGAATGTGGAGAAAGGGGAACCCTCTTACACTGTTGGTGGGAATGCAAGTTGGTACAGCCACTTTGGAAAACAGTGTGGCGGTTCCTCAAAAATTTAAAAATAGAGCTACCCTATGACCCAGCAATTGCACTCCTGGGTATTTACCCCAAAGACACAGATGTAGTGAAAAGAAGGGCCATATGCACCCCAATGTTCATAGCAGCAATGTCCGCAATAGCCAAACTGTGGAAAGAGCCGAGATGCCCTTCAACAGATGAATGGATAAAGAAGATGTGGTCCATATATACAATGGAATATTACTCAGCCATCAGAAAAGATGAATACCCAACTTTTACATCAACATGGATGGGACTGGAGGAGATTATGCTAAGCGAAGTAAGTCAAGCAGAGAAAGTCAATTATCATATGGTTTCACTTATTTGTGGAACATAAGGAATAACATGGAGGACATTAGGAGAAGGAAGGGAAAAATGGGGGGGAGAATTGGAGGGAGAGATGAACCATGAGAGACTATGGACCTGAGAAACAAACAGGGTTCTAGAGGGGAGGGGGGAGGGGGGATTGGTTAGCCCGGTGATGGGTATTAAGGAGGGCACGTACTGCATGGAGCACTGGGTGTTATATGAAAACAATGGATCGTGGATCACTACATCAAAAACTAATGATGTATTGTATGGTGACTAACATAATAAAATTAAAAACTACAAAAAAAATTAAAATTAAAATTAAAGAAAAATGCAGATCATGTAATAGTATTAGAAATTATGCTTTTAGTATTACAAATTACAGCTTAAAGAAGACCAAAGTGATTTAGATTATAAAGAGGTAAATAAAAAATAGTCTGACTTCAAAGTAGAGTTCTGTGACCCATCAAGGACTGTACTGGTTGGTGGTAATAATACTTTATTAAATCTAATTTCACATCAAAATATGTACTTTTTTTGTAAATTCAGGTATGTCTTTAGCACTTCTTTTATACTTAGTCATAGTTTGGTAAACTTTTGCCCATACATAGAATGAAGGTAGAAAGTGAAAATTAGATAGTTTTGTGAAATAGGATAAGCTTGGGAAGAAGGGTGGAATATGAACATAATTTTTATGAATGAGATCAAGGTAAGATGGGGGATGAGAGACAATAGATTATCTGGAAATGAAGAAAAGAAGTGGTGAGTAAATATTAGTTCAGAAAACTGTCTGCATTACCCATTTGGAACTGTTAAACTCTTGCTGATTAGCCTGCAAGGTGGAAGATCAGCTGGAAGGAGAAAATGTGGAGGGAATTGTCAGCCTGGTTGAGCCGAAGAAAAGAGAGGCAGAACAGGCGAATTTGTATGCATGAGATATTTTTAATCTGGGTGTTCTTAACTCTGGCTGAACCTATATTTAGTAGGCATATCAGAGGATAAGCATCTTTTTATGCTAAGAAGTTGTTTTCATTTCTTTAAGATGATTATCTTCAGTTCAGCAGTAGATAAAGTACATTATACCTGCTTTTGTCGTTGATAACCTGAAGAATTTGATGAATTCTATTAGTGAGGAAACTCTACCTAAGTGTAAATTATGCATGAATTATCATCCTAAATTGCTTATTCTGCTTTTAGGGATAAAAATTAGTCTCTAGAAAGCCAGTAGCATTTTTTTTTCTATCATCATATACTGACATTGCCCGTTACCGTTTATAATGGTTCTTTAAAATTCCACAATGCTATGGTAATTCTCAAATTATCAACTCAAAAGTGACTAGATTTATAATAAAATATTGATATAACTTCAAGCATATCCACCTACTTAGGGACACTATAAAAACTGGGTAGCTTTCTCTCCACACTTGACTCAGTCAAGTTCTAAGACAGTGCTATATACTGCTCCCCGTTGCACATTCCTAGACTATATTATTCCTTGGGGGGGTTATTTCAAATTGAAATTCACCTTCGTAGTGAAATTAATTCATTCAGTTTTTCAAATACTTATATAAATACCAATATTCTAGTCTGGTAATCAGTGATAAATCTAACAAAATTCTAAATTCTCCCTTCTTGGATGTTATAGTCTAAATAAATTCCAAAAAACGCTAAGATCTAAACAAAAATCATATCTAGCTTTTAAAAGAATTGTTATTTTTAAAGGATGAATTTAGATAAACAAAAATTTAATGAGCATCTTTTCATGTGTCTGTTAGCCATCTGGATGTCTTCTTCGGAAAAATGTTCATGTCTTCTGCCCAATTCTTAACTGGATTATTTATTTTGGGGGTGTTGAGTTTGATAAGTTCTTTATAGATTTTGGATACTAACCCTTTATCAGATATGTCATTTGCAAATATCTTCACCCATTCTGTAGGTTGCCTCTTAGTTGTGTTATTTTCTTCACTGTGCAGAAGCTTTTTATCTTGATCAAGTCCCGATAGTTCATTTTTGCTCTTGCATTCATTGCCTCTGGAGTTGTGTCTAGTAAGAAGCTGCACTATGGCTGAGGTCAAAGAGGTTGCTGCCTGTGTTCTCTAGGATTTTGATGGTTTCCTGTCTCACATGTAGGTCTCTCATCCATTTTGAATTTATTTTTGTGTAGTATGGTGTAAGAAAGTGGTCGGGTTTCTTTCTTCTTCGTGTTGCTGTCCAGTTCTCCCAACACCATGAAATCAAAAATGTATGTGTATAAATATATTTTAATTTAGGAGAATGAAGAACCATACATGATGGTTTAGGACAGCTCTATCTTTTTTGTAATTTAGGGAAGGAATATTATATTCTGTAGAAATGAATTAACAGTAGAAGTTCCTAAAGAAAAGTCACACTTATTTGACATCTTTAATATTAAATAGAAGATAGGGACTCATTAAATGGTTTTAAGAAATTCTCCTTAATGGAAGCTTATTTTCTAAAGACTTTATCTAAAGTGGAGTTAAGCAAATGATCAAGGAGTCTAGCTCTTTTTATCCAGAGCAGCAAACATCTCTTCTGTGCTTAATAAGTAAGTATATGACAGCTGTGGCAGGAGCTCATTACAGTTATGTTGCTGCTAGGAACTTCAATTATTACTGTCATTGTACTTTACATTCAAAAGGACATTTTGATTCATGTTGCTCTAAACATATTTTTTTCCTCACTATAGAAATGGGTTTAGTGGATAATTCTATTCTGTTTCCAATGAAAGGCATTAGCTTTGAAATGAACAGATAAATACTATGAAATGTCAATATGATTAACAATCTGGGGCATAAAAATTGCTTTAGTGAAATTATTTTTTCTAAAATTATATGTTTAATTCAACATCTCCCCCCCACACACACACACAAAAAGTATTGAGTGGCCACTATGTACAAGGCAAACTTATTATTTGTAGGTACTGGGGATGGATGGATGCATAACATTATATTACCCTGTCCCAAAAGAGTGCATATCAATAGAAGAAATAAAACGTATACCTAAGTATCTGCAATATGAGGTAGAAAATGAAAATAAGGTGTGTGTTGGACTGAATATATAAAGTCCTTCATGATCTCACAAAGCAACTACTCCCTAAAGTGACACCACAGTCTATGGGGGTGGGGGTTGCAGAAGGTAAGTAGAAAGGACAAAGCAAGAACATGAACTTTAGTATTACTGGCTAAGCCTCAAAGACAAATTCATTTCTGCTTTGTGACCATGGTGAATTATAATTGGACCAGGAGAGATGCCAAGGACTTCTCTTTCTCTGCCCAAAAGTAGAGAAAAAGCTAGTTCTTTCTAGAGTAGTAGTTCTCAAACCTTAATACCCATCACAATTCCTAGAGGGCATATTAAATACAGATTTCTGGACATGAGAATTTGCATTCTTACTAATGTCCTAGGCGATGCTCATGGTCCAGGGACCAGACTTAGGGAACAGTTCTCTAAGGGCTCATTGTGGAATTGGTTCTCTGAATCTTGCCACATCAAATTCAACTGAAAGAGAGAAAAGGGGAATATTCCCTGTGGCCTTCAGATCCACGTGTGGTCAGCCAAACTACATACCTTATATTTCTTTCCTATGCTTCAGAAATGTTGAACATACTATTTTGATGTGCTATATCCATATCAGAACATTTCGCACTGAAATTAGAGTGAAGATGGTTTGTGTGTGTGTGTCTGGGTTAGCTGTTTGGTGTTGGGAGCAAAGAGCTTTGAGTGGTCTTGAGCTCTTCAAAGCATGTAAAATGCATTTCTACTATCAAGGTGAAAGCAGATGATTACTATAGTTATAATTTTTTATTTAGAGTGTAGAGGATTGAATAGTGTGCCTGAAATTCCATGTCCACTAAGAGCCTGTGAATGTGACATTTGGAAATAAGGTCTTTGCAGATGTAATCAAGGTAAGATGAGATCATATTTGTGATACTGTGATTTATAGGAAACATATATTTGATTTTCATCCATGGTTCCTGGCTCACAGTTCCCCAAACCCTTGAAATTTCCCAAGTGTTGAGAGAGTTACAACTGTCCTGTTAGGTGAATAAAGTGCCCTTTGGAAAGCACCTAATGATCAGGCTGGTTACCAATGGAGCCAACCATGTGATGAACTTTCAGTCCCACCCCCAGACCTCTGGGGCTGGAGGACATTGTCATGTTTATGTAATGAAGCCTTTACAAAAACCTAGAAGGATGGGATCTGGGGAATTTTGAGTTGGTAAACATATGGATATATGGGAAAAACCATGTGCTTAGGGAGGATATGTAAGCTCTTCACCCTTTTCCTATATATCTTATCTATGTATCTCTTCCAACTAGCTGCTCCTGAGTTATATCCTTTTTAAAACAAACTATTGATCTCATAAGTAAAATGTTTTTCTGAGTCCTGTGAGCCACTCTAGCAAATTAATTGAACCAAAGAAGGGGGTTGTGGGAACCTGAGATTTATAGCCGGCTGATCAGAAATACAGGTAACAACAGCCAGGGCTTGCAACTGGTATCTGCAGTCAAGGAAAGGGTTGGGGTCAGTGAGTTAGAAAGACAAGTAATAACCTGGGCTTGTGATTGGCATCTGAAGTGGGGGCTCAGGAGAGTCTTTTAGGACTGAACACTGAACCTGTGGAATCTGATGCTATCTCTGGGTAGATTAAGCATCTGACTCTTGATTTCGGCTCAGGTCATCATCTCAGGGTCCTGGGAACAAGCCCCACATTGGACTTTGTGATCGGTGGGGAGTCAGCTTGAGATTCTCTCTCTCCCTCTCCCTCTGCCCCGCCCCCCACTCCCACATGTGCACGTGCTCTCTCTCTCAAATAAATAAATCTAAAAAAAAAAAAGTGCTGGGGTCTGAGAATTTGTTGGTGTGGAGGACCCCTCCCCCAAATTGGAACTAGTCTTAGAGCCAGTTTATACTTGATTAGCCTGGGACCCAAATCCAATAAAACTGATATCTTCGTATGAAGAGGAGAAGAGATGCAGATACATAGTGCAGGAGCCCCATGACATCATAAGCAGAGATTAGAGTGATACAAATCTAAGCCAGGGAAAGCCAAGGATTACAGGCAACCACCAGAAGCTGGAAGATTCAAGGAACTGATTCTCCCTTACAGCCTCTACTAGGAACAAATCCTGTAGACACTCTGATTTCTGTGTAGGGTAACTTTTTTTTTCCCCTCCGGGCCCATCTGAAATGATTCTGCACAAATCCACAATTTTAGCAAATTAATCCATTCTTTGCCCTACATACAATGTAGTTCTCTACTCGTTTACACCTTGTTGTTCAAGACCCAAGTGAAATTGAATTTTGAAAAGAAAATGTCATCAGGGTGAATATAATAAGCTATTTTGTCATACTTTAAATAAATTTCTTCTTATTCTGTAGCTTTATACTCCATACATTCTTACTCCATAGACTAAATAAATATCTTATTCCAACTTAACTTTCTGTTTTATCATTTCTAACAAGAGAGTCTGGACGAGTAGGAGAGGCAGGTCTTATGCCTTAAGCATCTAACAAAATGCCCTCGGTGAATACTTGCTTATTCATATATACTATGCGTTTCTTGAAAGTTCTCATCCTTCACCTAAACATTTACCTCTTAAATATTTTTTTTTCTAACTTAGCTTATGTGTAGTTGGCTCTAAAAGAAAAAAAAAATGATATTTTACTGGGAAAAAATTAATTGTATTTAAGTAGACTCAAAAAGCTGATTTAATGTGAATGATATTTTCCATATGCTGACTTTAAAGGAACTCTCAAGGTTACAGTATTACGTTCCCCTAAAATTGTCAGGTCTCGTTTTTAGAGCCCAGAAAGTCCAAACAAAGAAGGTATCCTTGTTGCAAAGAGTCACAAGCATTTCGGGAAGGAGTCAGTCCAGTGAATGCAAACATTCACAAAAGGGACTAAGCGCCGGAAACATACAAAATACAGTGTCAGAGAAAACATGAGGGTTATGGACGGCCAAAATCAATCTTTTCAAGCAGAAAAAAAAGTCTTTCTAAAAAGACTTATATTCTGTGTGACCATAATTGTAGGCCTGAATAGAATGTTCTTTCGATTTGGGGGCTGCAATCATTCACTGAAGCATGTATTGATTGAAAAAGCCTCATGAGAATTCTGATTACCCTAACATTTTTAACTTGGAGTGAAAGGGGCAGCTTTTTTATTTCATTTTATGCAAAATTACAGTAATTACTGTCTGACCTTTTTGATATGGACTGTTAAGCATTACACTGCTGGATCTTTTGACAGAATCAATTATTTTAATTATGACTATCTGACAAGAAGAATCCAGGACATAAACAAGAAAAGAATATTTAAATAAAATGGAAAACAGATTTTTTGACACATAATACAAAGTGCTGTTAATTATAAACTTGACCATTGTAAGCTTTTAGCACTTGTTTTAAATTCAATTTTCATTTCCAAATTACACTTTCATAGACAAAGACGATTTACATAATGAATACACTGAACAATAACATAAATTCTCTCAAAGAAGAGGCAAGGACTAAGGAAAAAATAAGCAACAATGAAAATCTAAGACTTAACATTACCAGATAGAGATATCAATGTGTTTTAGAGTGGTAAACTAAAAAGGTAATGAAATAATTTAAAGGAATATGTCCTGTACACCAATGCAAACCCATGTCTAAAATCTATCTAAAAAAAATAAAGATATGGCAATAAAAACTCTGAGGTTTTTTGCATTTATATTTTATATATATTTTTAAGCTTTAATGTAATAAATATATTATATGGGTTTTCATTTTTAACTGATGGGAATGACTAGAAGCTTTTCTATCACATGGCCAAACCTTTGTCCCGCAAAAAAAACCCAAAAAACAAAAAGAATAAAAAACCCAAAAAACAAAAGAAACAACCTGTGAGTTCCTTTGGCAGAGTTAGCATAGTATAACCAGTTTGATATTCTTAATCTATGTCTCCTCATATTTATGTTTAAATCCATCATCTGCAAAACTATACTTGGACACATACAGACAATTCAAACAGATTTCATTTTTTTCTAGTGGCCCTGATTCTAGATAAATACTGAAATGATTTACAAGCGAATTGTGCTTGCTAACATGTACAGATGGGGGGGCGGGGAATGATTTTGTTTTTTCAAAGTGATACTCATTAGTTTGTTTAATCATTTCACCTTGGAAAGTACCCAGTAAGAGAAGAGAGTAAACATTTTGATTTCAGAGACTCCTGGGTGGCTCAGTCGGTTAAGCGTCTGCCTTCGGCTCAAGTTATAATTCCAGGGTCCTGGGATTGAGTCTCACATCGGGCTCCTTCCTTAGCGGGGAGCCTGCTTCTCCCTCTCCCTGCCACTCCCCACTGCTTGTGCTCTCTCTCTGACAAATAAATAATAAAATCTTTAAAGAGGAAACATTTTTATTTCACTAATCAAAAAATGGTTTTCTGAAGAGAACTGGACTCTCAGGATACTCTGAAGGAAGTAAGGGATGATGGTGGTGAGCATGACAGAAGAGTAAGGGCTAGGAACAGAAGACAGTGAGTCCTGTGAGGGGTGAAGAAGAGGAATGAGAGGTCAAACAAATAGTTTCCTTTGTGTAGAGAAGAAAAGCTCTGTAAGAAAGGAGTACTTTGGCTTCTCTGGGAGTGGCCACTGCATGGGAGCCTCTGCAGGATGATAATCTCTAATTTGATTGTGGTAAACCTCACATGGCCATATACAAAGATTAAAATTCTTCCAACAATACTCCTAAAATAATTTACAAAATTTGTATATTGTAAATTTTGCAAGTATTTGAAGCTATTAAACATAAAACCCAAGCATTTATTTTTAAAAAATTAAACAGTTCATTGAAGAATTTGTTTTAAAAAAAATTAACAAAGCCTCACAGACCTGCAGGACAACACCAAGCCATCCAACCACCGTGTAAATGGAATTGCAAAACAGGAGAGAGAAAAAGGGTAGAAGAAATATTTGAAGAAATAAGGTCTGAACCTTTCCATTAGGAGGAAGACAAAATTATTGATTGATATGAGATGAACAGTAAACCCCAAGGAGGATATACAAATGATAACCACACTAGATAAATCAGAGTCAAACTGTTGAAAACCAAAGATACACCCTACAGGTGGCAGCCTGGCCAAAACAGGGCGTAGGAAATCCGTCACACATTTGGGTTACTTTCTATAGATGTTTCCCATGTCCTTTTTGCACCTGATCTTGTGGCTGTGAGTTGGGAAGTAATAGGACAGAGGTAAAGTTATTACCAATAGAATGTGTTCCCTGATGTTCTGGTAGTGGAGGGAGAGAAATCCTCCACCCCATGTCTATAGAGGGAGCACCTTCCACCCTGGGAAGCACAGGGAAGAAGAGGACATTAGTAGTCTTTTCTCTTTCAGAGTCTGTCTGTGCAGCCTTGATAAGGAAGGAAAGCACCCTGGTGCAGCATTCCCAAATGATTGTCAAAGCCTGAAATTTACCTGACACTGGATCTGCCAACCTGGCCAAATCTTGGGCTCCGATCACCATTTGATCATCATTTTTTCTAGTTTTATCAGAACCTCTGTCTATCTGAAACAGCCAAGGATGGCACCGTTCCTGCACATCCCTGCAAAACAGCCTGACCATACCGCCAGATGTCTCCCATCGCCCTAGCCTTCATTTGGTCATTCACTGGGGTGAATGAATCCTGCCTGGTTAGTGGTGTAGACAGACAAGACAGATTGGATTGTCTTCAGGAAATCCGTCTCAAAAGGAGAAACCAACTTGATTACTGAAACTGACTTGGGAACCCCAAGGCTTATTAGTCTGCTGAGAGGGCCCAGTGGAGCCCCTAACAACCTGGGCACTTATAGGAGCCCTCCCCCCACCACTAAAAACAAAACAACAACAACAAAAAACCCTTGTGAACACTTTCCAGGGAATCTGGACAATACTTTAAAAGTAAAACTCAGGTATTAGCTTACCTCCCTCCCCAAAACATAGTGAATCGCATCTTATATAAGACCACAGGTTACCTTTAATTGTTATGGAAATACCACTGGTGGATCATGCGGCCCTCAGATGACTGCAGAGATCTCCCCAGAGTGAAACCCCTCTTGGTTACTGTGGAGAGCTACCGTGTGTGTAGTTATCCCTACAATGGGAGTCATCGGTCATAAAAGGTGGTATGAATTATGTCTCTGATTTTATCTACAATGATCAATGACATCATCTCTAAAAGGGAAAAGGACCAGCCTTAATTCACTGGCCAGTTCATTAGGGATGATATAATGGCCTAGACTTCCTCCTTCTGAGGCAAGGAGGAGCTCTGTAGTCACAAATACTCCCTGCTGGACCTGCTGTAGAAAGGTCAGTTCAGAAGGCTGAGAAAGCTATCTGACTTTCTAAGATAGACCCTAGTGGTTAATGAGATTTGTTCAGTTGGCAGGGTCCAGGACCCTGGAGGTCATGGTTGAAATCAAAACCATAGGTTGACCTCATCCTGCTGCTTGGCATTGTGTTGATAGTAGCCTTAATTAAGTTTTGTATGAAACGCAATGAATAGATCTGGTTTTGGCCTCGTTCAGATTAATCAGAGAGGCTGGCAGAGCGGTACTCTTAAGGGAAATTCACCAGAATACAAAGCAATGTGCAAATAAGGGATCTGTACACTGTCCATGGTGCTCTCACATTTCTGCATGTCTTGGAAGCTGGCCTCTGTTCCAGACTATCTTTTCTAGGAAGCTGGTATACAAAATACTTAAAAGACAGAGTGGTTCCCTCCAAACAAAGTGCAGGTTTGCAGAGAGTGATGGAAGAGAGAGACAGTGCCTTTCTTAACATCAGGCACATGGACTCTCCATCATAAAAGATTTGGGTTCCTTAAGCTCTAGATTCCTCTCCCATCATGTCATCCACTGTGTGTGTGGATTTCCACTCTCCCTCTTCTTGTCACACTGTGGTAATTGGAGCTCAAGGAACCAGCCTAAGGAAGTGCTGATACCCTATTATTCCTGTGAGTGATCAAGTCCTTTGTCTCTGATCAAGAGTCTCATGTCTTCTGTCAGCATCCATGAAACTGTGACAGGCTAACTTCTTGGTTTGCAATTAAGGTTAAATTTTCTACTCACAATAGTTCTGGGCAAGCACACTTTCTCTAACCAGATCCAAACATAACTCAAGTTTCCTGTTTAAATTTCTTTTTACATTTATACGGAAGATGACATTAACCCTGTCCTTTTACGCACTATCTTTCAAATACCATTTAATCCAATACGTTTAGAGTTATCTAATACTTTCTTTGTCTTTATTACCTGTTTTTTTTTTTTTTTCCTACAAAGAATAGTATACATACTTCATGTAAATGTCACGCTAAGTCACCTGAAACTGGAGGGTCTGCTATGCAAATATTTTTAGAAACCAAAAGAAGGTGGCACAATTAACATAGATGGACTATTATAAGAACTGTACACAACTGTGAGTCTACCTATTGCTACATATTAAAATATTTTGCAGTATGCTACAAACTTTAATTTATTACAAACAGAAAAAGAAAAAGGGGAAAAAAGGGAAGAAAAATTAGCTATGTTCTTTCATCTATCACATTCTCATCACTTAACTATACAAAGACAAGATCCTTATTTAAAGGTAACTTTTGCTCGATACACAAAAGTATACACATTAGATTACTCAGAAACAGATGGGACTAACCTATGCTGTTGGAAGTGAGGAGTGATTCTCTTTGTTGGAGCTGACAAAGGTGCAGTGAAGTAGGCTTCGAGGATGCAGGTTAGGTCCTATTTCTTATCCCGAGTGCTGGTTACATGGGTTCATGTTGTCAAACTATGCACGTAATGGTGCTTACCTTTCTCTGTGCGTGTGTCATACTTCCATAAAAAGGTGACTTTTAAATGTTGTATTATGAGGGCACAGAAAAGGGACACCTAACCAAGCTTTGTTGGCCAAAAAAGCTTCCTGGAGAAACTAATGCCTGAAAGGAGTTTTCAGGAGTGGAGTTAACTGCATGGAGTTGGAATGTGGGGAAGTGCCTGTAAGTAGAGAAGATTACATCTAGATGGAAAGAACAACAAACAGTTGTTTCCAGCAAGGTGTTGGACAAAATTTGCAAATAACAGTGTGAAGAGATGACATTGGAGAGGACATAAGGGCAGATTACAGAAGATCTTTTTACACATCAAGGAATAAGTTTTATAAGCCAATAAAGACTTGAGAAAAGTCTTAATATCTTGAATTTCAGATACATTCCTATGGAACCCTTATTGAGAACTGATTTCAAAGGGGGTAGGCGGTAAGGGAAGTGATCAAAGACTCACGGCTTTTTCAGTATCTTTGTAGAAAACTGCAAAAGAAAAAAAATAAAATTTACCTAAGTAAAGATGCTAGTAACGTAAGTGCAAAGGGGAGCCTGGCAATGGCCCTGTCCTGATAGATAATTTCACATTATCTTCTGCTTTCTCTTAAGGACCAGGTGGAGGGGCTCTCTGGTTCTATTTCAATTCACTCATAAGATTCTGTCATTTTATTTGTACAATTGGTATCCAAAATTTCCACTAATTATCCAATACAAATACTTTTTATCTTGCACATTTTCATTTTGCTAGGGTTATGGTAACAAAACAAAACCCTTGAAGGTTGAAAATAGATTTCATTCAGCCCAGTTGATTTTTGCATACTGATTACATTTTATCCAAGCAGTTAATCATCAAGTTTCATGTCATTTCAGATTTCTTAATTTATACTTATCTCAGACCCCAGACACAGAAAAAAATGTGAATGAAAAAAATGTGAAAGCTGACAATGATTTTAATTTCCAAGGCTCTCATTCCTGCCCATTACAGCTGTTACAACCATGAATGTTCCTTTTGACACTGAACTCTTCCACTTCTATTTTCCTAATGACAAAACTGTAATTAAAAGGGAAAAATTCTTTATTAAAGAGCTTACGACATGTAACATATGAATTATTACATAACTTGTAACACAATGCAAGACTGGTAGACATTGTTATATTATGTTTATGTATACATCTATCTACCCATCTAGATATTTATACACATACACATAAAACACCTATTAACACACATATGTATTTATACACATACACACACACATACACATACTGACTTGAGGGGAAGAAAGATTCTGCCTCAAGGTCACAAAGAGATTTTCATATATATAAGTCCATTAAAAATCATACTATTTGGCCTTTAATTGTATGCTTTTTTCATAAGAAGAAATAAACATACTTTGGTACAAATTATATACCATACATTCATTTCAATGGGTTGTGTCTTAAAACAAGTAATAGGCATAGCTTAACATTGAATATAACTTATTTTTGATATGGTCTTTAAATTTCTATTTTCTTTTTTCTCTGATTATTTTTTGTGTTCTTTTTCTCAAAAAAATAACAAAAACATTCATTGAATACATAGTATGTTCAATATGAGTGTTCTTTTCTTAAAATATCCAAGAGGCAAAAAATGATAAAATTCTGATATTTCAAAATGCTATTTAAGGGACACAGTATTGTAAAGACGTAAAATATACACACAAAACCATGTTTATGTCCAAAGAAGGAAATAGTACTACCTGGAAGAAATAAGAAAGATTCCTGTATGTGGTAACCATTAAGGAAACTTTGGAAATAAATGGTTGGTCAGCTATTGTGGGCCATTGTACTGAGAAACAGAAAAAAAGAAAGTTTCAGAGATAGGAAAATAAGAGGTAGACTGACAAACATTGAGTAGTCTAATGGATTGGAGAGGTGGGGAAAAAGTACGAAGAGAGAGACAGGGTTGAAAAAGTCTGTTACAACAAAAGGTCAAGCACAGTTCCTAGTCCTAGGTGCCTATTTTAATCAAAGAAAACTTCCAAAATCTTCAGGTTCATAGGGGTCATAAATTCTGATTCAGCATCAGTGATAGCCAGTTAGAAATCTTTAAAGGCATTTGAATATTGAAATGAATTTATGTGTGATGTGTCTGAAAAGGAACTTGCTTTCATTTTGGAGTGGAACAATGACCATGGAGAGATGTGAAAAAGAAAAACAATAGACTCATCAGCTCTCACAGTTGGAAGATAGATTAGTGATTTTGTAATGCCACATTCTCGATCCAAAAACCCTTCTAAAACATTCACATTTACTCTGCAATCTATGTTTAACTACTTTCAAGAACTATTTGTGATAACAATCCAATTTTATTCTTTTATTTGCTGTGATTCCATGGTCTCTTTTATATATATATACACACACACACACATATATATATAAACTTACATATATATATTTAAATTTTGGCAGTGGAGACACTGATAACTGCTTTTCCAAGTTCTACTCTCCTTTCTTACTAAGGGAGCCATAATTTTATTGATGTGGCAATATGCACAGCTAGAACTAGTTAACTTTACAGACACTATTTCACCTAGGGATAGTCACACGACAAAGTTGTAGTCAATGAAGCGTAAGTTAAAGTCTGTTAGCAATTTCTGTACATGTTTTGCTCACTACATCTTCTTCCTCTCTCCCTCTTCGTCTTTCCCCAAAGAAAGTGGGCAAAGGTAATCCTGAGATAGAGAGCCATCTTGTGGCCATGAGGGTGAAACCACCTGCTGAGAGTTCCTTAGATAGGAAAGATAAAGGGAAGCTGGATCCTTGAGAACTCTGAAGCAGATCTGGAAACGTTTGCTTTCTGATTTCTTCTCATGTGGGGTTAATACAAAACCTTGATCTAGTTTAACCATGTTACTTGCAGCCAAATGCAACCCTAACTGATATACTTACTCTGACCAAAAGACTGAAATTCGTGTAGAAAATCTAAAGACTCACTTGCAATTTCTTGACTAAACTTAGATATAACAATCTCAGTTTTTTATCCATTTTGGAAGTATGGCTTTTTTCCCATAAAGAAGAGGAAAATAATTTAGGGATTTCTTAGATCTATGTTATAACACCGAGGTGACACAAAATGTTGAATCGTCAAGTCAGGATCACAGGAATCAGACTTTACTCCATAACCAAGTTTTCATTCACCTTAGCAGTGAATCAAAGGATACAAGCAATCATAAGACATAAAGCATTATTCTCTTGGAGACACTCAGTCTGAAACAGCTGCTCAGGATGGTCATTTATCTCTGGCTTTAAGAGGCATTCTGGTTTGGCTTCTACCTGTGGGGATTGCTCTGAGCAATGAATGCTCAGTGATCCTGAGATGTTGAGGAACATCATATTTTATCACATTAATTACATGGCGTATGTGACGATACCCCATTTCCCAGCCAGTCATAAAAATCCATAAACCCCAGATTTCTTTATAGTAAATACCCTAAACAGACCCACCATATTCTGATAAAAGTATTTCATGTACAATGACTCTGTTAGCTTTCCACTGGTAAATACCATTTATGAGTTTATTTGAAGATCAGCCTACTAAAATGGTCGTAACAAGATTTGACTGGCGTCATGCCTTCTTTTCAGATTTCTCAGGAAGAGAGAAGGAAGGAGTTACAGTCTTCTGACCCTTTCTTTGCCAACCACTCACAAACAAGCTGAACTTGCTATGACCTCACTAATCTTCCTGCTTTGGGAAAACTTAAAATAAGTCCTTGCTTCTCAACTTATTCCCAGTCTGAGGCCCATGAGTTCTGGACTGGCATTCCTGTGAGTAAGAAACACACTTTTATTATGGTAAGTACTAAGCTTTGTGGACTTTGCAATCCAGCAGTTAAGTATCCTTACTAAAACAGTGCTTTTAAAACATTTGTTAATTCCTGGGGTGCCTGGGTGGCTCAGTCTTAAGCATCTGCCTTTGGCTCAGGTCATGATCCCAGGGTCCTGGGATCGAGCCCCACATCTGGCTCCCTGCTCGGCGGGAAGCCTGCTTCTCCCTCTCCTTGTGTTCTTGCTCTCTCTCTCTCTGTCAAATAAATAAATAAAATCTTAAAAAAAAAAAAAAAATTTGTTAATTCCTTTCCAAAACCAAATCAACAAGGCAAAATCTTAACACTGGAAAACATATTTTTCAAATAGACCCAATCCTCAATCCATTTCTGCCAAATTCCATCATTTTAAAATACAACTGTAACAGCCATATTCAACCACAGCAAACCTGTGAGGTTTTATTTACCTCTGTATATAAAGACCACATCAATATTATTTTTTGTTGTATGAAAGCATAAGGAATGTACTAAATTTATGAACCATGATTTCTTACATGAATTATTTATCACTGCCTTTTCTGTTTTTCTTCTATATTGTCTTTATTAACTACTATAAAATAATTTTGAATTTCCCAGAAAATTTTCTTTTACACTCTATACCCTACCTTCATTCAAACTCTCTGCTATTTAGGTCAGTGATTCTCTAGGCAAAACACATCTTTAGTCTCTGTTTTTCAAATTACGATTCTTGATTAGACAAAATAATTTTTTTGAAAAAGCATTTAAAAGCCATAAACCAGAAAGATGTTTAACACTTCTATATACCATCCGTATCAGTTACATAGATACACTTGTAGATTCTATTTGTATTATTTACCACAATACTAGCTGGTGTAACAAGTAAAACTCCAACTGAATAATGGTTTAAACACACAGTATTTAATTTTCACTCACGTAAAACTGTTCAAAAAAATTCAAGGCAGTTCAAGGCTCCTCTAAGCCTTGACTGATTCAAACTGACGAACACTTTGCCATCTTATACATATGATTTCAAAGGTTGTTCTGGATGTCTATATCCAGCCAGGAACAGAGGGAGGAGCATGGAAAAACATGGGTGGGAAAGTTCTGAATGCAGGTATAGATGTGACGGAAGTCAATCCTGTTCTACTCTGTTGTCAACAACAAGTTGCCAAGGAGAATAAGAAATGCTATCTGGCTGTATATTCTAGAAGAAAAGGAAATGGGTTCTGATGATCGTGATCAATTCATCCTTAAAACCAATTCTGAGATTCTCCATTTTTTGCTTCAGTCCTCAATTCTGATTCAAAACAGAAGAAAAGGAGTCATTATTTGACCTCCTGCCTAGACATTTTCTAAGGGTGCTAATTACACCCAGTGATAATTAGGGCATGGTAGTTAGCAGGCTTGATAAGATAAAGATTTTTCTTCACCATAAGGTGTCACATACATACACGAAAGACAGTTATTCCTTATTGGCTAAGTCAGATCTACATTTTTCCGAGCAAATACACATTGGCAAGGAGTCATCTAGCATCACAACACATTCTTTACTTAGCATGCTAATAAAGAGTTCCTATATACCTTTCTTGAAGATCCTTCTTATTTTTCCATGATAAAGAAGAAAGTTTCAGAGGATCCAGTACTAAATAGATACACTCTTTTATCTCCATAAAGAAAGACATCCATGGAACAGGGCCACTAATTCACATTTTTCTCCTTTCTGTTCTTTTCCTTCTATTTTCTCAGGGTCATATTTCCTCCCTATTCATATTGACTTGATTGTATTCACCCTATTTAGAACACTTTATTTCATTTTGTACGATTTTTTTTTCCACCTTGAACAGAAAGTCCTGTTCTTTCTCTTATGGGAGAATATAGAACTATTGTAGAGATGGTGTATTACCCTCAGTTCAATCATGAAGATCAACCTGAATTTGTACACACATAGCTGTGCATTAGGAAGCTCTATCCAGAAGAGAAATAATGGAAAAAACTGAAGGCTAGAACTATGTAGATAGCTGTGGAAATAGAAAAAAAGGATTAAAATGAGCCAAATTTCTGAGGTATAAACCGGAGAATGAAATAACACTGGTTGATGGGAAGAAGGGCAGACAAAAAAGAGTTGAAAGTAATTTTGAATTTTAACTTTGAGTTGATAAAACAACTGGGGAAATCAGAAGAAGGAAATAACTTAGAAATAAATATGTGCACTCAATTTTAGGTGTATGGATCCACACTGAGAGAGAGAGAGAGAGAGAGAGTAATCACACTGACATTTTAAAAGGTAATTTTCTTTAAGAGCACGTTTTTGCTCTCAAATGCCTCCTGGAACACGTTGTCACCATCAGATACTATTAGTGGCTATCCTAGATAATTTGTTTATACTAAGGAAATAACTTTATTTTGCTGTAACTCCCCAAAACACAGACACAATGCGCACATATAATACACGGTGTTCAGTCTTCGGTGGAAGAATTTTCATCAGCAATGCCAGGCTTTTGAGAAGCATAGCACATCACGATGGGACAGCCAGCTGGGGCCGTAGACCCGTCTACTTTACTGTCTATGCAACACTGGAAATGCGCTCCCCAAAGTTTCTGGGCTTCTTCATCTTATTTACCAAAAAATGGAAGTAACAATGAATGTTAATATTTCTTTCAACTCTACAATCCTAAGAAATTGTGAAGTACAAGTTAACCAGACAATAGCCTTGGAAACCTCTTAGAAGAAAGGGTAGAGCACAGCAAGAAGTAATAAGTTCCCCCCATGCCCTCCCTGGTAAACTCCAACAGATGAAAGGCATAAAAATCATATTCAATTGCTCACCCTTAAAAAGTGATATCAATGATATATTAACAATGTCAGTATCCCAAAACTGTTCAAAGGGGTTCATTTTGGTGAAAATCCTTTGATTACTGTGCTGTCTACACTCTATGACCATAATGAATATTCAGGAAATATCAATCCAGCACATGGTAACTGTGGCCAGGACACACTATATTGATCGGACAGTTATTATTATTTTAATTTTCCAAACCCATGTATTCATGCACCTCTGATGTACAGGGAAAATAAAACAGATCCATAGAAGAAGAAAGAAGAGAAAAAGAAAGAAAGGGAAGAAGTGATAAAAAAAAAAAAAAAAAACAGCTATTTTTATCATTGTATTTTAAAACTTTTAGAAGAAAAAAATTTCAGGGATGCCTCGGTGGCTCAGTTGGTTAAGCATCTGCCTTAGGCTCAGGTCATGATCCCAGGGTCCTGGGATTAAGCCCCGAATTGGGCTCCTTGCTCAGCAGAGAGCCTGTTTCTCCCTCTTCCTGCCACTCTCCCTACTTGTGCACTCTCTCTCTCTGTCTGTTAGATACATAAATAAAATCTTTAAAAAAGAAAAGAAAAGCAAATTTTATTTATTTATTTATTTATTTATTTATTTACTTATTTGATACACAGAGAGAGAGCACAAGTAGGCAGAGTGATAGGCAGAGGGAGAGGGAGAAGCAGGCTCCCCACTGAGCAGAGAGCCCAATGTGGGGCTCAATCCCAGGACCCTGGGATCATGACCTGAGCCAAAGGCAGATGCTTAACCAATTGACCCACCCAGGTGCCCCAAGAAAAAAATTTTTAATAGAAGAAGTAAAGGAAAGAAAGAGAAGGGAAGAAAAGAAAGGAAAGAAAAGAGAATGAGAAAGTTGCTGCCAAACTCTGACATGCGCTGGTTGACCCTCAGCACAGGATAAAAAGCATGCAGATCAGAACAAAGCTTCTTCGACACTTACCCTACCAAACAACCAGATTGTTTTCATTGACACAATAGAAGAAGATAGAAACTGAGGGTTGCTTATTACTGTTTATTACTTCTCTTCTTATTAGGGGGAAAATGTGCCTGCAAAAAATACACAATATGTAGATCTTCAAGATTTAGCTAGTAATGAACTACTGAAAGCAGATTCACATCCGCAAAATATAAACTCTTGTTTTAGAGAGGTTTCTTCTTATGCTATTGGAGTTTCTCTATATCATGAACATCCACTAATAATGGGAATGCTGTTCTCATTATGACATAGTAGTGAGGGATTAAAAGAGCCACAGGTCCACATGGATCTCTGAAAGTATCAGTACTTGATGTGTTTTTAAACTATTGAATTATTTCTTTTAAATCTCTGCCTTTCTCCCATTGGCCAGGGAGTAGAAAAAATCTCTTCTTCATGATTACCCCTCAAATGTATCCAATACATTTGATCTCTAGTAAAGTCCTTTCTATTGTATAGACCTGTTAACTTGGAGAGTTACCTGTGTAAACTTGTTTGAATCATGTTCATGTTAGCACTGGTTGATCTTTTAACAAAGAGAACGATCCTAAAAGGATGGAGGTTGGTCTAAGGAGAGAGGCAGAGAAAGCTGAGGCCAACTCAGATGCAGAGTATCTAGAAGTAGAGGGAAGACCTTGAGAGAAAGGGCTATGAAGGGGTTCGGGTGGGACAACTATCAACACATCTGATTCTTTATTAATATTTTATTTATAATGTGCTCATCCCACAGACTTTTTCCGTAAATGGTAAGTTGTTCTTCATCTAGTCTATTCCTTTAGTCTATGTCTGGTCTCAGTAGTGTTGGCTTTTAACTTAATTCCCCTTCTAGAACTTGCATTTTTGAGTCTAGATATTTAATTAAGGTTTCTTCCCAATTTTTTTGTCCACTTAATTAAAGATAATGCTATTGACCTTTGGTTCTGTTTTCAAGTGGGAGTGGACTGACCTAGTTTTGATTTTGCATTCATATTCAAGTTGAAGAAATGTTTAATTTGGGTTTCAGCCCAAAGTCTCCCAAGAGTGTTCAGAGCCCGTCTGCCTTCCTGAGCCTCCACCCAGTTATGGCGGTCCCAGCGATTCTCCAGTCTCTCATGGCTTAGCCAGGTCTTAGAATGTTAGGTTACAGTGTGGGTTTTTAAGGTTTCTAATTTGTATTATTGATTCCTGAACCTGTTACCTGGACCGCAGAGAGCTTATATTCTTATCTCAGGAGAAGCCAGTTCTACCCCATAGATATATCTATGCTTTTGAAGAAATTTCCTATGAGACTCGCATTTTGGTGCCAGCCCATGAGTTTACTCCTAGGGTGTATCCTAATACCTCAGAAATAATTGATCTCAAGTAACACAAATGTTTCTGGTAAGTATCAATGTTTTGAACTAAGGTCAATAGCAACTTTTAATATACTTAACCTGTGTCAGGGGTCAAATGGAGGTACTCACCTATGTGATTTTAATTGTCATATGCAAGAATATGTAGATCAAATATCATTTATACAAGTATTAGTTAAACTTTAACGCTAAGAATTAGTATCCCTCTGGGAGGCACATCACTTCCTAAATAAACATTGTCCAAAAAAAAAAAAAAAAAAAGCAACCCAGCTATTTAAATATATTTGGTACTTTCTTATGCATGTTTTTAAAGACTCTTAGAAGACAAAATTGTGTTACCTTTTTTTTTTTTTTGGCACAATTTCCTTCATGGAGCATGTTTTAAGAAGTTCTCTCAGACACTTTATCAGACTCAGTTTAAAACAAACAAACAAACAAAAACCAAAAACCAGCACCGGGTGCTATATGTAAGTGATGAATCACTAAATTCTACTCCTGAAACCAATATTACACTATATGTCAACTAACTAGAATTTAAATAAAAATTTGAAAAAAAAAATTTAAAAATTAAAAAACCTATAAGGATGCGCCTGGAAAGAAAAGTGCACACGTTTCAGTACCGACTTCCCATAGATTTAACAGGACCAGTGAAATTATCCCAGTAAGAAGACACTCATTATTATTCCAGTGGCGTCTTTCCCCTTTCCATTCTGTCACT
Source organism: Phoca vitulina (assembly GCF_004348235.1). Lineage (NCBI taxonomy): Eukaryota > Metazoa > Chordata > Mammalia > Carnivora > Phocidae > Phoca > Phoca vitulina. The sequence continues at coordinate 9,173,921 of NW_022589730.1, read as the reverse complement.
GATGGACACTTTTGGTAGCATGGCCGATCCCGGCTGTCTAGCAACCGTTCATTGCCTTTATCTTCGTACTTTCACTTCACAGAGTGACCAACACCTCTTTCAACTTCTGATTGTGCAACAAACTTGCTGCTGTTGTGTCTCCCTACTACACTCTTCTTCTCACGCAAGTCCTCATTTTACGCAACTTTAAATCTAAAGCCAATGCCGCATGTTCCAGGTAGTCCTCTCTGGTTTTTCCTACAGGAGACTGCCACGAGCCTGACTATTAAAATACATTCGGCTCTTGTGTGGCATTAGCACTTACTCGTGTGTATGATTGACTTAGCTTACTTGACTGCAAATTCCTTCTGTGTGAAAACCAGGTCTAACTCATCCCATTATTTCCTGAACTGCTGAGAACTCAGCGGTTCAATCACTACAGTAATATGAAAATATGCTGAATGAATGAAGAAAAAATAACCTCTTGAAAAAACTATAATTTCTGGGCTGAATGACTAAGAGAATGTGCAATGGATATAGGTAGATAGACAGATAGAGCAAAAGAGATTGACTACACCTTCCTAGATGGAAGAATGTACACCAGCAAATCAATTATAGATGGAACAGTTCACAATGACTTGCTGTGGTGTGTTTAATTTTAGTTTAAGATATTTGCAAACATTTGACAGCCTGAGCTAATTTAAACAGGCTTGGGTTTTGAAGTGGTATAATTTGGCAGCGGTAAGATGAGCAATAGGAAAAACAGTGTGCTGTGATAACTGGGTGATCTGGTGACATTTATTTATGCATCTCTCCTGGCTGGTGGCAGAATCTCGTTTTGAGTTTCCTAGCAACAGTAATGTGCACATGTGAATATGTCCATGTAAATAGCAGACGCAATGCATAAAGTTTCCATTCGCTCATAGAGACGACAGCTTGTATTTCCAGACCTCGTTGATACTAAACCAATGTTTCAAAATTGCTTCAAAAGAGCCTTGGTCCAGTGGACATCATCATATAAAATTTCAAAAAGTAGTCATTAAATTGCCCTGAGCTACTGTGACATGAGCACAGGTGTGAAAGTAGAAGTGTTACTGTGGTCTATGTATTTTTTTTTTTTTTAAGATTTTATTTATTTATTTGACAGAGAGAGACACAGCGAGAGAGGGAACACAAGCAGGGAGAGTAGGCGAGGGAGAAGCAGGCTCCCCGCGGAGCAGGGAGCCCGATGCGGGGCTTGATCCCAGGACCCTGGGATCATGACCTGAGCCGAAGGCAGGCACTTAACAACTGAGCCACCCAGGTGCCCCTGTGGTCTATGTATTTTGAAGAGGCAGAATTCACAAGACTTTAAGGAAGTAAACTATTTTTCCCAAAATGGCTAAGATAGGGAACATATAGACCAACAAATACGAAGTGTTTTTTTTTTTTTCTTTTCATTTTGAAAGAAATTACTGAAATTTTATCTTAAAATTATTTTTTTTCCCCTGGAAGTGTTCATAGTCTATCCTGCAGCATTCGCTCTATATGAGTCATGCATCATTATGCCTCTGAAGATCCCTGGGTCATTTTATTGGCATTGGTTTGGCACTTGGGCTCAATAATGATTATTAACTATTCCAACCAAGTTTGATTTATACATGTGTGCCAATGCGGTATTGATTAACCTTTAATTATGCAAAAGCATCTACATCTTCATAGTAAAATATGCATCTACCTGAACACATTAAGATAAAAAGGGGGGAAAAAGGAGCAATGTAAAGTGATACTCCACCCCATGCCCAAAAAGTCATTTTGAATAATGAGTCATACTATGATGCTCATTTTGAATAACGAGTCATACTGTGATGATGCTCCTGAGAAATAATTTTCAGGATGTGGTCCTGTGAGGTGTCCAAACCACTGTAGCACTAGTGAGACTTGGTACACAATCTAATAATTTAGTAACACATGGCAACTTTTTAACCTTTTATGTGTCAAATGATTAAAGTAAACAATATAAAAATGACATAGCACAGACTAGGGGTTCAACCAATGTTAGATTGCTGATTCTCATTCCCTCCTCACACCCTTATTGAATGTTATGCAAAGTTATGCAAAGTTATGCAAATTTCTACAAAATATAAAGCTCTAATGGAGGTAGGGTTATCTTCAGTAGTTAAACACCTGCCTTTTATTATAATAAATATATACATTATGTACATAATTATATATATAATTTGTTAACCATCCACATGGCATCACTGATGTCACAAAAAACTGTTTCCACTATAAAGTGTGTGTGTCTCAAAAATAGTCCTAGAAAATGTGGCATGATCCCTATATTTTAAGATTTGCTGGTGGGGGGAGTCAGTAGTATAATACATTAGCACCTTTATGCTTTCTCACAGATTTTGTTAAAACGTCCATTATGTCATCCAACAAACGCTTGTTTGTGTGATTATTTTCAATGTCATAGGTGCAATCCTCTGCTCAGAAGCACACACAGTGAAACATCTGTGTAGGGTAGTGTTGGGCTCTGGGGTGACCTTGCCTGGCTTAGGGCTCCATCACTTCCTGTTAAGCAAGCAATGTCCTCCTGGAGGCACCAGATGCTTCCCCAACTCTGCACCTAGGAAATGCCCAGTAGGGTAAGCTATCTTAACAAGAAAAATCTCAGCCTTGAAAGAAAAGCACAGAGTCTGGTGGGTAGGAGGAAAAAAAAAAAAAAAAATTACTCTTAAATTTGGCACTGCACGAACATTCCCTTGAGAGAAATCATGCTCTAGGATCACAAGGGGATTCACACGTGTAGTGTAGATCCCTTAATTTTTTTCCTCCAGTTTTAGGGTTGGTTTTCTAAGAAGAGAATAGAGAGGAAGAAAAGAGAAGTAGTTTACAAAACCAAAGATTGCACAAAATACAAATAAATGAGGAAAACCAAACTAGAGGACATGTTTGAATTTAAAAGTAAATTACACTTAATGTCAAAAAATGAGGGTTGTATATCATGATTGTTCTTTTTGCATATAAAATCAAAGTAGTTGAGCACTATTGAGAAGTTGTAGTTAAAATCGGCGGAGAAATCATTTAATAAATACCTGACTTGGAGTTTTAAACATGCTCTGGCAACATGTTTTCAAAGTTTACTATGAGAATTGCATCGATCCCATTCAAAAACAGATTCTGGGTCTTGGGGTTATGGTACTAAATCGGATTTTCCCAAAGGGAAGGCCCTAGGAACTCGTATTTTTAACACATTTTTCTTCTGTTTAAGTTCGAGAATGCTATTCGAACACAAAAGGAAATGCATCTTTCAGAATTATCTTATTTAATGATCAGGAGTAGCTGGAGGGAGGCGGAGACGGAGATTCCGACTCAGTACAGAACGCTGCTCCTCGTCTGGAGGGTAGCCCCTTATCTGAAAATGCCCAAATCTGTTCCAGGGAACAGGGAAGAAAATTTCAGTCATTTCAAATCATTTGCTTCTTCATCGAATCACAGCTGGGGCTCTGTCCTCCCCTGACGCCGTGTGCAGTTGGCCATCCTCGGAGCTAGGGTACCACAGGACTCGCCGAATCAGCCGCTGCCAGACTGAGACAACAGCCCTCTCGAGATGGTAAATGGCCACATTGTTTCTTCAAAAATGAATAAAACCGTTTCCGAAAACAAAAAAAGGCTTTGCAAAATTGTGTGGAACCACTAGAGCAAATGGCTCTCTTCACGAGGAGGACTGTGTTGTTTTTGTTTTTGTTTTTGTTTTTTTTTTTTCTCCTAGAATGAGATATTTTTTCCTGTACCTACGAACAGGAAGCTTATTCCCCAGAAGGGAGGGTGGTGGGGGGATGGGTGAAAGAGGTAACGGGGTCATCACTCGCTGTGATCAGCACTAGGCATTGTATGGAAGTGTTGAATCACCATATTGCACACCTGAAACTAATATTACACTGTATGTTAACTAACTGGAATTTAAATAAAAATTTAAAAAATATGTAGTTAAATTAGTGCTCCTCTATTGGACATTGTAGTTCTCCTGCTTCGTTTTTTATGAATGGTATGATTAATTTCCTGAGTATATGAGTGTATGCACACATACGCTTGTACACATAGATACGTGCTTGTGAATGAAATATATATGTGTATATGCAATAAATGAAATTTTTCACCTTAAAAATAAAATTACTGGGCTAAGGGTTATAAATATTTATGGACTGATATTAAATGGTCTCAAATTGCATTTTAGAAAGGTTGTGCCAGTTTACTTTTCTAAGAGCAATATGCGAGAATGCATATTTAACCATAAGCCAGTCTGTTGCAGATTTCCTAATAGGATGAGAACATCATGAAGATTCAGTCAAGTGCTATGTATCAAGGAGTCTCAGTCAGAGATTCTTAACACCATAAAACCACACGTGTTGTTTGTATGAGCACTTCCAGATGGGGAAAACACAAAATCCAAACTCACGTGGTCTATAGATTTTTGTCTTGCTCCAAATTATACTCTCTATCTCTGCCTCTGACCATCATCTTTGTTTGTTGTTAAAGGTCGGGCAACTAGCACTGACCACTTTTGACACTAAGACCATTGGACCTCAGAAATACCTGTGACAAATATTTAAAGGTAACAAAAACCCCTGATCTAATTTCCACATTGTTTTAGTGACTATGCTAAGGTAAACGTCTTGAATAAAAATATTGTTGAACAAAATCAGTAATGTTATCTTGTAAACTTTTTGATAAAAATTAATACAATCATTTTTAAAGATGCTACAGAATTTTCACTGGGAACAAATTCACATTAGTTTGCACCACATATTTGCTAACATCATAAGAGCTTGTGCATAATTTATAAGAAACTAATTTAGTCTTGAACATAAATTTTCTGGTGGTGGGGGAAAGTTCTTTATTATGCATGTTTTTTGGCTTACCTTTTTCTCCTTCCCCTGATAAAGGGTAAGAGTGTTGCACTTCTATCCATTAACTTTTGACTGTATGGATCATAGACCAGTAGGGACCACTGTGAAAGTCTCTGGACACATGCTTGCTGCAGTTGTGGGTAAGAACATTTCACTTAGGATCTAATGAAAAATTGGATTAACATTTTAGACTTTGCTCTTAGGCACCTCACTTTACAATCTAATAAAATTCCATTCACTCGATAGATAACATTTTGGGGACTGAGCCTACAAGAAATGTTTTTGTCTTTTAGATTAAAAATATGTATTTCTAGCAGCAAAACTAAATATTTTGAGCTGTATAAAATTCCATCTCTCTGGTCTCACTGAGAGCTACGTTCTCAGTTGTGCAGACACTGATATTTTTGCATGCATTAGGTGGTAATGCTACTTAGTGTGCCCCTCTTTCTGGCACCCTAAGTCTCCTTTGATCAAGGTACCCAGTATATTGCAGGCTTACCTGCATGGCACTGTAGAATAGACCTGACATGAAATAAAAATTTCTGTATCTCAGGGAACATTTTCAGTCTACTATCCCCCTAAACCCACCCCCCTCATTTACCCAACCTTGATAGATCCATTATTCATAATTTAAATATACATCTTAAAGCAATTCTCTCATGAAGAAGAAAACAAACTAATATAACTCATTTTTCTTGGTGGTAAGACAGTATGGATCTTGAGTCCATGAAGCAAGGGGGGTTTGGGACACATGGGGCCTTCCCTGAAATGGGGAGAGCTAAGTGGATATATACGGAAAGCAAAAAGACGTTCAAAGCTGAGGGAAAGAGGTAAGCACGCAGCTGTGCTGTGCTGGGTAGGTCTAGAGTATCTTGACTGTGGTTCTTCCTAGCTGTTTCATCTTGGATGAAAACAATTGTTTCCATGATCCCATCTGGAAGGTTGAAAATACCTAACTTGGGGGTTTGTTGGTATCATTGTATCAAACAATATAGGTGAAAATCTTTTTGTAAACTACAGAGCAAGATACATACATACAAATATTATTTTGCTAGGTAGGGAGAAGGAAATGCATAATATAATCCAAAGAGAAAGCCTGACATGCTTTGTCTTTCTCACAATATTACCCGGTTTTCTGTTTTAATTTTTGCTTTACAAATAATTGTATTTGAAATATAGTTTCTGTCATCCTGGACTCAATATATTTAGATTAAAGACTCCATACAAGTAGAGAGACAAACAGGTTTTTGGCAAAAATTAAAGTTCTAACTTCAGTTATGCCCCATGATTTATTTTTCATCAAAGTCGGTTAGACCCAATAATTGTTCAGTAAGACAAAAAGATCAATGCCTCACATTGTTTGAAATGCATTTTTTGGCATCTTTACAGTGATTTAACGGAGAAGGGAGTGGAGGACACTGGAAATGATACAAGCATTTTACTGCAAAGCAATGTCTGCACACTGTAGGTGCTTAATAAATACATGTGTGCTGTCTGATTTGTAATTTAAGGTACCCAGGTACTAAAAGATAACTGTGTGCTTATTCTAAAAAAATGTATAACTCATAATCATGTACAATTTAAATTAATTTATCTTAATATAAGTAGGGACGGTTGGATGGGACCATGACCACTTTGCCGTGATACTGTTTATTGTTCCCTGTTACTAACTGAACCTGCCACAGCGTAGAACCACACAAAACCTGTTGCAGGTTTGTCCCAGGAGAGGCTGAGGAGACCAGGAAACCACTGCGGGTGTAATGTGTATTTACATCCATTTTTAGAAGCTTCCCCAAGCTGAGTGCTTTTCAGTAGCCTGTGGGAGTCAGAGGACACACACAAGTGGAGCGGATTGTGAGAACCTGCTGAAGATTCTCAGATCCTGTTCATGAAAAATCGAAGCAGGCACCTGAAACTGCACGTCAGGTCGACGGCAACCGTCCACTGATTTGTTCTCGCCAAGCAGCTCTAAGGACATGCTGGATGGGTTGTTAACACTGACGATTTCACTTAAATCAACAGGTGATACCCTGACAAGAACATGCTGGACAATTAGCATTCTCGTATAGAATATGGAACAAATGAGAAAGAGAACTCACACTGGAGTTATTCTCATTCCTGATGTAGGAAGTGGACTGTGTAAAAACGTGCTGTTCATTAAAGCAAAAGCAGAACAGACTATCAAAGTTACCCCCCAAAAAGAGAGTGCATTGTCCTACTTGGGTTGTAGCCAAACTGGGACTTGGATTTAACCATTGGCTCCTTTCAGGGACATCAGGCAGAACAACCTTTTGACTCTCTTATCACCCTGTCTGCGAAGATTGTCATTCTTTGGCTCTGGTAACTCCCTAAAATGTTCTCCATTTCTTACAAATCTACTTTGTGATGAGAAGAGCCTTGTAATATTTCAAAATAGGATGAGCTATTTGCACTTCATTTATTGTTTTGTTTTCCCTTTCCTGATGGCTGATTTTGGAAGAAGAATTTTGGTAAAAGGACTCCAGGAACAGAAAGTTAAGACCAGGAGGATGTTATCCAAAAGACCCAGTGATATATCCTAGCGCTCTACGCTAAGTTTGAGTGATTTTACAATTTTTTCTTCAGCTTCAATGAAAAAAGAAATGTAATTGTGCCATTTCCTACTTCTCTTTGTGTGACAAACATGTAAGCAATTACACTTTAAAACTGATGATCTTAACACTATTCTTAAAATGCTCTTTCAAAGGTACATTGAAAACATTAAAACACTTATTTATTCTCTGTAGCTCCTCTCCTTTCAAAAACTTCATCTCCTATAAAATAAAAATAGAATTGAACTTTAATTAAAGTGATGAAAAATGTATGATATATATGCATTAGTGATGATTCATGAAAAAAAAGTAAAGAAGAATCTAGGATAAAGGAAAAATGAAAAAAAAGGACTGATTTAAAAATTAATATTTCTGGAAACAAATTGGCAGCAAGATTTCACTTAGAGGGGCGCCTGGGTGGCTCAGTCATTAAGCATCTGCCTTTGGCTCAGGTCATGATCACAGGGTCCTGGGATGGAGCCCCGCATCGGGCTCCCTGCTCCGCGGGAAGCCTGCTTCTCCCTCTCCCACTCCCCCTGCTTGTGTTCCCTCTCTCGCTGTGTCTCTCTCTGTCAAATAAATAAACAAAATCTTAAAAAAAAAAAAAAAAAAAGACTTCACTTAGAAATCTTCTCTTTTGACTGATAGAGAAGCAAGCACCTTAATAAAATAATTTTATCTTCTTTTTTAGAGCTAGAGATCCTTTACTTTGCAATGTTTCGCTATTAAAAATAGTAATTTTATCTAGTCACAAGCAAATAACTCATGGTTTTGACTGAAATAAACTGCCCAAGTTATTCATTGCACCAGTAACTTAAATCTTCCATACAGTGTGTCTCTATGCAAAATACAAACTTTTTAGTGAACATTTAAAAATTCATCCTTCTTCCTACCCCCAACCCCTCTCCCCCCCAACACACACACCTCATAAAATTCACCCTCAAGGATCAGACAGATCATGTTGGTGGAGTCAGGATCTAAAAAATTAACATGTGGGTAGTAGCTCCATATGTTGAATTTTAATGCCAAAAATATATATTATATATAAAACGGTTATCATAGAATATTTTCACGGCTTTTTGTAAGCATATGTCATTTGCATCTTAGAGTTAAACATTTAGAACATTTATATTTTGAAACACAGCATGAAATCAAAATGAAATAAGTGGAGAATCTGCCACAATGTTGTTTTTCTGTGCTCATGATACTCTACTATTTATGACTTGGCTGTCTGGAAGCCTCCTTCACAAGACAAGCACATGGCTACTCCTTCTAACAGAAATTCTGTGTTCTCTGTCAGCGTACGGCATCATTGCTAAGATTATTTATAGTGTTTACATCTAAAAGTCACAACCTTTGACTCTAAAGGGAAGGAAGCCAGAGGCGGGTTTGAAGGACAGAACTTCTACCCCACAAATCAGTGTGCAGGTGTGGCAGTCATCTCGGCTGGTGGTAGGAATTGTATCAATCCGTCCGCCCAGTTTGAAGACCCCCATACAGAGAGTGAGAAATTTATGAGTGAATGAACAGAGACAGCCAGAGGCCAGGAAAAGGCCTGTCTTTTTAATGAACTATACTTGTTATAGAAGCCAGAAGATAGAAGGCTCTGTTGGAGATACAATTCTTGTTTCTTTTCTCTAATGTGATGTTACTGTACTTGCCACTGTTTCAAACTAGCAATTATTTTACAAGGAGTGAAAAGAGGGGGGAAAAAAAGATATCATTTAATACAATGCTTAACCTTCAGCAGATGAAATAAGATGAATACAATTTAAACATAAAAGCAGAGGCTTTTTTTTTTTTTTTACTTAAAATCAACATAAGCATGAGAATGGAGCCTACTAATTATGCATGCATTTTTTTCCATAATGCACTAATCAGTTCTATGCTTTTCTGTGTTGCAGTGTTTTAAGAGAAGATGGTGCTATGAGATGGGTAAAGCAGGAACTAATAAAAAAAGGTATTGACTGTCAGAACCCTGGGTGAAAATCAGAAAAGTGCTTACTGGTACAATTCTTAAGAACAAAAATATTGAGCCAGGAGACTTAAGATAAATTTCACCTAATAATGGTGAAAGTAATTTCACAAAGGGACTTAATTATTAAAAAATATAATATTCAAGTTAACAGTAATTCAAGAAAAAAAAAAGTGATCTACTTCCAAAATGTGTCTGTAATGATCAAATGCGGTGAAATACTAAAATAGTTGTATAGCTTTTTTTGTATCTGTTATATGAAAAAAGAAAAGAAAACAAATGTAAAGAAAGGCAGACTGCCACATGCAGAGCCTCATTTGGATATGTCTGGAGTCTTGGAAGCTTGACTAGCTTACGTTCTCGTACAAATGGACCCCGAGAGCTTATCTGGAGATTTTAGCAGGGTAGTGAAGTTCCTTGCAGACACTTGACAGAAGAAATGTCCTGGGTCCTCCTTTGGGGAAGGTCATCTTCTTGGTCAGACTGTGCCGCTCGGAAAGGGACACACATGGAACCTCGGGAGGATGGGACTAACCTGTCAGATCAGCCAAGTCAACCCTGGCAATCGACGGGGTGACAGATGCCGCAGTCAGATGGCCCTCACATCCCTAAAATAATCTTAATGTGTGCCTCTCCTCCCTTTAATCTTGCGAATGACAGAGATCAAATATAATTTATAGTTTTGTATTCACCCCATATAGAGATGAGGGGATATTTGAATCATCCTAAATGTCAAAAATTACACCTGGTTCTTAATAAATTATCTCTTTTAATCAGACTACAATTCTGGGTGCGATGTACTCTTTTGTAGATAAACTAAGGTCGATGAAAGAAGATAGCTTGTCCAAATCCCATACCTGGGAACAAGTTAGACCAATCTCATTCAGAAAATAGTGGTCTTCCCATCATAACTTACTTATGAAGTACATTGCTCACTTCATTTTCCACGACTTGCTCAACAAATGCTTAATCTATGGAATTTCCTTTAGATGTTAAAACTTATTTTTGTGAGACTTATTAAGAACATTCATACAGACTTTTGCTCTGTCATCATATTTTGCATTTTGTTTTATTTGATTTTATATATAATATTATTCTATATTTTTGTCAATTGTCATTTATAAAATTATATATAATAAATAGTATACATTTATTTTATGTATGTGTGTGATATTATAGATAATATATATTTACTTTTTATATATGTGTGTGTGTATAATACACAAGATCAAATTTGGGGGAGGCCTGGAGTTAAATTGGCCTATAGTAACTGGAATGATGTTTATTTTACAATTGTGGAAGAGCTTCATAGATAATTTTTATAATTTTTATTTTATTTTGTTTGTTTATTTTTCCTAGAACCCCAGATGATCAGAGGTGAATACAAAACCTTTTCTCCCCCATAACTTGTTCTAAAGTTCTCCTTCCTCCTCTGCTAAATCATGGTTTTTATTTTTATATTATTAGATTTTTATACACATGAATTATTATAACTTGCATCTATTGTTTTTATAAAAGAATGGAATACAGTTACATGTTTTCAAAGAGAAGCTCTAGGGTTCATTTGCTACATGATCTAAGCTAGGTTTCTTTACCTTTCCTCCATATGTAATCGTCTTTGACTTATGGCTATATCCAGTAGAAAAATAAATAATTATTCAACAATTTTCAACCCCTGAAACCTTCAGGCATGTTCCCACCAGGAAGGAAGACTTTACCGTTGTAAACCATTCTCTCGTGGCTACAAAACCAAGAAGATGGTGAACTAGAATAGGCAACTAGCTCTTATCATAATGCAATTTTGGAGTGTCAAGGTCTAGCAAATGCCCTAAAGAAATGCTGGGGAGACAGAAGACACTAGTATTTGGTGTTTGGGAGATGAATGCAAATAACATCCCAAATGAAAAAGGCCACAATCCCACTGAGATAGGTTGCATTGTCGATTTTGATTTGTACACTTTTTCTTCCTCGCCTTACCCTGGCAAAGCCACCGCCTGCACAGTCATGACCCCAAAGCAGAAGAAGGGCAGCACAAGTCAGGCTCAGAAGGCTAACACTGGGGCGCCGGACACACGTGGGTGCTGCTGACATGCCAGCCGGGCCCAAAGAGTCCTTCCTGCGCACACCCTCATCAGGCGCCGGATCCTGCTGGTGCTGCTTCATTCTCTCATCTCCCAGCAACGCACCAAGACCAGCTACGGCACCAAATAACCTCAAGGAAACATTAGGTATCTAAGGAGTCACACTAAAAGAAAAAGAAAGAAAGGAAGGGAGGGAGGAAGATTCACAAAAGGTGAATCTGAATTAATGGAACAGCAGAATAAGAATTTAAAAGAATCATAATAATTATTTCCAAAGTGATAAAAGAGAAATACTGGTTGTCAAAAAAGAACATTTATAATAAAATAACAACAAGACAGGGTATGAAAAATAAAGCATTTGATGAAAGTACACGAAAACAGAGAAGATTTTATTCTATTGAAAATTATTTAGGAATTACATTTATTATTTATTAAAATTTATTAAAATTATGTTAAAAATATTTATATATTGTATAGGCATTAATTTCCAGTAATGGAATCTGTTCTATCTTAATAATCTTAAATAATACATTGATATTATATATTACTTATATAAAAATATATTTATATATTATTTGAGATTATTAATATGTATTATGTACCATAAAAGGTAATATATTATATTACATATGTATTCTTTTGGATACATTTGTATATTTACATAATTCATTCAGTGAACTTACTCTACCTTTTAAATATTTATGTAAACAAACCAAAATTATGTTGAGCAAGCATTTCCTTTACTAATTTAATAGCCACAACGATACACACTGAGAGTTTTGGATGGTATGTATCGTGCCTCCAAATATTGAAGTAGTGTGCCTAACCTTGTAAGTACACCGAAGATAAAAACTCATTTTTTAGTTTTTCTGAGACTAAGAATAAATATAGACTTAACTTATATTTTGTGGTATCTATTGCATAATAATCTCCTTTACATTTCCAAACCAAACATAAAAGCTAACCAAGGGTTTAACATTGTTCAAGGCACCTGCACTAGCAACTTTTCTCAGTCATTTTGAGATCTATAGTTGAAATACAATTTAATTAAGGTGAATTAAAGTATCTCAAACTTGTAATAATTTTGTTTTGTATTATAAATGGAGCCAGCTGTGCATTAAAAATATGTAATTCATCATGAACAAGTAGGATTGCTCAAAGGATTGAAAGAATAGCCCAACTAGAAGAATCTGTAAACGAAATGACCATATTAGCAAACGAAAGGGAAAAAGTTCATCAGAAGATGGAAATGTTAATTTTATGTTGCCTATTTTTTATTAAAACTCAGAAAATTAGAAATAGGAATACTTTCTAAACGTGATAAACCTTGTTCATAATTTTTTAAACTTTAGATACATTCTCTTTAATTTGAATATAAATCAAAGCACCGGTTTAAACACTGTAGCTTTTTAACATAGGCTGGAAGTCATTTCTAACATGGTAAGGTCTGGGAAAAAAAGTACTCAAATGAAAAAGTTAAATAATCTCATTACTCATCTGCATAAGAAAAAATCAAGAGAATCACATGAAAAATTTGTAAGACTGTAAGAAAGTTTAGCAAATTTAACACAAGCAATGTCAAATTTTAAAACAAATGACTTGTCTGTACACCATCCATCAACAGGAAAACAATAAAATCACTCAAAGGATATGCAATTTTATCAGCTTGATAATGTTATTAATTTTATTACCAAATAATAAAGATAACAACATATATTAGAATAATATGAAAAATCCCTACAAATTATGTGTTCTGAATATACAGTCCTTTTGATATCTTGTTCTTTTGTTGTTGTTACTTAAATGAACCCATTTATATTATGGGCCAGCAATGTTACAAATGGTGGAGCCTCTGTGGGTCTTCTGGCGGCCAACTTCACTGTGACTCAGGAGGGATGGTGTAGGTCGGCTACTATTTTCATGTGGGGACCACAATGCCAGATTCCCGCAGCTCATCTCATCTGGGTTTCAGAAGGAGCACATGTACTTGGCATGCTGGCTTATTTGAATTTTCCTCACCTTTTTCCTGAAGGAGGGCCTATAACCTGTCTGGTATTTACGCAGATCCTGACCCTCTCGGTGCCTTTATTCTTTATATAACCTCTGGTGATAATCCCTATATGCATTTACTTCCTCTTTAAAAATATGAAATTTTAAACACTTCTCTGTTCAAGTAACTGAGCTGTGTTCCCAATTACCAAGTGCTGCTATCTCTTGCCTGCCTCTCCTATCCTCCATTAATGGTGAGGAGTGAGTGGGCCCTCCTCCCCATTAGTACTACCTTGACACCTGTCCATATTGGGGAAAAGAGCTGCGATGTTAATATAACACTTATATTTCTGTTTTTCTATGCATGGAGAACACTGGAGTATAAGATTGCAATATTTGGTTTTAAGTGTAGAGGACATTTCAGTTCCGTGTGTGTATGTGTGTGTGAGAGAGAGAGAGAGAGAGAGAGAGAGAGAGAGGTGAGAAGGCAAGAAATGATGGTAGAATCAGGTACTGAGATGTATCATATTAAGTGTCCCTTCTGCAAGTTCAGATACTTGAGCCTGGGAATTATTTTAGGATTTGAGCAAACTGAGTCTCTGTTCTCCAGAGTTAGAATTTTTCTAACACTAAACCTTCATGTTACTAAATTCACTTGTGATAAATACATACATATGTAATCTCTTATTACCTGCTGCCTGTCAAATTTAGTTTGGGGTCATCTTTTGTTTGTAATAGAAGCCACAGCCACCCGGAAGGAGAGCTCTTCTCATGATGATGGCAGGGGTGCCATAGGGCAAACAGAGGGGGTGGAATTTAAACTGAGGGATGAGAATGAGCCAGCAAGGGAAGAGAGCATTGCTTACAAAACACATTCACATGTTGCATGTAATTCTTATGAAAGTCCTATGAAGTAAGGGTATGTATGATAAGTCTGATTTTACAAATGCAAAAAATGTCATTCAGAAAGAATGAATGGCGTACAATATCACAAAAGAAAATAGCAGTATATATAGGAATAGTTCTGGGTTCTTTTCTGGAGGGTGAATGACGGAGGGGGACGAATTCTTTCCAAGTTTTTATAGTACGTCCTCATTTAACCTCAAACTCTTTCACCAAAAAAACCCAAAAAACAAAAACCCACAAAAAACAAACAAAAAACACTAAATAGTATGCAACTATGAAATAATCTGCTTTTCTTTAAGCTTCCTAAATATTTCCAGTAAAAAGAAGATGTTCCACCTGGTATGACAGACAGAGAAGTGTGTATAAATTTTCAAGTTAACAGAATACATTACAGAAAAAATTCTGAATGTGACCCTGAACTCTGAGGGGTTACAGCACAATGTCTACCATAGCCCTCGCCATTGGTAGGCTGCATGGCTGAAACAAAGAGCTCCTTCCTTTAGCAAATACATCCGCTTGGAATTGTTATCTCCTTCTACCATGAAACCTAAGTTGAATTTATTTTCAGAAAACAGATCCTGAAAAAAAAAAAAAAAAAAAAAAAACAGATCCTGAGTTGATTCCTCCTGTTTTGGTTAAAGAAATAGGTTAGAAGATTTTATTTCCTTCATCCAAGACGACCTGAATCTGGATGATGTAAATGTTTGTTACAATATCAAGCATAGAGTAATAGTTCAAAGTCATCTAAAGAACTGATATTGTCTATCCAAAAATGTTAAGGATGCTAAACAGCAGGAAAAATTAGGAATTCATCTTTTTATGAAACACTTGAAGTTCAAAGAAAAAGCATTTATTCTGTGCGACTCTTAAAACACTTAAAATATTGCCTTCAAGTGTGGGTTGTCGCTTTCCATTGCTTTGCTATTAGTATTCCAATTTAAGGTAATTGTGCATGGCAAAATCCTATTTCAATCAATTTTTGAAGCAAGGTTTTATAATTTTTTTTATTCTTACCCTATCCTACTTGATTTTTGCTCATTCCTACCTCAGCTTTGTGTTTTAGACAGTCAATCAAGTACAAAAGAATGTTAAAATACCATAACTCCTTTCATCAACCTTAAAAAAAAAGCAGTCAGGTCTTTTAATTTTTCTTACTTTCAGTCTATCATTAATAACAAGGTATTTAATGTTTTATGTGTTCCCCTCCCCTTCATGCCAAAAAATAAAAGGGGGGAGGGGAAACTAGAGAAGACTGTTTTTTACAGGTGGTCTAAACTTTTCCTTATGCTTTATGTGGATATGTACATATAAATTTTATGTGTGCTATACTAGAAAAAAGCAAAATTTCCTGCAAACAGACATAGCTTACAAATACTTTTTTTATGAAAACTTACATGTCTTATGATTTTCAGGAATTCAATCACTCTCCCTCAATAAAATGCAATGCATTTATTTCTAAGATGAGGATAATAATCCCTAAACACATCATCAAATGTTTGCACTTGAATGTCTTGACATACACATCAAAACACTTAGTAACATAAAAGTCCTCCATCTAGCTACCCATTAAAATAATCCCACTATATTATTTGCCTTGAGCATAGTGTCTTATTTCCTTGTGTATTTTTCCATTGTTTCATGCAGCGCCTAACACAGAGCAGAGTCATGATAAATAGCTTTGTCCTCGACAATATCATCTTTGAATGTGTCTCTGCATTTGCCTGGGATGCTCCTTCTCTCCACCTCTTCACTTGACTATACTCTTACTCATCTCAGGTCTCAGCTTGAACATCAATTGTTTGGGCCTCCTCCCTGGGTTCACAGACCAGATTAGGGCTCACTGATATGCAGTGTCTAATACTCTGTGATTGTCCTCGTAATACTTATCAGAGTTAGAATCAACAAATTGCTTGTGTAATCATGTATTAACACCTTCTTGCAGGGCACCTGGGTGGCTCAGTCAGTTAAGCATCCAACTCTTGGTATCTGCTCAGGTCGTGGTCTCATGGTTGTGAGATTGAGCCCCACTCTGGGCTCCACACTCAGCAGGGCGTCTGCTTGAAGATTCTCTCCCTCTGCTCCTCCCCCTGCATGCACACTCTCTCTCTTTCAATCTCTCTTTCTCAAATAAATAAATAAATCTTAAAACACACACACACACACCTTCTTGCACTACACCTGTACAATTCATAAAGGCTTTATAAGTGCTGTCTCCAGTTTCTAACAATAGAAGTATTCAATAGAGATTTAGTTTGTTGAATGAGTAAATGAACAAATAAGTAAAGGTCATTCAGCAAAACTAGAAAGAAAAATGCTGGATCTAAAAATGCTGTATTGGGGGGCGCCTGGGTGGCTTAGTTGTTAAGCGTCTGCATTCGGGTCAGGTCATGATCCCAGGGTCCTGGGATCGAGCCCAGCATTGGGCTCCCTGCTCCGCGGAAAGCCTGCTTCTCCCTCTCCCGCTCCCCCTGCTTGTTTCCTCTCTCGCTCTGTCTCTCTCTGTCAAATAAATAAATAAAATCTTTAAAAAAATAAATAAAAATGCTGTATTGGTTTCAGACAACTTAATCCACTCTAATTAATTTAAGAACAGATTATTAAGAGATATCAAATAGCTGACCAAAGATGTGCACTCACTTGAGAATGGAGCCAGAACTAAATTTTGAGGAACTGCCTCAAAATCTAAATATGTAGAACCAGCTGGAACCCCTTCCAGGTCCACAGGTTGGACCTCCCAGGTCCACTCTGTTGGACTGTCTTCATCAGATATCTGTCACCACTTCCCACTGGAGAACTACAATGTCTCCATCATAGCCATTTCAGCCTTGTGGAAGATGGTTCCTTCATGTGGTATTGTTCAAGACTCCAATCAAAGCAGCATATATTCTCCATTGGGAAGAGCTCTGCTCATACCTAATGCCTCATGTAACACTTTCATCTTACAGCTGAGTGTTGCTGAACCCATCAGACTTTAGGATATTGTGGATTTGATAAATCCATGATGAGAGGCTCTGACCACATGACCCATAGTCAGTTGCTCATTTCTAAAGGGCCTGAGTAGCATGTCAGATGGTATTGCCTTACTTTAGAATCCAAAGGTTATAGATTATGGTTGTCCTTTGAGGGAATTACCCAAACTTCACACAGCAAATGTTTCTACCACATATACCTCTAAAGCCCTATAGTGTAATACCATAAGCTGGGTTATGTGTGTGAGCAGCAACCATGTAACCAAATCTTGGAACTACAGCAGAAACCTTTCTTGCTCTGAGAGTCCCTTGTCTTCCATTAAATGGGTTGTAGCAGAAGTCTGGAACATGATGCTCTGAGTTCCTGAAGGGACCCAAAGGCACTTTGTTCCTTCTTAGTGGTGGGAGGTGTAAGATCTAATAATTCATTTTTACTTCCAAGGAGATGTTCTGTCATGGTCCAGAAATGGGACTTTACTAAGGCTAAAGACTCCTGAGTCTTCATTGGGCTAATCCTCCACTATATGGATTGCATGTTTCTAACAAAAACCCCCAACTTACTTGCCACTTCATGTTCATCTAGTCCTCTAAATGTGATGCCATCCATATAGTGGGCATTGTGATATTTTCTGGAATGTATAGGTGATCCACATCTCCTTGGACTATCTTATGACCAGGCAGAAGAGTTATAGCCTTTGGGCCTGACCATAAATATATACTACTGTCCATGTTCATCTCATGTGAAAGAGAGTTGTTTCTTTTCCTCCTAATAAATATGGAAAAATAAACATATTTGCCAGATGAATGATCTAATACTATGTACTTGAGGCGGTGTTCATCAGCTCTAGAAAAGATATCACATCTGGGAGCACAGCTGAAACTGGGGTAATTTTGCATTTGTTCATTGTCAAAGGATCTGTTTTTTGTTTTGTTTTGTTTTGTTTTGTTTTATTTGGTTTGGTTTGGTTTTGCAGGGGCAAGACTGGTGTTTTAATAGGATGAGGTGGATCAGTCCCTGCATTTGGTCTTTAAGTGTGTCATTAACCTTAGTCAATTCACTCTAGGATGTGAAACTGCTTTTGGCTGATTCTTGATTGTAGGTTGGGGCAAGGAGTTTGAGCCTTCCACCAGACTTTTCCCACTACAATAACTATAAATCCAACTCCCTGGTATGCCTATTCCAATTAGATACCCAAGCACCTGGGAAATTACCCCTGTGATTTGGACCCAGGCTAGGACTCCATTTGTTTCCTACCACCAATATGCCTTACTTCAAGCACAAGGCCTCAATAAAGCTTTGGGTCCCAAAGTATCAACTTGAACCCTGTATCAGAGAGCTCCTGATATTCCCTTTTCCAGTGTATTGTCATCTAAGTAAACAGTATAGAATCATTTGTGGAAGAACTGGAGAATTCATTACCATATTAAACTGCCAAAGTTTTGCTGAATTATCACCGCTAGGAACTCAGTTTCCCCTTAAGTTAGTAGATTTCAGGTCTCAGTCATTAGATCTTTCACAATAAACAACTGATATACTTAGAGTTGGTGAGTCTATTGGGAAAAAAAAAAAATGATCATTTTCCTACAGAGTTGTAGGCATTTAAATTGGAACAACAGAGTAAAAGATAATCTATCTCAAAGAATGACTTCCAAAATGTGAAAATGTAAATTTTCAAAATTTTAAAGTATGATCATTGCAGCATTATTTCAAATTGCAAATAAATAAATAATTTTAAAAAAGAAAGAGAAGCAAAAAAAAAGAAAAAAAGAAAACAATGCAAATACTTATCCATAGGTGGATGGCCATATAACTTATCCATACAAATGAATATGGTGTGGCCATTAAAAAGAATTATGGATCTATATGTACTGACACTGAAATATCTAAAATATATTGTTAAATATGAAAATCTCATTTTTTATTAGAGGCATAATTTACATATACGAAAATGGACAGATTTTAGATGTACTGTTTGATTTTTTTTACAAAGGCAATAACCCATGTAAAGCCACACACTTATCAAGGTATAAGAAAGGATTGTTGGGCTCCTTCCCAGTCAATCCTCCTACCCCAGAAGAAGCCAATGATTTTTAAGGCAATAAATTGGTCTTGCTTCTTCTAGAACTTCATATAAATAGAATCATGTGGGATGTAATATCTCATCTGGCTATTTTGCTCAGGATATTGGTTTTGAGTTTCATCCATGTCAATGCATGTATCAGGAGGACACATCTTTTTATTTCTGAATACTAGGATATTCATTTTCTTATTTATTTTTGTAATGTAGCTTTAATACAGACTTGCTCAATGAAACTTCCCACAAACCCCCACATTATAATTGTTTATTTCTAGCTTCTTTCATATTCTCCAAATTATCATTTCAGACATTAACTTATTCATAATACACTTTTCATGAGGTCTCCCTTCAATATCTACCAAACTTCAATAAACCCACATTTAGCACTGTCTACTTAGCTGCCCTCAAGTCTACTGTGCCCTCAGCTTTGACTTCGTACTTGACTTACATTTTCCATTCAGATCACCAACCACAGTTTACAAATATATTTTCTGATGTTTGATTTTGAATTTTGAATTTTGTTTGGATAATAACAAGAAGTAAAACAAACACATTCTTTCTTCAAAAGGTTAATAAGGGTCACAACTGAACATGGTAATCTCCCAATATCTCCCTTTGAGGATGCAGCTTGTGAAAATGATAAGCACACAACTACATTACAAAACATAGGCATGAGATTCAGAAGGAAGTGAAAATAAACCTTCATGGCATATAGCACCTTCTGTTAGAGCTGCATACATTATATTCATGGAGGTGCAAAACATTCTTTTTTTTGCTCTTTCTAAATCAATCATCTTTCAAAATAAATGACTGGAGCTCTTTGAAACATTATCTGCATTGTCTGTGGTAGATTTGTAGCAAAGAAGAACAGCAATGGCAAATGACAGATTTAAAACAAAAACTAGAATTGCTTATATTAGAAAATCATAAGTGAATCCTTGCAAAATGACTTTAGGGACAAACTACAGATTCAGATCTTAATGACTAGCAGATTTCTACTACCAAAACCAAAAACAAGGATGGCGACAAAACCCTCAATATTCTAAGACAAAATCACTAATTTCTCATAGGTCTTTTATCTTTAAAAGATCAAATTGTTTGAATGGATCTGAATATGTCTGAACATCAGACAAGACAACAATCTGAATTGTAAGCTTTTCTATTTCTTATAAAATAGTGTATATGCAATGTTTTTCCTTAGTGAAATAGAGATTCCCTAAACTAATTGTGTTAGCTAGAATTATGTCAGGAAAACAGAAGCCATTATGGATATTCCTGTAAAAAAGGACTTTCATACAAGAATTGGAGCCTTATGAAACCACTGGAAGGCTCAGAAGAAAATGTCAGGTTGGGCTCCCATGATTGTCTTAGCTGCCGAGAGCAAAAGAGATACCACTACCCCGAATCATGCCTTCTGCCACTATTTCTCCTAAATTTTGTGCAAATGTATCTTATTGGCAGAATCTAATCTAAGCCATATAGGAAAAAGATTTTGGGGGATGCAAAAAAAAAAGTATAGGATGCAGTAGCATCAATTTTAGATTGGTAAGAGACAATATAATAAAATAGTATTTGGCTACATCATCATGTATACATTAACAGACAATAATATTAATATGCAATAGGAGGTATATAGTTTTCATTCATTTAGCATCTGCCACATGTCAGTTCTGGGCTTGATGCTGGGACTCAGTACTAAAAATATACAAAGTCACTGCAATGATAGTTTCCAGTTCAGAGAGGAATCTATTATTCCACAATCACACAAGTAAATGCAAGCTCCTAGCTGTGATAAATGGTACCATCCTGCCATAAGATGGGGGCCAAACTTTACTTGAAGTGTCAGGAAAGACACATTATTCAACTATGAAGATCAGCAATCAGTTAGTAATGTTACAGCATTGAAAGAAGTTTAAAGAATAAAAATTTAAACCCAGAAGTGAAAATATAGGAGATAAAAACCATTGCCTAAAAATATCATAGAATGATTTGATGAATAAAGAACATTCATAAGGAAACATACACTATAATAAGCAAATTGGTAGAACTAGTAAAAATGTAGAATTTTACATTTCAATACCTTCCCATCCTTCTGACCATAAATACTGTGTTACAGAATCTTATCTACAGAATTATCAGTTCTAAGTTCTGCACATATATGTCCTTGAGATGTCTACTTCATGGGTGCAAAGGCCTTTGACTTGACATTTCAAGTTGTTTCAACAGAATCACTTTTAAGGTTCTTTGGCTTCTCTCTTCCTTTCTACTCTTGACAAAAAAATGCTCTTAGTGTAGCAGTAGAAATGGTAATGGCTAATATTTACTGACTACTAGCAACGTGTCAGGCCATCTGAGTGCATCAGTTCACAAAATCTTTGCAACCACATTTTCAGGTATGAATGAAGAGGATAGATAGAATCTAAAAACAGGCAGCTTGCTTCTGGAGCCCAGACTGAGCCCTCATTCAATTCCTAAAGCCTCACTAGGAGAGAAACCTATGAGGACAGTTATTTTATGCATCAGAAAACTGAGGGTCGATGATGTTAAGTCAGCCATCTAAGATCAATGGCAGATACGGAATTTAAAATCATGAGTATATGGTCCCATAGATGTTTCTTAAGGGTCAAGAGGAAAGAAAGCTGTCTATATAGAAATGGCCACCAAAAATATTGGTGAAATAATCTCAAGATACCAAATCCTATGTAGGAGAATGTAAAATTTGCTATGAAACATTCAAATAGTACCTTCTCCACAGAGCAATTCTGTGGCACAGGTGAAAGTCAAGAGGTCAGTGACCACCCATCGTTTTCCTGTTGCCCAATTTATCATAAGAGATACGCTTGGTGGGAGGCAGGAAGATTTGGTCTCCACAGGGTGAGGCTATGCACGTTGTGAGAGACTCGACAGGGGTTTGTAATACTTTCCTATTGCTGCTGCAATAAAATATGATAAGCTTATTATCTTAAAACAATCCAAATTATTTTTTTTATAGATATAGAGCTTAGAAGTCCAAAATCAGTCTCACTGGGTTAAAGTAAAGGTGTGGGCAGGGCTCATTCCTTCTGGAGGTTCTAGGGGAGAATTCCTTGCCTTGCCTTTTCCACCTTCTACAGGTGCACTTGCATTCTTAGGCTCATGGCCCCATTCCCACATCACCCCAATATCTTGCTTCTTTCATAATATCTCCCAACACTGACTCTGATCTCCTGCTTCCTCTTTGTAAAGGTTCTTGTGATTGCCTCAGGCCTGCCAGGACAATCCGAGATGATCTCCCCATCTCAAGATCCTCAATGTTATCATGTCCGCAGAGTCCCTTTTGCCGTATAAGGTATCACTCGCAGGTTGCAGGAATTAGAATGTGGGACTCGTCAGGAGGCTATACTTCAGCCTACCACCAGTAGGTAAACATTTCAAATCCCCAACCTTGTCAATTAAGCCACATCCGGATTTGATTTCTTACTAGACCTCAAGAGCCACATTCTTCTGAGGTTTCTTGGTAATTATGAAACATCACACATTCATGTAGCATTGCAGCTGTATAAAAATAATCATTTGAGAGCTTGTAATAATGGCTATCTATAAGACCTGGCCAGAATACTTCAAGGATTACTCGAAGTCTTTTCTGCATCTTCTTTATCATAAACTCCAAGGAATCTCTTTCTGTTCCCTGATTCAGTTTCCACAAGCTCTGGGTTTCCTGAGATCTAAGATAAGGGATTTCTCTCAGGAACTGTCAGTTGTAGCTGTTGAGGGCCATTGTTTTTAAGTGAAGTGTTCATTCATACAAAGAATAAATGCATAGACAGATTGATAGTTCGATAAGAGATAGACCTAAAAATAATAACTAATTTTTACCAATATTGTTGAGCCTGCTGTGTCCCTCTCCTGAGTTATCGGACCATTTTAAGTCCTAAGAATATATTGGCTGACTATTCAAAACCTTTGAACTCTCCCTCACTGTATTAGTCAGGGTTCTCCAGAGAAACAGAACCAACAAGACATAAAAGTAAATATATTATGAAAAATCGGCTCATGTGATTATGGAGGCTGAGAAGTCCCACAGTCTAACATTTGCAAACCAGACCCAGGAAGGTCGGTATGATTCAGTTGAACCATGGAAGCCAATGAGGTAAATCTCAAATTTGAGGGCAGGAGATGAGATGAGATGTTGCAGGTCATGCAGTCAGGCAGAGAGAAAAAAACTTCACCCATCCTCTACCTTTTTGATCTATTCAGATCCTCAACAGATTGGATGATGCCCACTCCCATTGGGGAGGAACAATCCCCGACTCCACCAATTACAATGCTAATCTCATCAGGAAACAACCTCACAGACACACCCAGAAATAGTGTTTGACCAGATATCTGGGCATCCCCTAATCCAGTTCAGTTGACATCTAAAATTAACTACCACACCCACTTATTACTCTGGTAAGCCCTGCCCTGTTTTTGCCAATTTACAGTCAGGTAAAAATGTATTTGTGTTGTTGTAACAATTTTTTTTTCATTTTTATTTATTTTGTGGATTGAAGATGTATTGGGGTCTTGACTGGGTTAGAATAAGATTGGATCAAATTTGCCATGCTGCATTATATATAAGACAGAGAACCTGAATGAACATTTTGCCTCTGATTAGGAGGCTCATGTAGGGTGGGAGCAATGGACCTTTCCCACATTTAGATTTAAACATATATGGAAGAGTGTCTAGGATAGCAGGGTGGAACCACAGTCGGCAAGTTCTTACAGGGCAAGATGCCAAAGCCCGTGACACATAATTCACCCAGGAGAAAGAAGTATTGCCAGGAAAACCAGACTCAGAAACAGAGGCTAAGAGTTGGAGGAGAGTGGTTGTTTGGTGCTTCCTAGCCCCTAGGTTTTGATCCAGTCCTCAGGATACTCTGGTGACACCCATTTTCCCTGGGCTGGGTTGGGGGGAGGGGGAGGCATGTCTGTGTGAAATAAAAAGGCACTTCTCTTTAGTTGGAACGTTAAGAGGTAAAACCCACCCCATTCTGGGAACTGCCTCAGAGCAACTATCCAGGGGCAAAAATTGCAGCGATTCTTCCTTTGCAAGAAATAATCACAGCAACACAAAGATTGGAAGTATCTTTGGGGAAATTGGCAAGAATTCGCCCCTTGGTAGAGGCAGGTATGTGTGGAGGAATCAGACTTCTGTTGTGCTGCCCTTCACCAGGGCGAGGGACCTGAGAAGCAGTGTGGCCCCAGGGCAAGCTGCCCGTGTGAACTCAGATGCCACAGACAATGCGGGGTTTCCAGAGGGGCATGGGGTCCAAGGGGGAAATTACAGACAGCACATGCCTGAGTGAAGAGGTAAGGGTTTTCATCCATCACAATTCAGATTAAAATGAATGTGACCTAAATCTTACCTCCAATGTATCTGCTGCCCAGACATTAGGCAGACATTACTTAACGATTTGCAAAGCCACAAATGGAGGATTATCTTCATTTCTGCCTATTTCATCAAGAGTGAAGCAGGAGAGGCTTTTTTTTTTAACAGAGTGTATTTGCTCATAAGCACAGAGAAACGAGGTAAACAATTAGAAAGTACATTGGGGAGAAAGAATCGCTACCACAATGTTTAAAAACCTCTGTAAAGTGACATATATTATGCATTTATTAACACAGAAAATAAAGTTCTTGGCATGGATCTTATTTATTCTTTCAGGTTCCAACAATCCATCAATTACCAGACCCTGGAATTATTCCTTTGAGGCCATGGTTTCTCAACAGCTGCACTACTGACATTTTGCACCAGATAATTCTTTGTTGTGGGATGTGTCTTGTGTATATGCTAGTATGTTTAACAGCATCCCTGGTCTCCACCCTCTAGATGCCTGTAGCACTCCTTATGGTGACAACTGAAAATGCCCCTGGACATTTACTTAATGCTCATTGCCAGATGTCCCTGGAGGGAAGATAATTAATTAGCCCCACCTCCTCCCTGAGACCCACGGCTTTCAAGCAATGAGCAGTGAGCTCATATTCAGCTCATGGATTTACCTCAGAATTGTGTAATATAAGAAATACATGTAAAGACCTTATGTTTCCTAATGTTATGTAACTACATAAAGTATCTTATGTACCTCCAGAGATAAACCCAGATTAATATCTGTTAAAATCAACATTGATTGAATTAAATTGTTTCAAGATGAATGTTATAAATGACATTTAGAAAATTTTATGCAAAGCAGAGCGCTCATTAAAGCTTTCATATGAGCCAAACATAAAAAAAAAGTGACTTTTATTCTATACAATGTATGTTGTTTTTGGGTTTTTTTGTTTGTTTTTTTTTTTTTTTTTTTTTAAATCCCAGAAAAGGAGCAAATGAGCTTGACAGGAAAATCACATTCAGTGTTTTTTCTTAATCTTGTGTATCGTGGTAATAAACAGTTTTCCTGTCATTTGTGGTTCTTTGTTCCAAGATGATGTAGAGGATGTGAAAAAGCAATCTGATTAAAATGAAAAGAAGAATCTTTTTATTTTAAATGACATCTTTAGAAAAGAAAAGCAGATTTTTTTCTACTAACAGACTATGTACTTCAAATCACCCCCAGTGAATTATACATAGAAACATTTCAAAACAGATGAAACTACAAAAATTGAGACATTATAAATGATAAACTGGTAAGTCTTTCTCTGTTGAATTATGAAAGAAACTTACCAGAGAACAGTACAAAAATTCAATGCAGAGACACATGATTTTATTTCTTCTGCAGAAAAAGAAGGCACAAAAGTGAACTAACCTCTATAGCCGTAAAGATGAATTTTAAAACCAATAAAACCCATGGGTACAATCTTCACAACTGAAGGGAAACATGGCTAGTGTGGTTTCATTCAACATTTACCAATATTTCTATATATTAGTTTTTTTTTTCATTTATTCACACAAGACATTTCTCTATAAGAGTAAACCTTAGAGAATAAACCATGAAAACACTGCCTGGAAGAAACGCGCATTAAAAGTTTAAAGCAGTGATTTCGTACCATCACTCAGATTAAGTTTTTATCTCCAGTATTACTGCATGATAAAGAAAATCAAATAAATTTCACTCATGAGGCTTTTCCCCAGAGCTCCTGACTGACAGTGAAAATGTCAAGAAAAGATAAGTGCACATATCCTGCAGTTGCTTTGCATCTCATAACTAAGCATTTAGCTCCTACAGCAATGGGAGGGAAGGTAGCACAAGCTGGGGTAAGAACACAGGGCAACACCCCAGAAACACACGAGTCTCAGCTGGTCACCCACACAATACCCACTGCAGAGCCGATGACAGTGTCGTGGAGTTCAGTTAAGCTAGTGATCATGAAATGGCAATAAATAAAATATATTTTAATGAATGCAGATGCAAAATTTAGAAAGGATATTTTGATCCAGACAAGACGATCTACACACATTTTTTTTTTTTCCCCTTTCCTCCCACCACGCACAGCTAAAAATCTGGGACCTGACATGAAAAATTCAGAAAGGTAGAGAGAAGACAGATTGACCAGGGATGTCCAGATCCAGGAAACCCTATGACTGAGTTGCCAGGTTTTCTTTTAGCCTCTTGTATATCCTGGGCAGCGTGCTGGAGAAGCTAGCAACTGATAAAACAACAGCCCAAGAAAAGACTATTTTCTCTAGCCGAAGGATTAGGAAAGGACAGTCTAGGAAAACAACTTGTTTAGCAATAACTTCTCTACTCAAGTCAAACACAATGGTAGAAAAACATAGCCTCTCCCACCATCATTACCAAAGGGTGAGTGGGAACCTGAATGTCCACTCTGGCTGGCTTGAAGAGCCTGCCAATTCCAGGCCTAGTGACTTCCCTCCTAGACATTAGAAAGGACTTTCTGCATTGTTAAACAAGTAAATAAGATGCAATCCCATTTCATAAATTTTACACTTCTTTGTCACTTCAGAGTTTAAGTGTTTTAAGTCTTATAACTACCTAGGGGGTAGATAAATATTTATTTCAGTTTTTTTCCACCTCACTCTACAAATCAAGACATTAAATGTGTCTACTGCTCATTCCTTAATCTACCTTAAAAACAACAACTCATCTTTCAAATCTCAGATAAAGATGTCATTTTCAAAAAGCCAAGTTCCCTGAAACCCATGGTTGTATCTGGACTTCTGTGAACTCCAGAACATGGTGAACTATTTTTATTTCCTATTAATGTAACATGGAAATGACCCTATGCTTTGTCACTGGACAGAAGCAGGTTCAATAGTGAAAGTAATGAAAACATAATTTTCTCCTTTGCATTCTTGGATGTAGGGCTTCACGCTACAAAAAATCCACAGGTCCCTCCATGTGTTTCAGTAACCTCCCTAAAGACAATCCACACCACAGCATTTGTTGGCAGTGGGTGGGGTTGGGGTGGAATTGATGGTCCATAATGAGGGATGCAATGGAGTCATCCAAGCAGGAAGAAAAAATTAGAACCACCGGACTTTGAGGTTGGAAGATGGGTAAGGAGACAGTGGGAGGAGGGGATGCACAGGCAGGAATCCCACTCCCATGTAGAACCTGGTGGCTAAGCCTGGCCTCCTGCCAGAGCCTTAGCAACAGAAGAGGGACTGGTCAACAGAGAACTGTCTCCTCTGTATCATCACTACCAGAAGAAGAAAATGACAGACTGGTTCTCAGAACCTCTAATAGAGGGAAGAATGAGAGCCACCATGGCATAAGGACCAGAAATTCCTTAAATTAAAACTATAACAAATGGCCTCAGTGTTCTTGTATAATCTAATGAAAGAAACAGAGAGAGGAGGGGGCGGGGGAGAAAAAGAAATCTCTCAATTAATTGGGACCTGATTTTTTTATATTCTAAAATAAAGAAAAGTGGCATATGCCACTCCTCTTGGATCACAGAGCAATGTATGCTTGATATATCTGTTTATTCCTCCCTATATGTCACTAGATTTTAAGCTCTGTGTGCAAGGCACATCTGTTTGGTTCACAAATTTATTCTGAATGCCTGGCTATGCCTCCCCTTTTTCACATCTAGGTTAAGAAGACATTAAAAATAACACTACAAAAATAAAATAAAATAGGAAGAAAATTATGATTTTAGGCCACATATCAAAAAAAACCAAACATATTTTATAATAAAAAAAGTTTTAATTTGGTCAACTAAATTGGTTTTTGTATGTTTTTTGTTTGTTTTGCGCAGGCTCCATGCCCAATGTGGGGTGTGAACTCAGGACCCTGAGATTGAGAATCGCGTGCTCTACCAACTGAGCCAGCCAGGCGCCCCTCAAGTAAATTGTTTTAAATGACATCAGAAAATAAGCCAATGTGACTAAGATATTTTCCTTTCAACTTTGGTTTTCTTTCAGATTAAAATCATGTATTTTTCATACATGGAGAGAGTGGAATCTGGCTCTGTGTTACTTACATAATAAAAGCCAACTTCTTAACTAGAATTAGAGAGTCACCAGGATGTTGGGCAGAACAACAGAATCTACTAATTCATTTCTTAAATTATATATGCAAATGTACTTAACACACATAAATATAGATTTGGCCCCCTGTACCAACAACTTTTAGCTAAATTTCTAAATCAAGAAAAGTGTAAAACATCCGTCAAATGACATCCGACTCTAACTTGACGTTATTCAGGAAAAATCAGATAGCAACTCCAGCCTCTCAAAAGAATTCTTCTGACCATAATTATACGCATTGTTCTAGATCAAGCAGAATGTACCAGAGAATAGATCAAGCAAGCGGGACAACACAGGACATGGAGAATGCTAAGGCTAATCTGCCCTGAGTGATGGGGAAAGAGTACGTTGCTTAGGCAGCCAAAGCAGAGGTGAGTCAGCAGAGATGCAGCTGAAAAAGCAGCTCCCCGTCCATTTTATAGGACCTCATGTCCCATGCCTTTTGGACACAAAGTAATAATCTATTCTTTGCAGGCATGCTCACTCTTTTAGAAAAAAATTTTTATAAAAAATAAAGTTGATAAAACAAAAGACAAATTATGTAGACCCCAAGAAGAAATAATGTCCAAGTCAAGTTCTGAAAAGTGCCAAGTGAAGAGGGATTTAATATGCATCCCAAACAAAGGAGCCCGCATTTACAAAACTGTTAGTAGAAAAAGTATAAGATATTCAGAGGCCAGCAAGTATTTTCTTCTAGAATTTCATCGTATGGTAAGGCCACAGTGCAATTCCTTACACTCCTAAGTGCTGCCCATAAGCTTTCTGTGCTCCATCCTGAGATACAGTTGGGGTCCATTAATGGTCCCTGGCCTCAGAATGAAACTCCATGTCTCTCAGGAGGGCCTGTCCTCATTTCTGCAGTATGAAGAATGCCTTCTTCTTCGTAAAGCGTGCCCCATTGATCCTAGGGGACTTGGCAATAGCCCAAATTCTGTTACATTTCATGTCCAGATAGTATGGGATATATATGCAAATCATACCCCAGGAACAACCCTGATATGTATACACTCTCCAGGGTGTATAAATTCTGCTGTGCTAAAGCTTTAGACAAAATCCTTAATTGATTTTCATGAGGCAAAGTAATAATCTATTCTTTGCAGGCATGCTCACTCTTTTAGAAAACAAACACAGGTCTTGATAGGCAATGGTTAGACCGGGAAAACCCATCACAAAGAGCCTTGCATTGTCAAGATAAAAATATAGCAGCTTTAGTATCATTTGAGAGTTTGTAGATAATTTAGAGGTTATTACTAACTCTATACATCTCAATAGGGAATAATGTTTCTGCATTTCTCTGACAGAATATACACAGCCTTCAGGAACATTTTATCCAGAAAATGTTCTCTTTTGAAACTGCTTTTGTCCTTTTTTCAAACCACTCATCTCAGTAAAGTATATTACATTTATTCACACATTGTATACATTTATTTTTAGAAGAAAAAGTTTAATTTTTTCTGCCTTTAAAAGCAACCATATAGTCTATATAGATTAAATAAAATATGCTCTTTTAAAAAATTATTCCTATAGTAGAAAAAACAACGATGTCAAGCTGTCTGCCCCTCACTAAAGCAAAATAATAGAATGGAGAGGGTTATTACTGTACATCTAAGATCTCAAACCACATAAGTTTTGCCTTTTTACCCTCATTATCTCTGTATTACTTGGCTAAGGATAAGGTGTAACAACTAGAGACCCAACAGTCTGCTGCCCTTCCTTCACCTTGGCCTAAAACCAAGGGCAAAGGCTTAAACACTAACTGGAAAATAATTACTACATGTGAGTACCACTCTTCTACCACAGGAAAAATGACTTATTTTTTTCCTCTCTTGTCACACAAGCATATACCTCTTTTCAATAAAGCTAAAAAACGTCACTAAAGAAAGGAGAAAAAAGTAGATAAATAGACATAAATATCAAATTTACAGTAACTACAAGTATTTCATTATGACACACTATCTCTTATGAAAGGTTTTAGGGAAAAAATTAACAAACTTTTATTTTATTTTCTCATTTTAGTGTGTCAGGATCCTAGGAAATAAGAGGGCATGTTTAGGGATAAATATAAGCCATGCAATTTTATATTTGCTTAAATAAATTTTGCTACACATTAACATTCTTGAAAAATGGTATAATTTAAAAATAAGTTGTGTACTCAATGAAGAAATAAAAATAAAATGTGTTTTTCTTAAATTGTACATGCAAATGTATGCAACATACACAAATATGTATTTTCACCTGTGGACCAATCACTCTTAATTTCTAATTGCCTCCAGAGGAGATTACTACTTTACTTGCTTCTAGTAGGGCAGTAGTATTTTTATCAGTAATAGAAGTAGCAAGAAAAGGAAAAGGAGTAAGAAGAGAAGTACCAGAGGAATAGTAATAGTACTACTAATAATAGTCGTCATAATAGTAGTAATAGTAAAGAAACCCTTCATTGTCTGAGTATAACACATCCAAAAAAATGTGTTAGTGGATTTTTGGATAGCAGGAGTCTATATCCCATTACTTTAAGTGAGAAAAATAACACATTCTAAGCTTACCTTAAATGTCAATAAAAATTTTCCAGTATCATCAAAACACAAACTCTTATATAATATTCCATCATTTTTTGCAAAATGTAAATCATTAAAAATACCAGTTACTCAGTTATTTAACAATTAAAAATATGTTAGTGAGTATATTTGCTTGCAGTGATTAAAATATATATAAGAATGGTAACAAAATACACTTTCTTCTACACTGCAACAAACATATACTAAATAGTAAATAAGAAAGTGGTAAGTTAAAAGTATGTTTGAAAAATGTACAGGGCGCCTGGGTGGCTCAGCTGGTTAAGCGTCTGCCTTCAGCTCAGGTCATGATCCGGGAGTCCTGGGATCGAGTCCCCCATCGGGCTCCCAGCTTAGCAGGGAGCCTGCTTCTCCCTCTGACCCTCTCCCCGCTCATGCTGTTTCTCTTTGTCTATCTCTATCTCAAATAAATAAATAAAATCTTTTTAAAAAAATGCACATAATACTTAATAAAGTAAAATAAAGCAATTAGAAAGATGTAATGATTCAACAAAAGAAGAGTTGCTTGTCTCAGTTCAGGCTGCTTTGTCAAATACTATGGACTGGTTGTCCTAACAAATATTTATTTCTCACCATTTTGTAGGCTGGAAGTTCAAGATCAAGGTGCTGGCAGATCCGGTGTCTGGTGACAGCACTTTTCCTGATTTTCAGATGGGCATCTTCTTGTGTATCCTCACAAAGCAGAGAACAGAGAAAGAGATAGAACAAACTCTCTCATATATTTTCTTACAAGTGCAGGACCCCACCATCATAATCTAATTACCTCCCAAAGACCCCATCTCCAAATACCATCATGTTGGAGACAGATTCCAACATGTGAATTTTGAGGGATGTGAACATTCAGTCCATAGCAGTTGCCTGGGTGTTTTGATGGGGAGAGAAAGAAAATGGGTCAGTGACTCTGGACTCTGGAAACCAAACTGAGGGTTACAGAAGGAAGGGGGGCAGGGGGATGGGGTAACGGGGGATGGGTATTAAGAAGGGCACATGTGGTCATGAGCACTGGGTGCTACACCCAACTGATGAATTGTTGAACACTACATCAAAAACTAATGCTGTACTGTATGCTGGCTAATTGAACATAATAATAATAAAAAAAAGAAAACAAATCAGTAGCTCTTTCACTGGTGATTTCTAATTATGTGGACTTGCATGCGACTTCAATCTCACGGACCCCACCAATCCTGAACATAAATTGTTTATTCATTTTACACAACACAGAGTTGATATGGAGCTCAACTTCATTACAGATTTCCCACCTCTCTCAATTTTTCAGAGCTTTGAAAATGTCCAGGACCTTGTGCTGTTTCAGCGTGACATCTAACACCATTTCAAACTGATGGTGTCTCTCCATCCCTGCACAAGGAACTTGGATATGATACTTTTCTGAGTAATATAGTGGAGTTTCCCCAAACTAGCCATACTTTTATATTTTCCCTCATTTTTATACACATAAAAATAGTTGTATGGATGACAGCTTGGGCACCCAGGACGGTCAGACTTATAACTGATGTTGAATTTACCTCTTTAAGTATTTCACCATTTTTAACTTTTCCTTGAATATATGGGCTTCTCTAGTCTTCTTATCCCCACCCCCTTATTTTCTTCACAGGCACCTCTACTTTCTTCGAAGATATTGAAACTAATAATACAGAGGAGATGATAGCAATGCAAGTACCATTTCATAGTGTAGCCTGAAAGATTTTTAGTGCAGAAAAAGTAATGAAAAATCAAATGTTTTATTTAAAAATAAGCAAATATAACAAACAGAGGAACTCTGAAAAAGATGCATTCATGTTTAGGGTTAGATGGATAGACAGACTATGGTATTAAATGTCATGTAAAATGGTAGATATTATGTATAATAATACAGACTAATTCTATAATATATATCATAGTCAATGTATCATATATAATAAAGCCACATGAATCCAACCACTAGAAAAGAGGTTAACTTTTCAATAATATTACAGGGAAACTTGACTAGTACAAATACATATCACACTGGGTCTTATATCACTATCCAACAAACTGAGATGGACTAAGAATTAAATGAAGAAAATAAAACCAAAGGAATAAACACTATAAGCAAAATCAGTGACTATTTTCTGATGTAGGGCATTGAAAGGTTCCTGAATTTCCTAATTCTTTAAATATCACAATCATTTTCTGTGTAAGATAAGCTCAAAAAATTCAAAGTCATCTTTGATCATTTTGTCTCTCCTGTTACCAAGTTCATTGTATTATCTTTATTTCTATAGCTGTACATTCCATAAATGGCTGAGATTATTCTTTTTGAAGCAGAGCTCCGGTTACATCAAGACACAGTTTTTAAAAAAATATATTTTTTCAGTTTCCACTGCGCATTACTTTAGTGTGGTCTCTATTCCAGCATTAAAATGCATCCTTAATATGTTTTCAAATTCATAAAATTTCCAATTTTATGTCATACCAAAGATATGTCCTACTCTTTTCTACTCTGTGTCTTTGGGCAATTCCATCACCTGAAATGTTACATCCTTCTTCACCTGTACCATTTAGAATCCTATCCATGTCTAAGAGGTTAATCTCAATGCCATCTTGTCATGCTAGTTCTCCCACTCCCTACCTAAGTGGAGGTTATCTTTTTTCCTTTGGAACCTCATGTGATGTTGTAGAACACAGGTATGCTCACCTGAAGCCATCTTGTGAACAGTGAATAGTCATTGGTTTGCAGTGTCGCTGCATGAGCCATGCATTAAGTATTCAAATATTATCACCTGGAAAGAGAGAGGAGCATAACAGTGAGCAAAATAGAAAGATGCAAATAAAAACAAAAATAAAATACAGAGAAACAGAGAGGCAGATAATTATTTAAATAGGCCAATGAGTGAGTATAGACCCAACTAGTATATGAGAGGGACAGCAAATATCTTCTTTTCAGAATACTTTTTTTTTTCCTAGAATGTTTATCATAGCAGAAGCTTGTCACTCTGAGCATGATTCAACCAGAGAAATAGCTTTTTATTACAATGCTGGAGCATTGCTTTGAGTTTAGGTTTACAGAATTTTGATATTTTTCTTAGGGATTTTCAGGGGTCATTCTGCTTATATGTTGTTTTTGACTTGTACACTGAGTCTACAACTTAACTTGTTTGTCAGATGCTACCACAGTGTAATTCTCAAACGCTCTTGTAATGGTTGTAAATTCCTTGACAAGAATCATTCACTCCCACAGTTTTTAGCACATACTTTGTATTAAATGATCTGAACTATGGAACTGCTTAACTGAAACCTCAGATTAATTGTTTTCACTGAAGTTCCATCTGCACTCCTGAGTATGAACAATCTGACAGACAAGTTCAAAAAAACAAACAGGAGAAAAAATCCTAATTTATATTTTAGCAGCTGAGGCATAGCCATATGGAAAACACAGCAATGAATATGGAACCCTAAAAATATTCACCTAAGATTTTGAAAATTCTTTCTTTCTGGTCCAAAAAATTAGTGATATTTATTACTTAGAAGACCTACATTACAATAAAAACTATGTCTCATCTTTGAAAATAATAGTCATATAACTTCTTCCCTGGCATTTGTCAATCCAGGTAGAATTAAGAGCACATATTCTCATTTCAGATGAAGAACAAAACATTTAACAAAGATGAATTGTCTTTGGATCTCATTTTATAGTAACAGATTAATGAAAATATTTTTATAGAGGTGTTGTCCATATACCTACGTACAGGAGACAATGGAGCCTGTGTTGGTGAATCAATATAAATAAAAAATTCAAATGCATGCACACATAGTCACACAATTAAGTACACATTGCATCATTTCTGCCACTAAGCCTGATTTTGTGAAATAACCTCTAGTTGCAGTTTCTAAAAACTTACCTCACTGGAGAGTCCTTTCAAATTTAGAACTCAGTTTTTAACCTTCTTTTCACAAATGTATCATCAGTAATTGATTATTTATTAAAAGATCAGTGTTATGAAGCAGACAGCTTCTTGTTCACAGACGCTTCCTACACCTGAAGTCTACCTTATTAGTAAGCTTCTTGATATGGGAATAAATATTCTTATTGTCTAAGCAAGTGTGATTCTCTTTTCTTTTATATCCTCTTATAGCACATAGAACAGATTCCTGTATTCACAGAATACAATAGTTTCTGGGTGGCATACATGTAGTAAGATAACATGAAATGATATAAAATAAATATCTTAAAGCCAATATTGGTCCTAAGTAGTTATCCCTTGAATTGACTGTTGGTGCTCTAAGTAAATGTGTGTTTCAAAAAAGAGAGAGCAGTGGCAAAAACTTACAGGGACCCGATGAGGTAGGGAAGCTCATAAAAGAGGAATTATTTGTTTAATGCTGTAGAACAAATGCACATCTGTCATTAAAAAGAGGTTTTTGGTTTGGAAATTATTTAGGTCTGAGAATAAAGGCATGCAACAGAATACAAATCCATACAATACAGCATTGGGTTCCTTAGGTTTCTGGCTCTATATGTCTTCTAAGGCAACTAGGAAAGTTTCAGAAAGAGCTAACTTAAAAAGTTCTAGGTAACTTCATATAATCTTTTGTTCATAGTTTTGTTTTTGTGCAACTTGAGACTATAAAAGCTCTTTTATGAGCGATTAAGAGAAACAACTCCCACCTTGAATATAAAAGATCTTTGGAACTGCACTTTTTGAAATTGCTACTGTCTCCTTGGATCCCGGAATATTTTGACAGGCACTTTCATGGTCTTTATTAAGTGAACCTTAGCATTTTTCTTTCCTTTCATAATGTTAAACATGTCTATCTGTAAAGTAGATATTTTTTATGCCTGCTTTTTTCCCCACGGGACATAAAATAACTTAAAAAGCAAAACATTAAAAATATGTGCATTGAGAAATCAAGCATATAATTTATTATAGACAAAAGTATATATAATGAAGACTTAACTTTTCATACTGAACTATAAACACAAAATTATCTGAATTATATTCAAATAAAAATGGGATTTCTGCAAATATCTATCTTCTTCTTTAATAACTACAATAAAAATTTGAGGAATTATCAAATGCGAATTAACAGAATTTAATGGTCAATAATTTTTTTAGCTTATCCACACATTTACCTGAAGTTCCTGAAGAATGAATCCAATGAACTACTGCATCTTCTTTAGATTAAAAAGTTCTAAAAGTACGTTTTTATTTACAGTTTTGATAAGCACATGTCTACAAGTAAGTTTTACATGTTAGGTCTCTTTTTCTATCCATTTAAGAAGTTGAAATTTTGCACATAAAATTGTCAAAATGTGGTTTTCTGCATTGACCAAATCTGGAAAATCAGGCTGAGGAACTGTCCTGGCCAACAGTGAAGATTTGCTGTTCATATACATCCCACCAAATATGACACTGAATCAACATAATTGTATAAAGGCTGGTTATCATTTTTTTTTATTTTATTTTATTATGTTATGTTAATCACCATACATTACATCATTAGTTTTTGATGTAGTGTTCCGTGATTCATTGTTTTAATAAAAACTTGGGAGTTTTAGGACCTTGCCAAGAGCAAAGTAAATCAATGAAAAAATAAGGTAGATGATTTTTATCTATAATGCACACCTGTGCAAGACTTAGTGAGATTTCAGAGGAGAACATTTTGGTCTGATTATTAAGTTACTTGAACTCTATATTGGAGCTTTATGATTTTTTTGGACATTTTCTCTGTTAATTTGGGTGGGGTTCCACCTAAATCGAATGTTCATGCAATGGATGTGAATGTTACATGCATGCAGGTGTAGACAGCTATAAGGCCCCCCAAAATTGATAAATAAATCTCTCCTTGATTGCTTCAACTAGAATTCTAATCTGCCTCTGGTGAACTTTTGTAGCATTATTTGTAATACCTTTATAATACTTCTACCCCAATACTGTGTACTTGTCTTACTGCCTCAAGAATATAGGAAATTCATTGAAGATAGAAAGCACATCTTACCTATCTTTGAATTCTAGACAGCACCCAGAAAATCTTTGAGCAAAGACATGACTCTGAGTACAATTGTCCCACGGATGAACACACTCCAATTGGTGATATGAAAAATATAAGAATGAGGCGGCCTTATCTTTGTTTTAGCATGGATAGAAAGTATAGAGGGAAAAGGACAGATAAGAACACTTTTTCTAATGCATAAAGTGACTAGTCACTATAAAATTTGGAATTTAAAAAACAAATTGGGAATTGAAAAAATAAAAACCAAGATCAAAAGTGTAAAGGCTTGCTTACTTATCATCCTTAGAGGAGAGCTATGCTTTTCCATTTTACCACTGTTATGCATTCTGTAAAAGAATGACCTTGATGTTAATTTTGTGTTAGTACTGAAAAAAAAAAAAAAAACCTGTAGAATGTTATAATTCCAACCAACAGTCTTTTGTTTCACTTCCAAAACGGTCTAGCTTCTTAGAAAATAATAGGGTTTGACAGTTTCAGGGGTAAGAATAATATCTTGTTGTCACATGTCCCCAAAGACACCTGCTGAGAAATTCATCACAGTTCAAAGAGCATGGACATACCATCTCATATTAAATGTGAGAGTCTTATCTAAAGTGTGATC
This sequence comes from Phoca vitulina, assembly GCF_004348235.1. Classification (NCBI taxonomy): domain Eukaryota; kingdom Metazoa; phylum Chordata; class Mammalia; order Carnivora; family Phocidae; genus Phoca; species Phoca vitulina. The sequence continues at coordinate 9,135,863 of NW_022589730.1, read as the reverse complement.
TCCTGTGTGCTTACTGAATTTGGCTTGAAAAACTACATATTTATTCAGATCTTTGTTCTAGTGTTAATCCCTCGTCTGACAGCATCTCACATCTCTTGGTTAAACATTCCTCCACAAATGTCACCTCATACTAATTAAAGTGAGGTATTTCAGCTACTGTTTATTTATTAATTCAACCAAGACTTCCTGTAAATAAAAAAGGATCCAAGAGGGAAAAAGCATGTATTTGCCTTGCAAATTACATCTGTAGAGTGTCAACTTTGTCCATGAAAATTAATGGTTTGTAACGCAGCTAGTTATTTCCTCTGAGTTTGCATCATGTATTATGGCCCAATTATAAACAAATAGTAACTTCAGTGTAATTACAAATATAATTCAGATAAAATAGAAAATTCCCTTTGGATTAAAGAAAAAACTTTTCATTCAGATTGAGGACATTAAATGTAGCAAATCTGTAATGAAGTTGTTCCTTTCATTTGGGTGTGATATGAAATCATCTCTCTGAGAAAATTAGAAATAAAAGGATCAGTGTACCCCACAGGATATCTCTAACAATTCTCGGGCACTTTTATTAAAATGAAGGGCAATAATTTTGGGGTTCTTGACTACATTCCTACTCCCTGCTGCAAGGATCCATTTTGGACTAATCTATTAAGTTTATAAATATAAGTAATGGATATCTAGCCCTTTTTATAAAATCATAATAATATTGTTCTTTTCTACTATGCTTTATTATAAAAAAATTATACTCCTGTTACGTCACAGGGCAGGGATAGAGAATACTGATAGAAAGAGTGATAACAAGCACATCCAAAGCCAGAGACTTAATACGTTCTCTGTATCTTGTTTGGGAATTTCTAGTTTTAAAGTATCTCACTCGGCTCCACTATGCTGAGGTTGGCAGTTAAAGGAGTTGCAAACCTGTATTTACATTTATGTCCTTTCACTTAGGTAACATTCCTCACTCTCTAGCTGTTTATTGGAAATTTAACAAATTGTCTCAAAATAAATAATCCATAATAAAAGTCCTACTCTGGAAGCCCCTCTCCCTTTTCAGAGAACTACCAAATGTTTGTTTAGAACTTAGCAACATCTTGCTTTTGTTTTTGTGTTAATTTCAAAGATCAAATAACAGCCAATTCCTCTTAAATTTTCATTAAAACGTATGATAACTTTGTTACATGAATAGACTTTCAGAACTATAAAAAGCCTTAGTTATATCTGGTAATGGTCCCACACAGTGAAGGAGGAAACATCTTAGAAATAGATGGAGGGGATAAGATCATCCTTATGATAATTATTTCAATACCTCTTTTTATCTTAAATCTTCCTCAAATATTGTTTAGAATTGTTTGCTTGCAAACAAAGTAGCTACCCAAGGTTCTGGACATTAATCCAATTATAAAATTTTTCTTTTCCATATTTTGCTAAACCCAAAGGCTTAGAATATATGGGCATAATGACTCCAATGTTATTACAGTAGCTGCATTAGTTAAAATTTATACCTAGCAAATGAGATGTGTCTTTGTTGCTTTATGAGTGCTAAATAGTAAAGGGCATGTTCCGTTTTAATTTGACTTCAAGATGTATTTTTAACTTATCTGATAATTGAGAGAATTGTTTGAGAAACTGAAGACACTTTTGTTTCTCTGTGCACATATTTATAAAGAATAGGGGTGCCCTGCTGTGTTTGTTTATTTCATTTTACAACTCCTACAATTCAGGGAACAAAGGTATATTCATAGATCAGTAAATTCTGGGAAATAAAAAATAAATGAGTCCAAGTTTGACCTCATAAATGACATGTGTGAACTGTGTTCTACTGCTTCGTCCCTCTGTGTATGTTTTACATTAAAAAATATGTAACATTAAAAAAGGCAAAAGATGGTTTTGAAAATATTTTGGTTTATACAAACCATATTAAGGTTTTCCTTAATTTCTAAAATAGTTGTGGTATGCCTCACTTCCAATTGTTTGAGTATGAATCCATTTTAGGGAAAATAAACAGCAATATACCCGTGGTGAATTTGTTTGATGCTACTTAACATTGTCATTTCTTCTAATTGAGCCAACATCAGCTCTTCTGAAGATCCAGGTAGGTAGTAACTCATTTGGTATCTACTTTTTCTGTTACTATAGCAGCACTTTTTAATGAGGTCAACAAATCCAAATGTCAAATTCTAGATGAAATTGCAAAATGTAACACTGCCTCAAAATAGTTGCATTTTTGTTCTGTAAGAGAAGTAGAGGAAAATTTATAATTCTTTATGGGAAAACCCAAAACAAAGCCCAATTATGGAAGCTATATATTTGCTAAATAATTGATAGCATAAGAGTTTTAAAATTCTATCAGGATAAGCAAGTTTCCTTGTTAAACTAATTAATTAGAGTTGCACGTAGAACAATACATTTTGATTAAAAAAAAAGACAAACGAGAATGCACATGATAGCTATGTGATTAGAAATGATCCACATTGATTAAGTTACATATATATAATTTCTATGATGTTTTATTTGTAATAATAATTGATGTGCTTATTCTTTTTTTTTTTTTTTAAAGATTTTATTTATTTATTTGACAGAGAGAGCACAAGTAGACAGAGCGACAGGCAGAGGGAGAGGGAGAAACAGGCTCCCCACTGAGCAGGGAGCCCGATGTGGGGCTCGATCCCAGGACCCTGGGATCATGACCTGAGCCGAAGGCAGACGCTTAACGACTGAGCCACCCAGGCGCCCCGATGTGCTTATTCTTATCCACGCCCCCACCATGATTGCCTACTGACTATGTGACAGTCTCATCTTGCACCCTCTCCTGCCACGCCCCACCCTCCAGCCAAACTGTTTCATCTTGGGATCCAAATACACTAAGCTTTTGTTGGCCCTAACACCTTTCCTTGGGCATTTCCCTTTGTATGACCGACCTCTTCTTTCACTCAAATCTCACTTTTAAATGTCATGTCTCTGAAGGCCTTCCTTGACCTTCCAGGAATTTCACTGAGTCTTTCACTGTCTGACATTCTTCTTGATTTCTTATTCTTATATTCTTATTCTTATTCTTATTCTTAGTTTATTTCTAACTTCCCAATAGAATATAAGTACTGCAATGACTCAACTTCTCTGTCTTATTTGCAGCTCTATCACCATATTTTAGATACTTTCTGACGCATTTATTGTATATATGCTTGGCAGATGCCAATTCGTGCAGGAACTCAAGAGTCATTATAAGGAAACTAACGTTTACAATAAGAAGACAATGAAGTTTACATTACAAATGTGAGACATGCCCTTCCTCAGGACATTTTTTTATGGCTAATTTGGTCTCATCATTCAGCTCTCAGTTCAAAAGGGTCCTTTCTTAACCACCATATTCAAAGATTAACTCTTATTATGCTTGATCATGGCACACAATTTATTTCCTACATGACAACATATTTTGAAATTACTGTATTAGCTTATTTACTTCAGCATTTTCTTCTTTTTTTCACCATAATAGTACAGAGTCCATGAAAGCAAGGATGCTGTTTGTTTTGTTCATAGTTGTATACTTTGGTGTGTAATCCAGTGCCTGGTACATGATGCTCAAAAATATTGGCTGAATGAGTGAATAATGGATTTAAGATATATTTTACAGACTATATATACAGGTTACATAAAATAGGTTTGGTGACAATTCCAACAGATGGGAAGGAAAAAGAGAGAAAATAAAAGATGATTTTTGTTTTCTGCCTTGGGCAATTGGGGGTAACTGTTTGTAGGAAGGCACTACTGGTTGAAGAAAGGCACCAAGAAAAATGGATGGTGGTGGATGGATAGTTAGACAGAGGTAGAGGATGCATGTGAAGGGAACAGACACTAATTGCATATACTTTTGAAGTTCATAAGGCACCCTTGTAGATTCCCCAAGTAGGTTGTTGGATATATAGGGTAGAAGTTCAGTAAAAAGGTCTAGACTAAGATTTTGTGCATTATAAACATACAGTGGATAATTAAAGGCATGAGAAGGTATGAACCCACCTAAAGAAATCCAGGTAATGTTTAGAAAGAGGAAAAAAGTTCCAGGATTCTGTTCCAGGGCAAAATACAGAAAGGGAATGTAGATGTCTAATAGATATAAGTAAGAAAATAATAGCCAGTTACAATAGCGTGTTTTGTAGGATCATTTACCCAAAGCCTAGAAAGATGCTTAAATTTAGAAAAGCCAAAAGCAATCACAGGGCTGTTTTATAAATATTTGAAAGGGCATCTGGATCCATGGTTACAATCGATTGTTATAATTTTTTCTTTCCCTGGGCAGTCATTGGGGTCTCCATGAAGGGTATACATTATTTCCAAGCTTCACTAAAAAACTACAAGACTTCTATCCAAGCAGATCTTGGGAATCACTAAAAAACATAAATAACTAGAGTTGAATGGAGAGATAAGTTTCAGATTCTCTAATTACTGCAATTATGACTACATTGCTCAGCTCCACTGACTCTTAGATACACAACAGGCCTCCCTCAAGTTTTCTAAGCATATAAAATTCAGAAACCATTACATGTACACTAGAGGAGCATAGATGAATGAATAATAAAAACATTCATTTTCATATAATAAAAGCACTCACTTAGTAATCAGGGGAAATTATTTAAGGACAAATTAGAAAATAGAAATCAAGTATTCTTATATCACAGATGTCATTTTTTTCAAAGTACCTTCCACATATGTTCCATGTTTTTAAATAACTCTCACTTTTAAAACTTATATGTCCAAATTCTGTTCTCTTCACTTTCAATTTTATAAACTACTTGTATATTAATGTATGTTGTACATTAAATTAATGAAGAAAAGTCGTGATTTACATAATTCTCAGAAACGAAGTCACTTTAGTAAGATTTATGCAGATAATTTTTCAGTAGATTTATTGGGAAAAACATTCATTCTTAAACCAAGGGAAGAAAAAATGATGAATTACATTTTCCTAAAATTTCACCAAAATAAAATTCAATTTTATATTAAGATAATTTGTAAAACAGGTCAAACAAAATAGATGCTAAGCAAGAATTATCTGAGACCAGGAACCTACATTTGTTCTTGCCATGCAATGATGGCATGGCTTGGGTAGGTCATTTAATTTTCTAAAACTCAGCTTCCTCGTCTCTCTAAAACAGTAGAAATATCTGTCCTGACCAGATGAGAGCTTATTATGATCTGATGGAGTAGTGGTTTGGATTGATAAAATGCTCTTCTAACTCAAGTTAGCAAAATATTCAGTGGCTGAAATCATGGTCTTTGGAGTTATGGGAACTGTGTATAGTTCTGACCTCAAAACTATGTTCTCTTGAGAGAAGAGTTACTCAGACTCTCCGAATCTCATTTTTTTAAATCTATAAAACATTGACAGACTATCTAACTCAGGAGATGATTGTGATTATTGAATAAGAGCTACAGTTATCATCATTTCTGATTCAACACATGGAAGGTGTTAGAGGGATAAAATTCATCTGCTTTTATGTCTGTGAATTCTGTGTCCCAGAGAAAATTTCTGAATACAGCTAACACACACACACACACACACACACACACACACACACAGAAAGCAAAAAGGGGATTTAGAAGTGTGACTGGCATAAGAAAAAAAATTAATTACAAAAAAAATTTTTTTTTGTTTGATTATTTACCCAAAGCCTGGGCAACACAGCTAAAAGGAAAATTGTATTGTAAACTAATTATAAAGGTTTATTTTGACCAGCCTCAACACAGCGAGGTACAAGCATGGAATGTTGTTGAGTTTTTTTTTTCTAATGACCAATAGCAAGTCTTATAAGACTCCATTGCCTGAATTTTAGTGGAGAGGGGAGGGGATTCAGACGGTGCAAAGGCATCATCTAATACACTTAAAGTCTCAGTGGTCTTACAGTTTAAAGCCCTTCTCTCTGATCATTCTAGCCCCACTGCCATGATCTGCCAGCAGGAGGAACAATGGGAGCATCTGAACTCTCCCTCTCTCCTTCCCCCCTTCAGCAGGTTGCCGGCCACGCCAGCAGGAGTGCTGTGGAGAAATGCGAGCTTACTGAAGGACTGGCCCAGTTCCCAGGAGCTAAGAAAGTGCACCAAACAAACAAGGGAAAGACCAAAGACACGGTCTTAGGACATATCCCAAATTTGTCTGTTAGGCTTAATACAACTGTAACATACTGATCTTAAGAAGACTGTTATGGATTGAGTTGTGTCTCTCAAATTCATATGTTGAAGTCCTAATTCCCCAAACCTTAGAAGGTGACCTTATTTAGAGCTAGGTCTTCACATGCTAAAGTTAAAATAGGTCATGAGGGTGGGTACTAACTAATATGACTAGTATCCTTATAAAAAGGGGAAATTTGGATGCAGATACACAGATAAACACATACAAGGAAAACAATGGGAAGAGACACAGGGTGAAGATGGTCATTTACAAACCAAGAAAGACTTGGGAGCTGATCCTTCCCCCACAGCCTCAGAAGGAACCACCCCCGATGACACCTTGATTTTGAACTTCTGTCCTCTAGAACTGAGAGAAAATAAATTTCTGATATGTAGCCATTTAGTCTATAGCACTCTGTGGCTTGGCTCCAGCAAACTAATACCGTTTCCATCCCAGATAGGCTAACATGGATTTTCAGTGCAGGCACCCAGAAGTTTTCTGTTAAAAAATTGTCAGATAATATTGATATGATCCAGGTATTAAAAAAGACTGCCCAAAACTTTAGTATCTGAAGGGCAGAGAGAGGAAAATAATACTAAAAGAAGCTTCCAGAAAGGTAAAGTAGAACCGAGCTGGGAAGAATCAAGGAAAACAAGAGAAAATAAAGTTTGAAGAAGAAGGTAGGGGTCAAAATAGAAAATCAATTTCTTTCAAGGAAGACAAAAGCAAAAAAAAAGTTGAATTCCCTTTAACCTCATTAGGACACAGCAGCAGCTTCAAGTGGCTAAGTGTGCACAAGATTGCTGGCTGTAATACATCTCTTTTCACCTTCTCTCTTTCGTGATTTTCTACTGGAAGCCAGTGTTGAATACATTTGCCTAACACAGAACACCAACGCATTTATGATACATTAACTTATCAGCAGTCATATATTTATGATGCATAATTGCAAGTCTCATGTAGGAAAAAAAAAGAAGCTAATTTTGAAAGGATTTAAATTTAGAAAGCTCCAGAAACTGGTGAGAAACCTTTTTCAAAATTACATTTTTAATTTGATTTTTTTTTTAAAGATCATTAAAGCAAGTTAACCTCATTTGTGCCATCCTTTTTATACCTGTTAGTAGAGATTTCTTTATTTAGATACTTCATGCTGATACAGAGTTCAGACATTGTATTATGGGTGCAAACTATAGGTAAAATTATAAACACGCACATATATACGTATTTTAAAGTATATTCATGCCTGCTGACACAGAACTAATCACAGAATAGTTTGCCCTCATGGGCATTAGATTATACATTTGATAAGGTCTCGTAAGTATATTAGGTCTTTAGGTCAGAAGAGTGTGAGAGAGGGCAGAAAACAAAGTTTAAGAGTGAGAAGAAATTAAAACGAAGAGTAGACCTTCTGGCGGATTGTGAAAGCATTCAGAGAAATAAAACAATATAGAATTGTAATTCTGAGGAAGGTATGGCTGAATGTTGTAACAAAAGATGAGCATGTGTACATTTTAGAAAGAAAGAGGGAAAGACAGGAGGAAGGGTGGAGAGAGGAAGGGAAGGAGAAGGAAGCAGGGGAGGGAATGAAGAGAAGATAAAAGCAGGTTGCTCTTCATTGGCTCTATTTACAGTGGTTTTCATTTTCATTTTGTCATTTTTTTTCATTTTCATAGGTTCTCATCTCTTGCCGTGCAGATGCTTCATTGGACACACTGGTGATCCCTAAGACTGGAGCTGGCCAAGATGAAAAAGATCATGATGAGGAAGGGGGAGTGGAGCTCTTCCTCCCCGAAATCATTCATTTCCCTGTGTTCACAAGCCAACTAAAGATCTTGAGGGATCCACTGATTAAAATGAATCTCTCATCAACTGAAGAGATAATTGTGTGGAAAAAATCTCAGCAAGAGGGAATAAAGAGAGAAATCTCATGAGAACAAAGGGCTACTGCAGTGCTTAAGGCAAAGACATTGAAATCAGAACTTTTAAAGCCTCCTGTGGTGAGGTGATCTGGAAGTGTTTATGTGGGAACAGTTTTACTGAGGAAGCACTCATGAAATGCTTTCTCCCTAAGCTGGTTTGTATATTGCACATTTGTTTCAGACACTTCAATATATGAGGATACATTTGGAAGGAGATTAATTTAAGTTTCCACAAAGCACTGGAAGCATGTTAAATAAATTTAAGTAATGATAATGTTTATATCCCACTTTCAAGCATAAGAAGAGGCAAGCATCATATTTTTTTCCAGACTTTCCCCCTTTTCTTTCAATTTACATTTTAAGATTTGCTATTGACTATTTTTACATAACTTAAAGAGGGTCCCACTTGAAATCCAATTCAATAATTATACTATTATAATATTCTGAAACTAAAAGAATTACACTCCAAAACATAAAATATATGGGTTAGGAGAAAATAAAGTAAAATCACTTTTTTTGGTTGTCTTTTCTGCATAATTAGTAACCAATTGTAAGAGTTTGTCCATCTAGGAGAAACAATCATTTCTTAAAGTTGCTTGAATATCTAGCATAAAATCATGGCCTCTGGTAGCAAACAGTTGTATTTAAAAATTACATCTGTCTGAGTCCTGTACCTTAATAAAAGGTGAGTTCATAATGCAGGTGGATAGCTCTCATACAGACTCATTTTTTGTAGGGACTTCCATGAGTCTACTTCTGTGCCTGTTAAACAGGAGAGCTATAGAACTCTCCTTGATGCTGATGTTGAAATGTCCACCCCAGTCACTCAGCAGCAACCTTTTCCTGCCAGGATGACAGTCCAGCTAAGTGTCTGAGCGTGACAAAGCAAGAGCAAACCAAAGCAAAACAGCAAAGCAAAACCTGCACAATCCTGTTGCTTCATTTGTTACCATGCCCCAACTCTATGAAGACACCAACATGTACTTATAACACCTCGTTTAAGAAGGGATGAAAGATGAAATATGATATTCATCTTTGTGAATTACTAGAAACAGGCAAATACATGATAAAAATCAATGAAGCCCTTAGACTCATATGGTATATGTACTATAAATATTTTGTAAGGTATTTTGCTGTAAAGAGCATGTTGATATAAGCGATCTGTTTGCCAAACTGTTCACCTAGAGAATGATAGTTTCAGGCATAGAAAGATGGAGAAATGCTTTTTTTTCTCAACCACTGCAACTGAGAAACTAAGAATACATACATACAGAATCTTTTCCTAATTATCATATATTTTTGTTAAAACAAACAATTTTTACTAGAGTTTATCTTTTTTATACTATATACTTTAATTGCAGAAGCCAAATTAACTGTGTAATCTTAATAATAATTCACACAGAATTTAAGAGATACAATGTATTTTCAAGTATATTATCAGTGCTACTTCATTCAGAAAGTAACCTTGTTCTGCCTATGGAAATACTTTCCTAAAATTTCATTTTGTTTAAGTTTCAAAAATATAGGTACTATACCATTATGTTATCTATTTTAGCTGTGTGAAGGAGAGGGCATATTGGCTAAGAATAAAATTTTTAGTTAAATGTGTATGATACGTGATGTGCCTAGATAATATGTGCTTTGTATTCTAAAAATGCCTTATGCAAATTTTTATCAATATATGATAATAGACAAAACTAACAGCTACCCACTTCTGATAATTTATTTAAATTGCATTTATGTATCTTCTTCACCATCTTCATGAAAAATGATAAAATAGAATGGCTTAAAATGAATAAAATATGTTACAAATATCTGGTCTTAAATTAATTCAAAATGACTTTTTGGTTGTTGGTAAAAGTTGTAACATACCCTAAGGAGGAAAAGGACCCAGTGAATGCCTTTTATCAATAAACATTTGTAAAAGGTCCTAAATCCAGTGTGCATTCATTAAAACTTTAAATTATACATATTTAGGAAGATTAGTGAACTGGAGAAAAAATCAGGTAAAGGACGGTAGTTTGTTAAATCATGCTTTCTAATTCATGGCAATACTTGACCATCCTCATTTCCTTTTTAAAACTTCACTCCTATAACATATTACTATGTAACCTGTATTAAAGAAATGACTGTAATGACTGAATCAAATTAACGATATTAGAGACATAATCTTGAATCATGTATTTACTTCAAGGATGTATCAAGAAAATAAACATTCGTTTATATGTCCCCTTGAGTTTTATGAAGATGAACACATTTACATACATTTGCACAATAAATGTTTATTAATTTCTCAAGTTCCCTTGTGCATAAGCATTATTGAGATGCTCAAAAAATTTTCTTTTTTTTAAGATTTTATTTATTTATTTGACAGAGAGACACACAGCGAGAGAGGAAACACAAGCAGGGGGAGTGGCAGGCAGAGGGAGAGGGAGAAGCAGGCTTACCGCTGATCAGGGAGCCCGATGTGGGGCTCGATCCCAGGACCCTGGGATCATGACCTGAGCCGAAGGCAGACGCTTAATGACTGAACCACCCAGGCGCCCTTCAAAAAACTTTTTTAATGCCTATTATTTTTTTGGACTCTATCATTTTTTGTTCCTTTGATGAGGTCAAACTCTGAGGTCTCAATTTGAGAAGGGAAAATGGGGTTTTGTATATGTTTTGGTGAAGTAACACACTGAAGTAAAAATGATACAATGTAGTGGATACATATTTTTCATTCTGAAGGTTGTTCAGTTGCTAGCACCATAATTGTCTGAATCTATGATTATAATTAAATGTGGTGATAAAGATACCAGTACAGCGTAAGGGTTAAGAGTTCAGATGTGACTGAATTCAAAATGTTTCGGTACTATTGCCTTTAAAGATATATCACCTTCAAAGAATGGAAAAATAGTATCTTCCTTAAAGGTGTTTGTGAAGGGACACCTGGGTGGCTCAGTCAGTTGAACAGCTGACTCTTGACTTTGGCTGAGGTCATGGTCTCAGGGTCCTGGGATAGAGTCCTGCATGGGGCTCCATGCTCAGCTGGGAATCCACTTGAGATTCTCTCTCTCCCTCTCCCTCTGCCCCTCTCCACCTTTCTCTCTCTCTCTGAAATAATAAATAAGTAAACCTTAAAAAAAAAAAGGTGTTTGTGAGGATTGATACTTTAAGTGCTTAGCATATTGCCTAGCATAGCTAGTATTTTGAAAGACTTGTAGATTTCATTAATCTTTCACTTCAGATTTTTAAAGGAATATAGGTCTATGTGAGAATCGACACCACAATATTTTCTTTCATAGCACAGAAATACTTTGTTTATAGTTCCCTAAAAATCTATTTTTGTTATCATTTTTAGGTTTCAAAGTTTTAAGAAGCCAGATCAATATCAAGCTCAACAGATAAAACAAATTATAAAATGATGATACTCTTAAGCGCAATGACCAAAAGTTTTCAGAATGTAATTTTTCCTATCGGCACAATATGTGACTTGTTTTTGTTCCACATAACAGCAGTTTTCATTAATGTGAAAATATACAACAACAAAACTCATGGTTACCTCAAGCTCTTTCTGGCATTTTGATTTAGCTCACTGAATCAATTTTCCACAGAAGCTAACCAACCATGTTATTCTTCAATGTCATATCCTTTAAATCTAAAATTCTCAGTATCAAAATAATTAAAATAATTCATTGTTGCACTGACGAGGAGAAAAATATTACAATTTGCTTCTTAACACAAATATCTTCATTTTTTTGGTAAACATATGTAGCCTCAAGTCAAGATAAAATTGTTTTCATTTTAACGAAAGATGAAAAAGTCAATTGAATACAATATAGTTAGGAGGACTATTTAAAGTAGAAAAACAACCGATTAAAGAATACAATCTTATTTTTAAAACGAGCGAGAAGGGAAGAAAATCAGACTGCCTTAAAATTTTCCAAACTGTAAGCTTCAACCCACTAGTGAGGGCTGAAATAAATTTAGTGGATCTCAACTAGAATATTTTTCACAAAATAAAGTAAAACCAAATGAGGTAAAATAAAATGGAAACTATCAGGGAACGTCACAATACTGTTTCATGAGATCTTTGTCTCAGTTGTGTGTGTGTGTGTGTGTGTGTGTGTGTGTGTGTACTGGATCATGAGGGAAAATATATTTATTGTGAAACATCAAAAATTTGAAAACAAAACAAAACAAAAAAAGCCACCAAAAAACAATAAACTCTATTTAATGGTTGAAAATCCTGGTGTACAGAGGGTAACAGAAAAATAAAAACTTGGAAGTTGTGAACAAGTACTCTATTAATGTCAAATTATGCTATCATCCTTGTGCAATATATGTTAAGAAAGAAAAAGAGAAGAAGAAGAATGTAGCAGCAGGGGAAGAATGAAGGGGGGGAAATCGGAGGGGGAGAAGAACCATGAGAGACAATGGACTCTGAAAAACAAACTGAGGGTTCTAGAGGGGAGGGGGTTGGGAGGATGGGTTAGCCTGGTGATGGGTATTGAGGAGGGCACGTTCTGCATGGAGCACTGGGTGTTATGCACAAACAATGAATCATGGAACACTATATCTAAAACTAATGATGTAATGTATGGGGATTAACATAACAATAAAAAATTTAAATAAAAAAAAATTATGCTATCATTTCTCAAGATAAGTTTTTGAGACAGATTTGAGCCACTGAATTTTCAGTTTAGTTTCAATCATAAAATAAAGCATGGAACAGCTTTTCTTACTCATTTTAAAGTTCACTTTTTGAAGAAAACAAAACAGCTTTAAAATAGTCTTGGAGACTATCAGTAGAAAATCCAGTCACTCAATAATTTTGATAATGTGTCTGACTTGACCATCAATGATAGTGATTATTAAGATAATCAAAATCAAATGTTTTCAAAGCTTCTGTGAATAGAAAAGATTTAAGTTACACATCACCTTCACACGTTTAATGGAAATCAAGGTAGTGAAATCAGGCTCACAAAATTAAAGTAAATTGATAAATACTAGGTGAATCCCAGCACATGGAAAGCAAATAGTTTCTGGGAACAAATTAGAAAAATTTCAAATTACAAAATGTTTGCATCCTTTCACAGATAATATGTATGTATATTTAGTCATAACAGAATGCAACATAAAAATATTATTATTAATAATAACATGCAATGCAACATAAAAATAATGTTAATAATGCAACATAAAAATATTTCTTGGATCTGAAATCTCTTTGATTCTTTCTAAATTTATAATATTTTGGTAACACAGAAAACCTCAGGCACCCAACATAACTTTTTCTACTTTGTGACTTCGATGACAGTGAGAACACTACCATGCAGCCTAGCCTACCCCTGATCACCTACTGCAGCCTACAGCCCCTTAGGAATTTCCCGTTTACTTTCTTTCACTACTGCCTAGGATACATTTTCAACATCTCTGTCAACATTTCCCTTATTCCTTAAGATCTAATTTAAATTAATCCTTCTCTGTTTTCTCCCAGAGATCTTTTTTTTCTTTCCATAAGAATTGTGCAATGTACTTACATTTCTCTCCCAGTAATAGATTATCAGTTCCTTGAGGGCCAGTTCATCATAATCATCTTTACCTGTCATAATGCCTTGAACATACTTGATTGTGTGTGTGTGTGTGTGTGTGTGTGTGTGAAGATGAGTGAACTGATGGATGAATGAGGAAATAGGTGGATGAATGAATAAATGAATAATATATGCAGATCTCTTGCAATGATTTTAGAATAGGCTATTATCCAGTGTTTACTGTTAATGCCTTCATTTAGAACCTTAACATTTGATACCTCCTTGAATGATAAATCCCTGCAAGGTGTCTGTCGACTCTTCATCAGTGATCTAACCAATACCAGCATGCTGACAGTGGGGTGCTGGTGTCACTAGATTCCATGTGGTTTACTTATCATATTGACTTCATCTTGACACACCAACATACATTTCACATTCTAGTGCCTTTCTGCAATATTCTAAGCATTGACATGACTAAAGCAGAGAGACTTCTGACGTTCAATTTGGAAATTACCTTAAAAACAGATGTCGAACTTTGTCATAGCAACTAAATGATGGTGCAAAAGTCACTGAATCAAAATAAAGAACAGAAATGCCTGATATGTTCTCATTCATTTCTAGGAAACTGATTTATCATTGGATCTTTTAGATTGCATAAGTGTAACTATTCACTAAGAAAGGATCCAAGTAACATTTTAAGTATATTGAGAAGTTTCTGGAGTATTGGTTTTCCAGTTTGATCTCCATGTACATCAGTCATATGTCCCATATTCTAACAACAGATTAGACACAGTTTATATCCTTGATGCCTTTATAGTGAAATGTTGTCTTTCATTCTTAATTACTTAGCGTTCTCATATTCATTTTTCAAAAACTGGTAACAATTTTACAATTTCTCCACATTTTTTTGACACTTCCCTTCCTGGTCAAATTAATTGGCCCCATGTGTATATTCTTAGCAATAAATTTTAAAATAACACAATTAAATACATTAGTTCTGGAAAATTAGTTATTCCTAATTTGCACTGTATGTATAGTGTCAGGATATACAGTTCTATGTAATTTTCTCCTCCATCGGGAGAAAAAAGCGCAATCTCATTAGTTTCATGAATTAGACTACAAGTTAAAATAGAAGTAAGAAAAATCACTTTACAAAAAAAAAAAAAAAATTCAACCTTTTACAAAGTCAGAATACAGAGAAAAGATTATTATAGCCTAGAGTATAGATAGTTGGATTTATCTGATAAATCAGCATTATTATAATTTGAAGTAGAAAAGAACTTTGAATGGTATAGGGATTTTTTAAATTAAGTCTTTTAATTATTCTTGAAAGAATAGAAAATCAAAGGTTATATCTCTCTTCACATTACCTTGGAGTGAGATTTTATCAGTTCTCCAAGCTAAGCAGAATCGAATCTGTTCATTAATTTCCTGGGAACTGACCAAAAAAAAAAAAAAAAAAAAAAAAAAGTGGTCTGTGTAGCTGGCAATGCAATTGATAGCAGATACTTTTTTTTTATGCTGAGTCAGTTTTTACATTTTAGTGAAGGATTCTGATACGATTGTCTCTAAACGGAAACTGTATCTTGCCTTAAGAATAGCCTATTTCTATGTTACCTTTCTGAAGTGGCTTAATATAATGTTAATTAACTTAGCTAAATTTTCCCAGCATATTAAATTGACATTGCTGGTTGAAACTTAGTGTTTATGAAATCTTGCAGAACAAGCACTATTTTTTTTAAAGATTTTATTTATTTATTTGACAGAGAAAGACATAGCGAGAGAGGGAACACAAGCAGGGGGAGTGGAAGAGGGAGAAGCAGGCTTCCTGCTGAGCAGGGAGCCCAATGAGGGCCTCGATCCCAGGACCCTGAGATCATGACCTGAGCCGAAGGTAGACGCTTAACCAACTGAGCCACCCAGGCATCCCAAATAAGCACTATTTAAATAGAGGTTTGTTTTGTTTTGGTTTTTCAAAGGAAAAAGACTCGTACACAGGGGACTTTTATTAATTATCGCAGAAAAATTGGCATGTAAATCTTTCCAAATATGAAATTAAAACTGCATCTAGAAGATCAGATTAATAGTGAAAAAGCTTGCTTTCCATTATATCTTGTAAAAAGAAATAGTGGTGACAGAAAAAGTTCTACGTGTTTATACATGCAAAGCCAAAAGAAAACTTTTTTTTTTTCAGCCTTCTACACTCAGGTTGGGGTCCTGTGACTGGGAATAAGTCAATGCCTTGTAGACCAAAGGCAGGTAAGCCACAGAGGCCTGGTCCATAAGCTATTCCTGTGAAGTGACAGCCCTTTGCCAAGGCAATCCTGGAAACATGTGCTGCTAAAGATCAAACTACGAGAGGCAGGGGTCCTGGCCCCATCAGACTGAATCTTGAATGAGAAGTACATGTTTATTGTGTTAAGCCATTGAGATTTAAAAATGTATTTGTTACTACGCCATAGTCTAGCCAATCCTAACTAATACAGTGTTTATTTTTTATTGTTCACAAAAGTTAAGTTAGGGACTCTATGCTAAATATTAGAATGAAGAAGTCAGTCTAAAGTTTCTAATAAAATTGTATAAGCATAATTCATAATTCTCCACTTCATGTTTAGGTGTCATGACATAATACTAAAAAGTATAATTTTTGCAAAAGTATTTGAAAACTTCATTTTCAGAAGGACTTCAGCTTTAAACTTCAATGATCCAATATTTCCTTTAATATGTTTATCTTAGTTGTATTATCTTGTAGATTTATTTCCTTTGCATGTTATTTGGTGCAACTCTGTCAGATCTTGCAACACCACGGACATTGCTTGTAATGCAAACAGTTTTTCACTATGACCTCCCTTGACTTCAGGATTTGCTTCTCAAGTGCGCTTTCTTTTCATAATAACTTAGCCTCGCATATCAAGTGAATTGGATTTAGAAAAGACCTCATGACAGCAAGAGATACAAATGCTTGACTTGACAGTATTCTTATCTGGCAGACGGGAGTACAGAGGAAACTGAGAAACATTTTATAACTGTATTATTCATCAGTAAATATTTTCTTAATATAAGTGTTTCTTCCCTATACAATCTCATAAATTTTGGGACTCAAATATTAAGAAAATAATGGATGCATATACCTATATCCTATGGTAATTTTAATAACATTTTAGAATTCCTCAAAAATGGGTTTAAAGTCTTAATATTAATTTCATGTGACTTCCAACCTGAACAAGATATCATGGACTAGTGTCTCCCTGTTCCTCTCCACTAAGCACAACTATACCCCCAGAAAACCAAAGAACTTGAAGGGTGGGAAAAGGAAGGCACATGGGTTGGAGATCCCAGGACTGGTGGAACAACATGCTGACAGGGTGTCTTACAACCCTCTCCTCCATCCCCACCCCCAGCTAACAGAAGAAAGGAACCCAGGTGCCTCAAATAGAAAGAAAAAATAGAAAGAATTAGAATGAAAACAGAAAGTTTCAAATAAAATGGAGAAGATAAAAAAAGGGATCTTGGGATATCAGAAAGGAAGAAAGAACATGGAAAAGATTAGAAATATGGATAAATAAAAAAGACATACTTGACCTCGTGTGTTTCCTAAATCCTTTGTGATGTTTAAAATAAAAGTTGTAAACGCTTCAAACTCAAGACAATTAATATTTGAGAAGAAAGGATAGCAAAGGGACCCAATTAACTAAGTTTTCCACCTTCACATATCACTCAAACTGATAAAACATAACACAGATAGATTATAATAAGTCACATGTAGACTGCAGTTCATAATATCCAGACCAGTGACTAGAAAAATTTTACAAAATAATACACTAAAAATTATCGTAAATAGGATGACATCCTTTAAAAAATGTTCAAGTGATCCACAGAAATATGAGAAAAGTGAAAAAGAAGAAGAATGAGAAGCAGAGAAAACAAATAGAAAACAAATAATTGGCAGATTTCAGCCTGAATATATCAATTACCTTAAATGTAAGTTGTGTAAATATTCCAAGAAAGCCAGAGATTAGAAGAGTAGATTAAAAAGTTATGACTCAATTATATGTTATTTACACAAAACTCATTGCAACTTTAATTATACAGGTAGATTGGAGGAAAATGATGGTAAAAAAGTTACACCATGCAAACATTATTTTTTTTAAAAGCACACGTTACCAAATTTATATCAAAGAAAGTAGACTTGAGGGTAAAGAAAACAATCTAAGACAAGGAGGGACATCCAAGAATGAAAGATCGATCACCAGAAGACATAATTACTGTAAATGCACAGAACAACAACCTCAAAATACTTGAAGTAAAAACTGATGGAGCTGAAAGGAAAAATCACCAAATCTACAACTACACATGGGTTATTTAACACCCCTCTCTCAGAAACTAATAAAACTCTCAGACAAGTATACAGAAGATCTGAACAACAAAATGAATCAACAGGATCTAATTGATTATTTTTGGAACACACCAGTAAACAATAGCAGAATATACAAGTGTTTCAAGCATCTATAAAAAGTTCACCTAAATAGATCATATTCTAGACCATAAAACATATCTTAGCAAGTAAAATAATTGACATCATATAGATTATATTGTCTGACCATAAAGGGAGCAAAATAGAAATCAGTAACAGAAAAGCTACAGGAAATTTTCTAAATATGTGGAAATTGTACTACCCACTTCTAAATAATCTATAAGTCAAAGAGGAAGTCTTAGAGAAAATTTTTAAAATACACAGAACTGAACCAAAGTGCAAACACAACATATCAAAATAGATAGAACATCACAGTAAAATGTATGTGCTGAGAGAGGAATTTATAACAGTAAGGGATTAGATTAGAAAAGAGAAAAGTTCTTAAATTAATAATCCAATTCCTATCTCAAGAAACTAGACGTAAAAGCCAAAATCAAGAAACTAATAAAAAGCAGAAATCAATGAAATTGAAACAGGAAAATGATAGATAAAATCAATGCAACAAAATGCTGATCCTTTGAAATAATTTAAAAACCTTACAAACTTCTAGCAAGACTGACAAGATTAAAAGAGAGGAGACATAAGTCACCAGTATGAGGAATTAAATAGCATACATCCCATAGTCCCTGCAGCCATTGGAAAGATAAGGGAATACTACAAATAACTTAACACTCTAAGAAAATATGACTCAGCTAAAGAAAAGAAAAAAAAAATGGATACAATAGGCACATGCAAAAACTTGGATGAATTTCCAGATTTTGCTAAGTGGAAAAAAGCTATTCCCAATGGTTACATATTGGATGATTTCATTTATCTAACACTCTTGCAGTCACAAATCTGTAGAATTAGAGAACAGAGTAGTGGTTGCTAGGGTTTAGGGACAAGGTGGAGGATAGGGGAGGGAGTGGATGTAACTTTATAAAAGGGCAACATGAGAAATCCTTGTAACAGTGGAAATGTTCTGGTCTTTACTGTATCAGTGTCAGGGTCTTGGTTTTAACATCGTGCTATCAGATGGCAAGATACTCCCATTGGGAGACACTGGGTAAAGAATGCACCAAATCTCTGTATTATTTCTTATAACTGTATGTGAATCTACAAATACCTCATAATAAAAGTTAAACTTATACAAAAAAAAAAAAAAAAAGTTAAACTTATAAATATGATTTGACTAAAAAATTAAAATTAATTTTTATTTGGTACATTCTGCATATACAAATGTGTAGGTTAATGTGTGATCATAACTATGTAATTATGTCTATCATGTATCGTAGATATTCTGCTTCCATTAAACATGTGGTCTCTGTAGTAGGTGCAGGAAAGTGTGGAAAAAAGACAGAAGATTCTAAGAAAATAGCAATTAAACCAAGACTGGAAATGACCAATTAATAACAAAAGTCACATGTAATAACTAGGTAAAAAAAGAGAAATCACAGTATTGTAAGAGGAGGGAGATCAGTGTGGCTAGAAGACAACATAAAGTTCCTTGTAGGGAAGAAAAGGTTCTGTATAGTGGCTATTATGATAGAACAGAATTGGTATCAGGGGGAGAGAGTGGAGGTCGGGGAGGGTGTACAGAAAGGGACTGAATGAGACAACTCAACTGATTCTAGCTTAGCAACTAATTTGCAAGGTCTATCTCCTGAGAATCAATCAAAGTTGTCCCTGCTATACTAACTCTGATTTCTTATGAGGGAAGGAACTTGTACTACTGGTGACTGATAAGGAAGCAATCTTTGTAGTGCAGTTTGAATCAAAGCCCTGCAAGGGCATTTCACCCACTTACAGACCACTGACTAGGCTCTCTGGTAGGGGTTGGCAACCTCTGTTGCTTGAGCCAAATCCGCCCACTGCCTATCTGTATAAACAAAGTTCTACCGGAACACAAACACCCTTATTTCTTTACATATTATGTGTGGCCACTTTTGCAATAAATGGCAGTGCCGAGAATTGAAACACGGATCATTTGGTCTACAAAGATGAAAATATTTACTATCTTGCCCTTTACAGGGACAGTTTGCTGATTCTCACTCTGGGAGTATAAGTCTGAGGTAACTCACAATGCTAAAAAGCTCTCAAAACATACTGAATGTCCATGAAGTCACTTTTCCTATGGAGGCAATGTGAAGCTTTTTTAGCCAATATTAAACTGTCTCTGTAATTACAGCAGCTACAAGTTTCCAGTACCTGTGTCTACGGCACCTAGTGAAATCCATCAGTTATAAAATAAGAACCTGGCGACATGATGATAACTTCAACTTTCATTGCACAATATGGACTCACTGATCAGCATGTATACATGGCACTCATGGACCTATTTCTACTGATAAATTTGAAGCTAAAAATTGTAGTCTAACAATTTCAAGTGATAGTCATTAAAGTGTTTTATGCTCTAATATAAGTAACTTAGTGTGAGAAGAGTTGGTTAAGTTTCCCAATTTGTCTAAGTTGCTCTTGAGCTGACGTCTTCATTGAGATAATTTGTTCCTTGTTAAGATTTTCCAAAAGGAATTTCTGTGATTATCTTAGTAATGTGACAAGCGTTGAACTGAAGAAGATATTCAGTATGACCTTTCCTTTTGTAGAAAAGAAGAAAATCTTAATATACAGCGAGGGAATAAATATAAATAAAGCAAGGCCATTAAAAGTTAGTAGCAGTACCAAACTTTTGTGTTCACATTTTTTAAGTTACCAGTCAATATGCTTATGAGTGGTATAATAATAAATCACTTAAAAAATTCTTATTAGTAGTCAAGAATCGGAAAACTAGAAGAAAAGAAGAGGAGGTCTTCAACTTTTTAGGAAAGAAATATTTTCCTTCCTTAAAATCCTGATTATCTTCTCAAACTCATCCCACCCATTTTAATTTTTATCTTGGTGAAAGGCAGAATTCAACCATGAAAGCCAGAAATCTGAAAGTCATGTGAGAAGCCTCTTTGTCTTTCATTTCCCTCATGTCCTCTATTATTACTTTCTCTCTGTTTTACCTCATACATACTTTTATATAGTATGCTTCCTTTTTAGCTCCATAAAGACTATAGTACACACCCACACCTGGCAGACCTTTGATCACTAATGGATTATCCTGTGGTTGGTGCTGTTATATTTAATTCATTACTCTCACTACTTCTAGAATGGTTCCAAATCCAATCACACCAATCTCTCCTTTAAAATATTTTAGAGTTTCTTTCTTTTATTTCTGGTCAAGCCCAACTGTATTTGTTCTATGAACAGTCCTTCATGGCATGACTCTTGTCCACGTCTGCAGATCTCTTAATAAGTCACCCTATCCCCTTTCTAATGCTACCTCCACACAGAATAATTTATAGCTCCCTAAAGGTACCTCAATCTTTATACGTCTGTGTTTTCACACCTATGAATCTTACTTCATGGAATGCTCTTACCTGTACCATTCATCTGAATAATTATTATATTCCCTTTAAATTTTTCTTGAATATCATTAATTCTTGAGAAATGTTTCTTGACTCTCTTAATCAACCTCCTTTCTCTGCATTCCTAAGTAGCTTTGTCTTGAGAGTCCCTGATGTATAGCAGGGACTTTGTACATCTCCACTTATCTCTACTCATTGCATCAAACATTCATATTGCTAAGGATCAGTCTTGGCAGTTTTGAAGTAAATAACAATTAGAGCAATATTTATTGAGCAATTTCTCTGAGTCAGATAGGTACTAAGTATTTTATAAATATTATGCCTTCTAATCTATACAGCAACCTTATGAAATACATAATAAATAACTGATTTACCCTCAAGAAAATATCACCAGGTAGGTATTATTATCTGTATCATATAAATGAGAAGCTAAAAATTAGGGAGAATAGAATTCAAACCCAGGTTTATCCAAATCCAGACAACAAATTCTTAAGTAGTGCCTAATATGAAGTGTCTTCTGACAGGAATATTTTCCCTTTAATTAGACCTTATATATTAAATATAGCATATATGTACATATATTCACATATACATAGCATCCCCTTTGATAACTATTATTTCACACATTTAATAATAAATGTTTATTGACCACTACTATAGTATGTTCCAGTGGCCCATTTGTAGCATTTCTACTCTTGTTCCTCTGGGCCCTATTCCCTAGCAGCCTTGCCTACAATGAGAAAAATCGGAAATAAGAAAATATGTCCTACTTTAAGATGTTCACCCATAAGACTTTGGCAAAGACTTAAAACCCTGAAAAAGTATTTGACATTAGGTGGAGATCCTGGAAACAAAAAATTTAATATCCTAAATTGTAACCCTCTAATCTTGGAGAATTGGGGGTCAAAGGACATGCAGACCTGGAGAAGAACCTATTTTTCTTTACATCTCACTTTAGCAGCGTGTTCATCAGTACTCTGTGCTTTCTCATAAAACTCTACAAAATGTTATAATTTATCTTAAAGCTTCCAGATTCTGGTGAATAAAATTAAATACAATCAGACCCATTCTGCTATCATTTTTGACTCTTGGAAAATTTTTCCCCAAATTGCAGGTCATAATCCATCACATTGCAATCTAAAGTTAGTTGATTTTCTGCAAAAAGAAATGGGGACTAGAATTCTCTATACAACAATTTCTCATTATACTTGAAAGTACTGATGAGTCCCATCTAAGCTTTCCTCCTTCATCATAACTAATCATAGTCCTGTAGCTCTTATAGATAAGCAATTTTTTCAACTATTCAGTTCAGCCTGGGCTTAAATCAAGTGGAATGGCACCGAATTTAAAACAGAGTTTTTCCCTATTTGTTTTAAATTGGTAATTTTCATTCATGGCTGTGCAGTGGAGATGGCTCAGAAACACCGACTAGGAATCCTTCTAATTTTTAATCTGTTTATAAATTTTGGCAGGTGAAACAGACAGGGAAAATATAATCATAGACTGAAAGAAAACTACCTCTTCCTATGCAATGTAGTTATTTATGAGTTTTATTAAATAGTACAGAATAGTAATGTTACTAACTAATATTTGTGGAACATAGAGATATTAGAAATTTTTCTTAGATCACTTTGAAGGATGTAGTGTAAGAGCTAAGCAGTCTCCCTTATGAGAAGAGTTTTTAATTGTTTAATTGTTAATCATGGAGACTACCCTTCTGTATGTTAGTAATTCAAATTGATATAGGTCTGATCTGATTGTTAGATGATTAATATCCCTATCTGTGTATCATATTTCGAATTTTTTGCATATGTAACTGGAGAATTGAACTTAGATCAAAAGTTATAATCAATTTACCTTTGAATATGGACTCTAATTTATTAAACAGTAAAATTTCATGAGGTCACGTTGAAATGGGCAAAAATGATCCCCAGTAGAGATGTGTAACCAGAGTTGCAATGCTTCCTTGCAGCAGTGGGAATTTGCATTTCACTGACCTCAACTGGCAAGCCGTAGATGGACACCACTTTTTTTAGAGGCAGGTACTAGGAAACATGTTCCAGGATGGCATCTACACATCTGGATCCAGCCGTCACTGATGAATTTTATCCTGACCTGTTTTTATTCAGATTTGCATATCTATCACCAACAAGGATAACATCATCAATAATTGTCCCTGAATATACTACAACATTTATGGGGACACAAATGTCTTGGTTCTGCTCAGAAGCTTCTGTTTTGTGCATTATATGCTCAAGCCTTCTTGACTTTTCACTGTTTTGATTCTGAAACCGGTTCTTCTGTCTTCTTCCCATTGCCAAAATACTTGCTGCTAGGTGATGCAAAGAGGAAAAGTCTTATAAAGGAGGACTTTTGATTAATTTAAGGCTAAGCGGGAAGGAAAACATGAATGTTTTGTTCTCTAATAAGATATACATTCTCGCTCTTTCAAAGGCTTGTAACCCTTCCTTTGTAGGAGTGACACAACGTGGAGTGAAACAGTTCATGGTCAGGTGTTGGATGAATCTGAAAGTAAGGCCGTGCCACTGTTTACTACTAGCTGTGTGGTTTTGTTCAAAATGAGGCTACGCCAGGTTCCAGTATTCTCATCTCGAGACTGCAGACAATAATTGCTACATGCCATTATATTTTGTTCTGCTAAACAAGTCAAAGATGCTGCCAGTTAAAATATGCCTTAATGTTTTATCATTTAGAATAATTTTATATTAATTGGACTAGCTTTTTAAACCTGATTAGATGTAAACTTTTATCATATATGACTTTTAGGCATGAATAAAATGGAAATTTAAGATAGATACATTTGTCAAAGTATCTGTGAAACTTGCAGCATCTGACTTTTCTGAATCCCTTTTTGATTCAGAATTCATGCACATCTGTTTTCTTTCACACCGTCGAGTTCT
Source organism: Phoca vitulina (assembly GCF_004348235.1). Lineage (NCBI taxonomy): Eukaryota > Metazoa > Chordata > Mammalia > Carnivora > Phocidae > Phoca > Phoca vitulina. Next base: position 9,111,478 of record NW_022589730.1, on the reverse strand, counting down.
ATGGTCATCAAAGAAGCTGGTAATTCAGTGTTTCTTAACATAATATGTATGTAAAAGAACTGAAAGTCATCTCTGTTCGATTCCTGGGCTGGCTTAGATATTATAGACAGCCAATCTGCTTTTGATTCCTGTTCCAGGAAAGTTGTTTAAAGTTTCTCATTCAATATCCATCACCATTTGATTCCTGGGACCTAAGAAAGGGCTCCACTATTGTTTCCTAAGTTCCCCCTCAAACTTCTGATGTGGAACCTGAAGTTTTATACCGGCACTCTGGGTAGTCTCGCATGCAGAGGTAATAACATCCACACCAGAGTTAACAAAAATCATGAGACATCATGATTGCGAAGCAAATTCAGATAGCAAAGACGTTTCACATTAAAATGTGAAAATCAAAGTCTTAGAATCGATGAAACTGCAGTAATTAATACATATCTCATAGGTTGTACTAAGAAGATGAATATATGATTGATGTGCATAAAGTATGCATGTGCTTCTGTCACTTACCTCGCTTTCTCACTGACTATAGTGATACAGACATCCATATATTATTTTACATCTTTATAGAGGACGGAATATGAGCCACACATCTTTATATCTAACATATTTTTAATTGAACTGTGTCTCTGATGGAATAAATGAAAAATGTAATTCTAAAGCAATTGCAAAATAAATTGATTTTAGTTATTTATTGTTTGCTGCACGAATGACGGATCCCCTCAAATGGTTGAAACCATCTATTAAGTTCCAGTCCCTCTTCTCTCCTCCAATTGAAAGTCACCTGTGAGAAAAATCTCTCCTCTGGAGAGACCTTCCCTCAAATTACCATTGCTTGCCACACTGTTGAAGCACGCGGGATGTGATTGATTGGAAGATGGCAATTAAACAGAAGTAATGAAGGTGTCCATACAAAGCATTTTTTCCCCACTAGAAGGTCAGTTTCCCCCTAGTGTCCCCATTCCCAGTTATGGCAGCCATCTGCAGAAACACCACAGGGAAGAGAAGCCGAACCTGGGCCCTTCTCAAGGCAGGATTTCTAGGGCCTTGTGTCACTAAACATTCTCAGACCAAAGTGCTTCCTTTAAAATAACTGTGCTGGAGTACCAGAACGCCTGCCTTGTTAGTATTTAGCTAATTCTCTTATCATTGGGTAATTAATGTGGGCCAACTACTGACACTCCTGACAAATACAGTAGGCGGACCACAAGTCATCTCAGACACCCTGGAATATGACAATCCTAAATGGAACTAAGCTTTACAGTCCCCATATTCAGTGACCTGACAGCAGCATTGGCTTAGCAAGTCTATCCTGCTTTTCCTTTTCCACATGTATTTTGCATTTCAGGCAGAGATCAGAATAAAGACCCATCTGTGTTAGGACAGTAGCTGCTTGAACTCCTCAAGAGGGGAAAGGCATAGCATCAGCTAAACAAATCAGTCCCATGGTCTCCAAACATTCTCCCTTTTCTGGAAGCTTTGGACATCTTCATTCATTCATATTAGGCATATGGCTTTGCACATTACTTTGAGCAACACCTAAGAATTTTCATGCTCACGTGGCTCCAAAGAGTTGTAATCAATATTTTCTTATTGGTCCTGAAGTTGTTCCCATGTGGATGTAGACAGCCCTCTTCAGGCAGACCTCCTGACACTTTATCACCATCTTGGAGCACCTCTGACAGCATACCATTTTCTTCCTACTCCAACAGAGAAGTTTATTTTATTTTGTTTTGTTTTGCTTTTTGACCTAAGATATCAATCTACTAATCTTCTAAGGATCCCTCATTCCTTTAGGCAGAGAATAGTAATAGAGAATAAATTTGGCTAATTTCATTAAGTACATGGGATAGTGTGAGATTGCCAGAGAAACTTTAAAAAAAAAATGTATTATTCAGAAGGGCTTACACAATTCTATATATGTATATATATATATATTTATATATATATGTGTATATATATATGTGTGTGTGTGTGTGCATATGTGTGTGTGTGCATACGTGTGTGTGTATCTGTATATATCTGTAAAGATGCCCCCTAACGTATACCCATAAGATTTGTTCATTTTACTGTATGTGAATTATACTATAGTTCAAGGACTAAGCAGGATAATTAAAATTTTGTTAAATGATTGTATGTTTAGGTTGGTATTTTCACTTTAAGTTCCCTTTATTTCTTTATAAGACCTAATTAATTTTTTCTTTCACTTCAATAACTTTAATGTACCTGTTACATGTTAAGATGCCAAAAATATTTTCAAATTTGAGTTTAGAAGCATCTCTTTTGCTCTTTTTTTTTTTTTTTTTTTTTAATAGACTATCTGCTCAGGTATCAGGGAAGTTGTTCCAAACAGGCAGGTCTAGAAGTGTCCCTCTTGCCAGCATCATTTGGGCACAACAATTCAAAAACAAATATCCAACTATCCTCTCAAAAAGAAAAATAAACCTTTCTCCAAGGGAACATCAAAGAATCACTAAACATAAAACACTCTGGATCCAATGAAAACCCAATAAAAGTAAACAATAGCAAAGAGAGAGTAAATACTGCTGTGAGTCAAATGCAGCCCTGAGTATTGTTCAGAACCATCTTTTTAACAGTTCCTGCTCTTGGGCACCAATGTCACTATTGATCCTTGAGCATAGGCAGATTTGATATTAAGTCCTAATCTTTCAAAAGGATTGAATAGATACAAGATATTTTGTAACTCAGTGCATAGACTGTTTCAACTTTTTAGCTGAAGATACATGCAAATTAAGTAAATTAATACAAAGAATAAAACATTTCAAAATGTCTCACTGAAATTCAAAGTAGAACAAGGTTACAATATTGCTGGGTCTCACCAAAAAGTTAAAACAATCACTAGTGCATTTGACTTTTCACAGTGTGATTGCAGTTTCACGTCTGTAGGACATTTAGATCTCACATCATGACTCCACAAGTAAATTCCAGACACATGTGGTCTGTTGCATTCCCACCACATACAAGAAAACATCACTCTCTTCAGTGATGGATGGGATTGAATAACAATTCTAATTTGTTGAGTGTTGAGTAATAACTTCGGTGTGAAATACAGCCTGCCAAAATCTAAACATAACTACTAGGTACTCACTTTCCTCCTTGGCCCTAAGTGGGGCCGGGGCAGTAAATTCTGCTTTTCTGTCAGGTTTTGTGTGTGTGTGTGTCTGGCTTGAGCTTAAAGAAAGTAGCTGCTTTTTATTAATTAGTACTCTGGAGGCTGATAATAACAGAGAGTTTCATTTTCTTTGCATCTCTAAGAGTTCTATGTGGGGCCACCCTGTAGTTTTGTTGCTCGGAATACCTCAGCCTCAGCCTTGACCTAACTTGGGTCAGGTCTCTGCCTTTATCTCTTCCCTCTGGATTTTTTTTTCCATGAGAGCCCAGAAACACAGATTTTATTTCATCACACCTTATCTGCTCCATCCTTCTAAAATGTTTACTCTGGTGAGGTTTCTCCTGGGCTATGTACTCAGTGACATGGACCTACACTCTGAACATCAGCCCTAATAGAAGACAAGAACACCTGCTCCTTTTCTAACTTATCTTCATATGCCAGCAACACACTGAATACCCAGTTAATTTTAAATTTTAGATAAATAACAAAAATTTTTTTACTCTATATTGCCTGGAGCATATTTATACTAAAAATTATTTGTTGTTTTTCTGAAATTCAAATATAACTGAGCCACCTGTACTTTTTTTCATTTTGCTAAATCTGACAACTCATCCACATGCAGTGAGCTAGAACGCAGGATCTAGAATTTTGATAAGCAAAGCTTTTCTTCACAAATATTCTAATGGTGAACTTCAACACATGTTAAATATTGATTAATTTCAAGAGCAACAAGCAAACATATGAAGTCATCATGTGGTTTGTATATTGGAATCCTAGAGCTGCTGTAACAAATTACCACAAACTTGGTGGCTTAAGACAATAGAAATGTATTCTCTCACAGCTCCAGTGGCTCCCAGCCTTCCTTGGTTTATGGCTTCATCGCTCCAATCTCAGTCTCTGATCACATTACCTTCTCTTCCATCTGAAATCTCCCTCGGCCTCCCTCTTATGAGGACACTATGGTTGCATTTAGGGCTTAGCCAGAAAACTCAGGATAATATCCCCATTTCAAGATCCTTAACTTCACCACATGTTCAAAGTATTTGCCAAATAAAATAACATTCACAGGGTCCAGAGATTAGGATGTAGACATCTTTGGGGGCCATTATTCAATCTATCACAGTGTAAGTGTACAGAATTTTTAAACTTCAGTTGGTTGGAAGTAAAAGCTCACCATTTTGGAAAGCCACATACCATTTCATGGTAGTTGTTAAACTGTAGTTCCCAGGATGGTAGTCCATGAGTCAAAACCTTCTGAATCAGAATCTCCATGGATAGAGTCTGGGAATGGACATTGAAGCAAACTCCCTGGGGCTATGTGGGCATACTACACTGGAGGACAAATGCATAATTCTTAACAAGGATCATGAAATGGCCTGTTTCAGTCCCAATCTGGACTCCACTTACTAGATGTGTAATCTCAGAAAATTCACATTAATTCTGCTAGTTTCCATTTTCTCTTATATAATGTTAGTAATAATATCTAAATTATATAGTTTTTGATAAGATTAAGTGTAACAATATAAAGTACTTAGCATAAGGTCTAGCTTATAGAAAGTGCTCAGTAAATGTTAGCTGCTTTATCAGAATTAAAAATATTACTTCTTTTTTTAATTCAAAACAACACCTTTATTATATGCTAAATTTCCATATGTATTTGAGTCTATTTCTGTACTTTCCATTTAATCAATTGATTTGCTTGTCTATTCATGTGTTCTTATCACATTATTATTTTTTTTTTTTGGTTTATCTCTTTTTTTTTATGTTATGTTAATCACCATACATTATATCATTAGTTTTTCATGTAGTGTTCCATGATTCATTGTTTGCGTATAACACCCAGTGCTCCATTCAATACATGCCCTCTTTAATACCCATCACCAGGCTAACCCATCGCCCCACCCCCTCCCCTCTAGAACCCTCAGTTTGTTTCTCAAAGTCCATAGTCTCTCATGGTTCGTCTCCCCCTCTGATTTCCACCCCCCCTTCATTTTTCCCTTCCTACTATCTTCTTCCTCTTCTTTTTTTTTAACATATAATGTATTATTTGTTTCAGAGGTACAGGTCTGTGATTCATCAGTCTTACACAATTCCCAGCGCTCACCATAGCACATACCTTCCCCAATGTCTATTACTCTGAAGTAGTTGTAGATAAGGAAAGTACAAAAGAAAGCATTCTCCTGAGGGTTCATTTAAAGAGTCCAAATTCTTGACAATTGAAAATAAATGTATAGCATAAAAGCAAAGCCTGTAATTAATGTATTTAAATGAGTCAAATGTATAACATATAACAGATATAAAAAGATATTTTTGGAAGAAAAATTCCTATGGAAAATGCAGTCATTACATTGTTTCATCTCATGACACTGACTTTAAAAAAGTTTGTAATGAGAAAAAATTTTAAATATAATGCTGAAATAGAAAATGTTTCACATCCACTATGCTGTGTTGAAAATATCCTTTTACATAATAGAACACATTGAATTTACTCAAAAAACAAAAATGAATTTATAAAAAATATTTTTGGTATTCTAAAACCTCAAAAATTAGTGGCAACATAAATTCATATATTTAACAATGCAATCCCTAATGTGTTTTTAAATATATATGGGTTTAAGAAACATATGTCAACACATTTCTTTCACTAAATCTCAGTTCAGTGGATATAAGTGTACATATCTTGCTAAGTCTCTTTATAAAAATAAGATTTTAAAGTAGAGAATTTCTGTAACTATTGAAAGGTACATTATGTTACATTGATTTCATGATCCCACCCAATTCACACAAATACTGCCAGATAATTTTTGCTGCAGTCCTTTGGGCAATTCAATTACACAATGCAAATGAGGCTGATATTTCAAATTCAATTACAGATTTCCCTAGAAAAAACTATAAAACAACAAACACCTCTGGAAAGCCTATGAGAGAGAGAGAGAGAGAGAGTTAATTTTAAATATAGTTACCAAATTATTTATTAAAATGACCATGTTTACGATATTAGTCAACTTGGGCTGCTATAGCAAAACACTATAGACTGGTGACTTAAACAACAAAAATCTATTTTCTCACACTTCTGGAGGCTGGAAGTCCAAGGTCAAGTTGCCAGTAGGCTTGGGTTTCCTAAGGCCTCTCTCTTTTGCTTATAGACTTCCACCCTCTCTCTGTCTCCTCACATAGACTTTTTCTCTGTGTGCTCACACTCTTGGTGTATCTTCCTCTTCTTATAAGGACACTAGTCCTATTGAATTAGGACCCCACTTCTATGACCTCATTTATTCTTAACTATGTCTTTAAAGGCTTCGTGTCCAAATACAGTCACATTGAGGGTTAAGGCTTCAACTTATAAATCTGGGGTGGGGGAGAAAGACACAATTCTGTACATAACATTTACCAAATAATTATGTTAAAAGAAGAAAATCATTCTTTGAAGTGTAATTTCCCTTAGGAATTTACAATGTGCATGAGTGTAGATAGGGATGATAGGACTTGCAGTGTTGATCACTACTGTTCACTAAACATTTCTGGCTTTCTGCATTCTGGGTATGGAAAAGCATTGTACATCTTAGGACCACTGTGGTTGAGAGAGACCAAGTGATTAGTTCTGTCCAATGAGTGGATAACAGAAATTATGGCTGTCATTTCTGAGCCAGAGCATACAGTTGTTGGTATATGCTTTCTCCAAAGTGTTATTCTTCTGCCATATACACAAGCAATGTTCTAGATAGTGATAGTAAAGATCCAGCTGTATCATGTATATCATGTGGCAAAACCTACCCTATTCTGGCTGATACAAGAATCGGTACAGGAAGTGGGTACTAATACAACAGCGGAAAGTTAATACATAATAGAAATGGCAGAGGCAACAAAGATACAGTTACTGGAGTGGTTAGAGTAATAGTCATCTATGTATACAATATGGAAAAACTTGTCAAAGGCATATCATGTATATAATAATTTTGTGTTCCTGATAACAGTAAATTATTAGCCTGGGCTCTATTTGGCAAGGTGGTATGAAAAAAGATATTAACATAGAAATGAATTGTCTGATTTGTAAGCAAAAATGATAGGAGATAAAGAAAAAATCATAAATTTATAGAGTTGAGTATTTGGAGGAGGTAACTGCTTCTCACCTCCAAAGAGTAGAAATAAAAATCCAATAGCAAAGTACATTAAAACCCTACAGGATTATTTCAATATTACTTTCACCCTCATGGTAAAAATTTTGCACTGGATTTAAGTGGTGCCCAGTAAATCCTTTCAATTGAACAAAATGGATCGACGATAAAGGAATAAAGGAGTGACACCTCCACAATGCCAATGTAGCCACAAATAAGTTCAGAGAAACATAGAGAAGAGAAGCAAAGTGTGACAGTTAATTTTAAGTGTCAACTTGGCAAGGCTGTAGTCCTCTGTTGATTGGTCAAACACCAGTTTAGATGTTTCTGTGAAGGCATTTTTTTAAAATGTGATTAAAATTTAAATTAGTAGACTTTGAGCCAAATAAGATTAATCTCCAGGATGGGCCTCATCCAATCACTTGAAGGCCTTAAAGGCAAAAGCAGGCTTTCCAAAAAAGAAACAATTCTACCTCAATACTACACCATAGAAATCATGCCTGAGTTCAGACACAGCCTACAGTCAGCTCTCCCCAGAATTTCCAGACTGCCGATCTACTCCGCAGATTTCAGACTTGCCAGCCCCAAGATCTCATGAACCAATTCTATAAATCTCTCACTGTTTCTGTTTCCCTGGAGAACATGACTGATGCACAAAGAAAAAGAGCACTAAAAAGTACATCTGAAATGTGACTATTGACAGAAAGTCACATTCAAATAGTTAAGAAGCCTATGAGAATCTTGAAAACATCATACTGACAAAGAGATAAAAAATTGGATTAAAAGTCTGTAACCCTATGAAACTGAAAATAGTAATAGCACCCCGGATCCTGCAGGATGACAATAGAGGATGACATTGAAACCGTAGAGGACACACCGCGTAAGCAAGAAACAAATGTTTGTCTGTTAAAGCCATTGAGATTTAGGGGCCTTCTCTTATTAGTGCGTGACCGACCTATCTCATCTTGACCAATTCAGGCCTATCCAAGGTTTGTGGGAATGAGCATTAGCTTTAGTGGGAATCTCTGAGTCTCTTCCTGGTGAAGTCTGCTATATGCAAAAGGAAACCTGGTCGAACTTCCCCTGTATCTATCTGCTCCTGTAGTACAGATAAAAATATTAGGAATAGAGAGGCACCTGGGTGGCACAGTCAGCAAGCATCAGCTCTTGGTTTTAGCTCAGGTCCTGATCCCGGGGTCATGAGATCAAGCCCCGCATCAGCTCCGCGCTGAGTGTGGAGTCTGCTTAAGACTATCCCTTTCTCTCTGCCCCTTCCTGCTCTCTCTAAAATAAATAAAAAAATCTTTGTTAAATAATTAGGACCAGAAATATATGATCAACAGGCACCCAATGGGAAAATACTATTGTCAAGTAAGAATAGGAAAAAGAATAATATTTCTTGAGGACAAGTTAAATCTTATTCTCTTTAATGCCGTTATAGCACAAGTCCCAAATCCCGTCAGCTCCTGCTATTGTCTCCAAACTCAATGAAAAAAAAATGAGGCTGAGAAGTGACTTTTGAGGGATTTCTCCCCTCCATTCTATTGCCTATAAAGCCCCTTTTCTGTATCTTTTCTCCTCTCTTCAGTCTCATATTAAATGTTTGCACTTTAACTGGAAATCCACTCCCCAATATTATATATTGAGCTAAAGGAATAATAACAAATTTGTAACGATGTTACTGGTAATCATAATTGTAATCATATTGTATTAGGTGAGCATGTTTTAACTTCCCATTGCATTCAAGAATTTCAGAGTGGGATTAATAGGCAGGAAATTTCTTTAAGGGCTTTAACACAAAATTGTAATGAGGACTTTTATATTCATGGTCAAGATATATCTATGGTTGTCTAGCTCCAAAGAGGGGACTGAGATAAAAAAAAAAAAAAATTGTTATAACCTGAAAAATAAGCAAATGGTGTCATTAATATATTTGGATGTATGCTGGAGAAATTTAGTGATGGCTGCCATTTGGTATTCGTGTGCTAAATATATCCTTGAAAGGGAACAGGAACTTCTAACTTAATGTGTCTGATTAACAGTCACAGGTCAATTGCATATTGTCTGCTTCTTGGTTATATGACTTGTTATTTTTGAATAATGATTCATGCCTGGCAACACTGGGAACTTGGCTCTAATTGCTGAACTCCCAAGTTTAACCCATGCCAACTGATAAAGTAAGGTAATTTTCCAGCTATAACAGATTTATAACCACAGGAAGTAAACGAGCATCTGCCCTTAGCAACCTAGCTATTTATATAAACATTTTCTCATTTATGATATATAAAATCCTTCTCCCCAATACTTCTTTGACCTGACACGTTATTATCTTCTTGTGAGTTCCTTCATTAACAAGTTAATATACTTTGACATGTGCTCAAGATCAATTTTTCTAAGAAATTTTGCTCTAACAACCCATAACCCACACACTCCATCAACTGATGATATTGCTTCCAAATTCCAAGAGAATAAAATGAAGTTGTCAAGAGTAAAAACCATTTCATTACCCCCACTCTTCACTTATCTATAAAGCTATAATTATCTGTCCTCAAAATTATATCCTTTCCTGCAGTGTCAAATGAAAAAAAAAAATGTTCTTCTATTCTAGGTGTATTCCTGTACTTGTGTCCTTGATCCTTTCCTATGACAATGCCCCTAGAGCTTTATTATCCCCCTACATATAGATCATTTCTATATGATCTATATCCCTTCATGGTCTACCTGTGCTTCCATACAGGCTTCTTCCTTTGGCAAAGACATGACAACTACTTGAGGGGCAACATCACTAATTACTAGGAGGTGGAGAAGGATAGAAATGGATAAAAGAGTTTCATTTAGTTATTTGCAGCAGAGACCATCACAGCTCAGACAGGTGGAGTGTCTATGAAGATGGAGAAAAAGGAATGTGTTCAAGAGACATTGTTGTCATAAAATGAGAAGGATTTATGAGAGATGACATATAGGGAAAAAAGATTTATGGGATGCTTTTGGTATGGGTGCATCCAGGTGATGTTTTTGAAATGGAAAACATTGGGGAAAGAGAAGGGTTGGAGGTGAGGTGTGGGGAAAGAAAGTAGAGTTCAGTGTTGCCACTTTATACTTGAGATGCCCACAAGACATCCAAATGAGGGTGGATATACATAGCTGCACCTCAGTAACTTTCTGAGATAGAGACATAAATTTGGTGGTCATTGGCAGTGGAGGGGTCATATTTAACTCTAAAAAGTGGATGAGGTAACCAGGGGAACAAACACACAGAGAAAACAAAAATGTAGTCTAAGAACAAAGTCCGAGAATACTCTAGTACATATCAATAAAGTAGAAAGGAAAGAGCCTGGACAAAATGATCCAGAAAGGAAGCAGAAAGGCAGGAAAGCATGGTGTCATGAAGCCAAGGGAAAAGAGTATTTCATGGATAAAGTATTCAACTGTGAGGTCAAGAAGTTGAGCAATATGTTCATTGGATATTTGCCACATTAAGACCTTTAGTTAGCATCCCACATGTAATTTTCATAGAGTAAAAAGGGCAAGACTGGTTTTGAGTGGGCTCATCAGTGAATGGAAAGTAATGAAGTGAGTATCTATACTTTGTGTATAAGAAGAGTGACCACAGTTTTCCCTAAAGTGTCCTGAGTTATGTCTGTTGTTAAGGCAAAGTTATAAATAGTATCCCCTTTTGAACTAAAAAATGTTCACATTATATGGTCACCCTGTGATGAGAGGTAGGGGTTGAGATATAAATGGTGTGATTATTAGAGTGGCAGGTAAGGATTTATGATTATCCAAGAAATAATACATCAACAAAAGGCAAATCTTAAGACATATGCCTTTCTGGATCATTAAAATTTTCCCCATAGAGTTTTAAACATTACAGTGTTTTGTTATGCCATAGATTTAATGGGATTCTTCTTGAAACATGCTAAATATTCTCTTACCTTCTAAAATAAAGTAGAATGAATGTGATTTAATCTTTCTGGATCATTAGCTTATGAGAATATGCTGATATATACTATAATGCTCTTGAAGGGATACCCTTGAAGTTGGTAGGGATATCAGTCATTCACTAAATGTTATGTGTATATATTCAGTTATACTTGCATGTGAATAATAGGACAGGATGCATATGGGTAATTGATGTTGGGGAGAAGATATAGGAGAGTATAGAAGAGTGGTGGGGGTGGGGAATAGTGCAGGAAATGTGGAGGAAAAGTTTAATTTCAAAGAAGGTAGGGGAGAGGAGAGAGGAAGTATGCTGATGCATTTGAATATTGATATGTATGTGTTAAGAAGTATATATGTTAAGATTGTGAATAATAGTTATATGCTAATATTGGCTGTGGTCTATGTGTTTATATGTATGGAATGGGTGTACTATCTGCATGTATGCTGGGATTTAGAATAGTATGTACGTAAATATGAGGTATTGTGTGTACACAAGGTTTGGGAGTTGTGTGTGTATGTATGTGTGTATGTTAGGAAGAGCATGTATGCATTGAGATGGATGTTTATAAGTGAGTGTTATATGTGCTCTGTGGATACATATGTGTCTATGTTGAAGTATGCCTGTTAGCATATGTGAGGAATGTATTTGTCTCCATTTACTGTCTTTTTCTTTCTATTAAGTTATTAACTTCTCATTGTAACCAATATGATTGATTGACAGTCCCCTTCTACATCCTTACAAATTTCTGTAAATAATCTTTCAAACAAAAATACCCATGCATGTTAAAATTATATGTACTATAGAAAAATATCCTCTTTTTTAAAGATTTATTTATTCATTTATTTTGAGAGCGAGAATGTGCGCATGTTGGCGGCAGGGGCGGGTGGGGAAGGGCAGAAGGAGAGGGAGAAAATCTCAGGCAGACTCCCTGCTGAGCTGGGAGCCAGACACGGGGTTCCATGACTTGGAGCTTGATCTCAGGACCCTCAATCTCACTACTCTGAGACCATGACCTGAACTGAAATCAAGAGTTGGAAGCTTAACTGACTGGGCCACCCAGGCGCCCCAGGAAAATACCCTTTGAATAATGACTTGAGTGGCATTCCTATTAGTGAGCAAAATATGTAAGTTAAGTCAGTTGTGACAAAGAATCTGAGGTCCAGGCAGCTTTCCTTGTTCATTTAAAATTCTTTCCTTGGTTATAGAAAGAGCTTTTGCAAAGTGTTTCTACAGAAATTACATAAACAAAATGGTCGTCTTTGTAAATTCGTGTCTCCAGAGACAATGCACCTCAGAAAATTTTTTGAAAAACATCTTACAACACATTTAGATTATGGTGAAAATATCATGGCAAAGGAAGAACTGGCAAATATATAGTTAGACAGCAATGTTTTGGGGTCTAGAAAAGAATTTAAATTGTATTTTAAAATTTCCCAACTTTTATTTATTTTTATATTTTTAAGATTTTATTTATTTATTTGTCAGAGAGAGAGAGAGTGAGCACAAGCAGGGGGAGTGGCAGGCAGAGGAAGAAGCAGGCCCCCCACTGAGCAAGGAGCCTGATCCCAGGACCCTGAAATCATGACCTGAGCTGAAGGCAGATGCTTAACCAACTGAGCCACCCAGGCGTCCCAACTTTTTCCAACTTTTAACAAAATATTTGTCTTTGAGGATATTTTTCTGACCAGCATTTCTTGACAGGCTATCAGCTAATCTCCCCTCTTCTCTCTTTTTAGCACAATTGGCAGGTCTTCCTAGATCACTACTATTGAAGAAATTAGGGGAATATTTGGCTACAACTTCTGGAAAGCATGATCTGCATGTAACTAGCCTTACTGAGGTTAATAATAAAACCAAATTGAAAATATACATGTGAGGAAATGAAAGATTTAAGAGCACGAGTTAAATCAAAGAGATTTCAGGGTCAATATGAAAATTCCTGACCACTGACAATGTTCTTCTCTGCTAAATAGATAAAAGGATAAAAATTAATCACCTTGAGTGGAGGCTCAAAAGGCAGGAAAGAGCCAACTGGAACAACTTGAGCTGAAGTTGCAACTTCAGGCAGAGAAATTGTCTGATTCAGGGACCTTGGCCCAATCCATTTTATCTGACAGTTCAAGAAAGATGTGCAGTAACAAAATCACATTAGGGAATAGAGAACAAAGCATCAGAGGAGAACAAACAAGAAACTTAGCTCTCGCACCAAGGGCAGAGCTAACAGTAAGATGCTTTAGTTTACTGGATTCAGAGATGGAATAAAAGTATTTTTTTCAGGTAAGTACTACTGAGGGGTTTTGGGAGCATGTTAATGCCAATCTTCAAGTACTCTGTTGAGATGACTCAGCTTTAATTTAATGTCCATTTCCAAATTTAAATTTTTGTCTGTACTCCAAAGGACCCCAATGCTATGGTCTCTTGAGATACTGGGGGAGAAACTTTTTATAAAGTCAAATCAGAGGAGAAAAATAAGGAATTGTTTTATTTTATTATATTTTTAAAAGATTTTATTTATTTACTTTTGTGAGAGAGAAAGAGAGAGAGAAAGGGAGAGAGTGGGTATGAGGGGGAGGGCAGAGGGAGAAGCAGACTCCCCACCTAGCAAGGAGCTCCATATGGGACTCCAACCCAGGACCCTGGGATCATGACCTGAACTGAAGGAAGACGATTAACCAACTGAGCAATGCCCTAGGGAATTGCTGAAGCAGTAATCACAAATGACAAAATAACAAACTCTAAATTATTTAGCTGTTGGTTATCCTATGACTGATCCATGTGGATGTTTCGTGACTGCAAAGTAGTCTAGTAGAGAGGAGGCTGCAAACTGAGAGTGGTCAGACACCGGACTGTAATGCCTGAGATGACTCCTCCCCTGCAGTACACACTCATCTAACTTTAGTAGAAGATGCACAAACTTCTGGACTTAAGAACTCCCTACAACCATATCATCCATTAAGACAGTGGATACTTCTGAGAGAAATAAAAAGCCATGTAAAGGATATAACACATATTTAGGAAACTTAAAAAAAACAAACAAACTGAACAACCTATATAAACTTGTGCCAGAGAAAGCAGAAATAATGGAATATAGAATAAGAATTTAAAATAATCATTTCAAAGACACAAGGAAGGATATATGTAAGTGAAGCAAGTATAAGAAGTTTTAAATGGCCAAAGAGAAATATTGTGTATGAAAATTATAATATTCTGGAAAAGGAATAAAACAGATAAGCTAAATCGCAGAATGGAAATAGCCGAAGAATGAATTAGTAAGTTAGAAGGTTAGATCAAGGGGCGCCTGGGTGGCTCAGTTGGTTAAGCGACTGCCTTCAGCTCAGGTCATGATCCCGGAGTCATGGGATCGAGTCCCGCATCGGGCTCCCCGCTCAGCGGGGAGTCTGCTTCTCCCTCTGACCCTACCCCCTCTTGGGCTCTCTCTCTCACTCTCTCTCTCTCAAATAAATAAATAAAATCTTTAAAAAAAAAAAAAAAGAAGAAGGTTAGATCAAGAAAAAGAAATAGAAGAAACAAAAATTGGAAATGCAAAAGAAAAATGAATTGTCAAAATCTGTTCAAGAGAGGAAAAAACAAATTAAGGAAATATTTGAAGAAATGTTGACCAATAGTTATTCTGAATAAAAGAGAATTGAAAAGACTGGTCATGAGCCACACAGCATAGTTAAAAAACAAAAACAAAAACAAAAAACCCTGGAAAGAGTTTCAGATTTGTCAGGACATCAATTCAAGAAGTTCCTAAAGTAGTTCATAATGAAATTATGAATTAGTCAAGGTTCTTCAGAGGATGGAATCAATAGAATGTGTTTATATATATATATATAAATACATATATATATATATTTTCTCTCTCTATATATATATATAGAAAAAAGTATTTTAGGAAATTGGCTCACACAATTAGGGAGGCTGGCAAGTCCAAAATCTCTAGGGTGGGCTGGCACACTGGAGACCCAGGAAACAGCTGATGTTGCAGTTAAAAACCAAAGGCAGACCACTGCAGAACTCCTTCTAGTTGGGGTGGGGGCATCAGTCTTTTGGTCTACTCAGGCCTTCAACTGATTAGATGAAACCCACCCACTTTATGGAGGGCAATCTCCTTTATTCCAAATCCACCAATTCAAGTGTTAATGTTAATCTCATCCAAAATCACCCTTACAGACACATCCAGAATAATGTCTGAGCATGAGAACCCAGTCAAGTTGACATATACAATTAACTATCACAACAGCCAACACCACACACACACACACACACACACACACAGGAGAATTAACTTGCAAATCAGATATTTAAATGGCAAATCAGGACGTTAAAAAAAGAAAATAGTTTGAAAGTGTAAAGGAAAAGAACTTTGAATGTAGAATTTTACAGCCAAATATATTTTTTAATGAAAGGGTAAAATAAGAATTTTTTTTTTTAAATTTTATTATGTTATGTTAATCACCATACATTACATCATTAGTTTTTGATGTAGTGTTCCATGATTCATTGTTTGCATGTAACACCCAGTGCTCCATGCAGAATGTGCCCTCTTTAATACCCATCACCAGGCTAACCCATCCCCTCACCCCCCTCCCCTCTAGAACCCTCAGTTTGTTTCTCAGAGTCCATAGTCTATTTTCAATCATAAAATTCTCAAAAGTCTGTAATAGGCAAACTTTCTTAGAAATCTTTCTTAGAAAAATGAACTTGGTTAAGAGAGAAATAAATTCATGAAGATGACATAAGCTAACTGAGAAATAGAGGTGTAAATTATAATGTTGTAAATTACAAGGCTGTCTTAAAAACCAGGAAAAAAAAACACAATGTATACATGTAAGAGCCCTACAAAAACATTCCAGATTTGTGCTGCCCAGTAGAAATATAATATGAGCCACAGATGTGTTACATAGGAATTTCAAGTTTCCTAGTAGCCCTATTTAAAAAGCAAAAAGTGAAAAGAAACAGGTGAAATTAATTTTAATAATATATCCCAAATAGTACATATATAGTATTATATATATCCAAATATTTTATATCCAAAATGTTATCATTTTAAGATGTAATCAATATATAACTAATTATTAATAAGATCTTTTACATTTCTTTTTTCTTTTTTTTTTTTTTACTAAATATTGGCAATCTGGTGTGTATTTTACACTCAAATTTCCATTTGGACTACACAAATTTCAGGTACTCAGTAGCTGCAGGTGGTTAGTGGCTATCATATTGGTAGAGTACAGTTCTAGATAATACCAACAGTGATCAGATTGATGGTGCCTAATATCCTACAGCAAATTAGTGGCAGATGCTGAGTGTGGGGCACCAAATAAAGTAGGGTTGGCCTTTCATTAATGTCCAACAGGTATGACGGAAAGAAATTCCAGATACAGAAATCTGTTTAATCTATACCAGAATATATCTTGAGTGAGTACTTTTGGCTACGATCACAATACAGCAATGTTTACTTACTTTTGAGCTGTAATGTTTTTATGGGAAAAAAATGTATTTAATAAAAATGTTACATTAAAATTGGCATAAAATTATGAAATAATTTAAGATGATATTTTTGATATTTACAGCTGTGATTTTCTTGATCCATTAATCCTTATCCCTTAACTCATTTTGCACATGACATGTTGAATGCGTAATTAATAGACCAGATATGCATCTAGTAGAAAAATAATAGCTTTAATTTTAAGCTGTCATCACCTAAAACAAAAACTGCCTTCCTAAATCCTGATGCATCATCATCCTCTGAAAATAAGCACCGTATTTTTTTTTCAGAATGATTCTCCTTCTCACCTAAAGCTCAAAAATCCTCACCCACATCTGTGAAAATTCAAAAACAACGTGCTTCGGGACTCCAAATAGCCCCTTTACTCAGGCTACTAATACTGTTTTCGCCTTTTTCACGTCAATCATGCTTCACAGGCGGCTTTTAGCACCTGCCATTAAATGTCAGGAGTCAAAACCTAGAAAAAGCAATGACTAAGGAACTATTTTAGTGAACTGCACGTGATCAAGGAGTCCGTGTAGTTAGGACTAAGGGATGCAGGGTGTAGGGCTGATTTCCTTCATTTCTCAGAAACAAAGACATTTAAAAGTGTGACACAAAAAGGGAAGAAATGTAGCATACAAAGTACCCTCTTTTTCCCTACTCACCTGACCCTGGGTATTTTCCCAGAAACTTCCTTGGACATGCTTTTGCCAGGCTCTCTACTTCAAAGGACCTGCAGTTCTCTGAACATCCCTTTCCTGCTCTCACATCCAAGGCTCCTACCTTTCATTATGTATGTCCTCTTTAAAACTCAGCTTAGCCCTCTCCTCTGCCCAAGTCACTAGGGAAACTATTTCCTCCACGTGCCTGTTCTGCCACCTGCCACACGGTAATTAAGTGTTATTTACTTCTGTCTCTGCCACTCATACTTACAGCCCCAGCATCTTCAAATAGTTTGCACTTTAAATCTATTCATATTAGAAGAAATACTTCTTAAAAATTCAAAGCACTTCAATACTTTTGCCAAAAAAGCATTTGATTTTTCAATCCATGGTGTATTATAATTCTTTACAAAAGATAATTGCCACTATTAAGTTCTTCAGTTGACAAGACGTCACACAATTGCTGTGTCTCAATAAAAAAGTGAACTCTTGACGATGATGTGCTCAGTCCTGCATATATTAACATTCCTTTGCCTTTAAAGACATTGCTTACAGGAGAACTCAAACTTAGTTACCTTTAGACTTTCCATCCTGCATTTTAAGCTGTGTGCTGTATTTTACACTCAAATTTCCATTTGGACTACACACATTTCAGGTACTTAATAATTAGGGTTTGAATTGCTGCATTTCTACGCATTTAATCATTTTGGCTTTGTTGTTGCTCCTCTAGGGTAGACCACCAATTTATCTATGTGTGAGTATGTTTACTGGGTCTCCTTTTTTATCTGAGTTTTGAATGCCGGAGAAGACAATAGCCTTCTCTTCACAATGTTCTTCCTTAAGGGATCTATGTTGACCACCAGCACCTATAATCTCTTTCAAAAGAAAAAAAATATTAGGAATGGGCTAGAAATGGAGTGAACAGTGATTATGGCCTGTCGTTTAGCCTTGGCGTATAGGATTTAAGTATGGTTGACCCTTGACCCTTGACCCTTGTGGGGGTTAGGGGTACCAACCCCCTGTACTGTTGAAAATCGGGATGTAACTTTTGACTTCCCAAACACTTAACTATTACTAGCCTACTGTTGATCGAAGCCTTACTGATAATACACACAGTTGATGAGACATATTTTGTATGTTATATGTATTATATACTGTATTCTTAAAATAAAGTAAGCTAGAGAAAAGACAATGTTAAGAAAATCACAAGGAAAAGACATTTATAGTACTGTACTGTAAAAAATCCACATATAAGCGGACCTGAGCTGTTGTTTAAGGGTCAACTGTATACTTTTCTCTCTTCAGATGCCTTTATCCCTCTTTTCGATCTGCCAGGAGCCTCTCTGTGCGAAGTGATAGAATTAGTTATGCTGACCAACACCTAAAGGACTGGAGAGAACCAGGGAAAAAATATATTAAAGGGAGATTTTTAGGGACACCTGGGTGGCTCAGCTGGTTAAGCATCTGCCTTCGGCTCAGGTCATGGTCCCAGGGTCCTGGGATTGAGTCCCATATCAGGCTCCTTGCTCAGTGGGGAGCCTGCTTCTCCCTCTGCCTGCCGCTCCCCACGCTTGTGCTCTCTCTCTCTCTCTCTTTGACAAATAAATAAATAAAATCTTTAAAAAAAAAAAGGGAGATTTTTAAGCAGGATTAGGGAGTCTCAGAGCTAGTCACATGAGAAGCTGGCAGCCTGGAACTGACTCTCCATCTAGTTGCTAACACCATGACATCTTGTTCATCCTCCATCGTTCCTCCTGAGTCAGGCATGGTGCCTTTACTCTCTTTAATCACAGGATGGCAAGTACATTTGGTTAATATTGCCTCTTCTCATGAGTCGGGGCCACACTACATGAGTGGAACATACACTGAGGTAAATCTCTTCAGCTTTCTTCAATCTGTGTTTACCAGCTATTTGTATTTTAGGTTGTTTTTTTTCCCCACGTCTTTAAAAAAAAATAGTAACATTATCAATAGAATGTTGATAGTGTGTGAATTACTTTGAATTTCTTTACATGGATTATTTTAGCCAATAGACAATGCAGTTTTAGATATAATGCCAACGATTTTCTATAACAGTATCATTAATATAATACATTTCAATATGACATACTTAGTGAATGTTCTCAAATGCATCAGGAAACTGGTGTCTTCAAATCAAGATAAATTAAGATCAGAAAGATGAAAGCTTGAAAAAATGATAAACTTTAACTTTTACTGTATTTTTCAGAAAGAATCAGATCCATTAGTAATTGCATAGTAACACAACTAGATTGACATAGTAATCAAATAAAATTAATTTTCAACTAAGACATAAGTATTGGTATTCTGAGATGAAAATTTAAAATAGTTTAAGTGGGTATGAAATTTACTTTCTCAAAACCAGTACAATTTCTGTAGGTATTCTTGTTAAAGATGCGACAAAAATATGAATGCCTTACTTTAACATATTTAAAACCTAAGTTAAGTATTGCTACATAAGTGGAATCAAAATACATAGAAGTAAAAACACAATTTACCAAGATAGTCTGAGTGCTGACAATTTCATATTTTCTATACCTACTTTTCTATAACTTGCATTTTCACTTAAAACCATATTTGAGGTATTCCACATACTTCTATATTTCTATTAATAATCCTTATCTGTCATATATTAACCAAGGTACCAGTTTCAAAAACCTCTTTGAACCTAATATAAAGAAGACATATCTCTTTCATATCAATGCATCTGTAAAATAGATTCATTTCAAATCCTACCCCCAATGTAATGATAGACAACACAATATGCAAAGAGAATTTTTAAAGTGAACTTTTATGGAGTGTTTAAGGATATGTCAGTATTGTTCTCAGAGCAATGATGAAACATCTCTGAGTTAGGTATTACTATAATTACCTTTCCTGTAAATCATAAAATGAGGCACAGAGAAGTTAAATATTATACCCAAGATCATACAGCAAGCAAGTAGCCAAGGCATCTTCAATACATAGCCAGTCTAACTCAGAGTCTCTGTTCTTATGGAATATAAAATTCTATGTGTGTGAGAAAGAAATAGGAGACAGACACAGAGAGACAAAGAGACATAAATGGAAGGAAGGAAGGAAGGAAGGAAGGAAGGAAGGAAGGAAGGAAAGAAGGAAGGAAGGAAGATTTTCTAAGGCACTGCTAATATTTTATTATTTAAACTATATGATGGTGACATGGGTGTTTATTTGTATTACTTTAAAAGGGTATACATGTGTTTTATACAGTCTTCTCCTTATATTGTGTTTTTTATAATATAAACTAAAATATTTTAAAATACACATAAAATGTGCTTGGAAAATTGCCACTTCAAATGTTTGTACTAAAAAAACAAAATGTCTGTTCTCTGGAGCACAGAACTTCAATTACTAGGAACGTACTTTCAGCATATTGTAAAAGAAGTTCGATTTTTAAAATATAGAATAAAACAAGGACAACAAAAAATTCAGATCAAAACCTAGCATCTCGGGTACAAATAGTGGGCTCTTGGGCCTGAGCGTTCGGCTTCAGTCAGGAGTACACGCAGAACGTACCCACAAAAACAGGTGTTTTACACCTGATGCTGCTCAAAACAGTGCTGATGGTAAAAAGTCAGATGTCTCTCTTTTTCAGGAACATAGGCTTCTGCCTTTTTTAACCCTAAGAATGATGCAGTGAACACAACCCAGTGTAGACTTTGCTTGTTCTCTTAGCCCTGCAGGTGAGCATTGTCCAATCTTAGCAATTTTTCCATTTTCAGATGTTTTAGTTATACATAATCTCTCTCTTTCTCTGTGTCTCTGTCTCTCCCCCCCATATAATAATAGAGCTAAATACTTTTGCTAGAGTATTCCTAACTTAGAGACTTCCAATAGAGTTATAATATTAAAATACAACGTGTCCCCAAATTTTTACTGATACTTTGAAACAAATGTAAAAATAACAATAAGTATATACACAAATTCTTACAAATTTCTCAGAAGCGACAGGGAAGTCAGATACCTCACCCCTGTATATTGAGCAACGTTCTATTTTCCTGATTAGCAAAGTAAGGCACTGTTCAGTGCAGAAGGCTGGCAGTTAGTGTATGGGATTAAAACTTTCCCATTCCAGGGGTGCCTAGGTGGCTCAGTCGGTTAAGTGTCCAACTCTTGCTTTCAGCCCAGGTCATGGTCTCGGGGTCATGAGATTGAGCCCCACAATGGGCTCTGTGCTCTGTGGGAGTCTGCTTGAGATTCTTTCCCTCTCTTTCTGCCCTTCCCCCCACTCACGCCACACATGTGTGCTCTCTGTCACTAAAATAAATAAATAAATCTTAAAAAAAAATTTCCCATTCCAATATCCTAGTAAATTTCCAGTGACCAAATGAATCTGGAGGAGATATCAAAATAAACAGAAATGCATATTGAATATCCAGAGAACATATCTGTTATATTTGCTTGGAAATGTCAGTCTACTTTCAAATCATAAGATCACAGATTGATCTCATAAAATGGCAAAAATATTTGAAGCTAATCTGACATGTCTTAAATAGAGCCTTGCAGTTTGGAGGCATTGAGGTCAACGGGGATATCTGGATTAAACGGAGCATTTCATAAATACAGAGTCTATGAACAATAAGTAACAGTGAAGTACACCAGGACTAATAGAATCAATCTAATTGTAGATTGGGCTTTAGAAAATACATTATTTTCCCAATTTAATTTCTCAATGGCAATTTTCAGAACTCTCCTAAACATGATTAGAAGTAAGCAAGATCAAGTAAACTGCAAATGATTGATTCATATCCAGGTTCAGAAAACAGACCAAATAGAGTTAGTTCTCTGTGAGTGAGCAGACCAGCTCCGAGATTAGAAGCACCACTCAGCTGCACAGTGCCAGGCAAAATGGGATCCACTGAATCATCACACACATCTCTATTGCTCTCCAGGGCTGTGTTCCAGGGACAACCAGGAGGCAAGATGAGAAAGGAGTCTGAGAATAGTCACACATTGGCATTCCATTATGATTTCAGCTTCTGTTCAGCAGCCTGCACTCCTGATAGATGAACATCACAGAAAACTGAACTAAACTTAAAAACTTCCAGGTTATTATATAATAAAAAAATCATTTAATATGAAAAATGTGAGCAGTGGTTCCCCAATACAGCTATTTCATAAATCAAGTCTTAGGTTGAGGGGTTTCTTAAAAAATACACAACAGTTATCATTCCTTGTCAAATAACTTACCTATTTCAAAAACACCTTTATATTTTAAAAATGAACAAAATTATTTTTTCCAATATCCCTGTTTATGGAGTCAGTGTAGAAAACAGACAATATTTACTCTGGGAAGTGTGAGAATTAATGTGTGATCATGATAAATGCAACACATATGGAGGAGAAAAATGATTAATTTTTCATTAGTTAATGAAATTTCAATATGCCACAGTTTAAGGGGCATTTAATGGGAGTCACACAGGAATTTCCAAGGTGACCGCAACTGTCAATCAAGTACTATTAGAAGCTCAAACTCCAATCTTACTCTTTCTGCCAAATAAGTGGGGCCATAAAACCCACTTCATGATGCAGAACATAGCATCTTTCAGAAGGAGCTGAAATGAGGGCACAGACATATAACTCAAATTATTACAAACAGAGAAAATAGACTACCATTGAGATTGAGCCACATGAAAGAAAATAAAATTCATTTAAGGGAAATACGTAGCTAGCAGTAGAAATCTTTCAATGTGAGCCAAAGAAAAGGAAAAGAAAAAATAAAACCTTTAAATCAGACAATGTACTTGGTTATTTATTTACACTGAGGTTTAAAAATTACTGAAGGCTAAATAAGACTGATTTCTCTACAATTACCATGAAAACTCCAATAAATCTGAGTGTGTGTGAAGCAAAAAATGTAGGTTAAAGCAGCATATAGACTGAATGATAATAGAGAAATTTTCTTCACTATGTCTAGTTAGAGGTTTTTCATCAATTCCTAATGGAGAGAAATTGGAAGTTATGTCAACACCAACATATGACACATATATACCATATATTATTATATATAATATGTAACATGTATTAATTCCTACTTATCCTAAGTAGATTGCACTGTACATCATGTAACCAGAATGTTATAAAAACATAACTCCATGGATATAATCAGAAAATGACTTTATTTTGCTCCTTTAAATTTGCACATTAGGGCTATTTTTTCCTTTCCCCTCTAAAAACAGAACTCAAGATGTAAAATTCTCTGGTCAGTCTTATAAAATAGAAAATCTTATAGTCATCCAAAGTAACGAACACAGTCTCAATTCAGTAATATGTTGAGTCCCAAGCAATCCCATCTTGGGTTAACAGAAGACCTTCCCCCATCACCAGGACTCTATAATCTGCAATGCCCTTAATGCAGGAAATGGTATTCCAATTCTACCTGGTCAATTAATACCACATCAGCCCCTAGAAATATAATGACACCTTAAATAAGTCTCACCTCTCCATGAGAATTTATTGAACAGAACCCAATACAATTTCACATAAGTACTCTTTAGCATGTGGCCTAGTATCTATCTGGTCCATGTAAAACACATATCCTTTGCCCTAACAAATCCTAGACTGCAGGTCGATACCAGTGTTGCCACAAGGGGACACATATTGAGTTCTTATTTTCCCCACCAAACATTTCTCACTAAGTTTGAAGTGAGACAGGCACCTCAACCTCCTCTCCGCCTATTCCCTGTAGAAATTTCTTATGTCTGATATAGTGTTTTAAATACAGATAGATGATAAATGATGATAGATGATAGATAGATAGATAGATAGATAGATAGATAGATAGATAGATAGATATAGATACAGATATAAAATATAAACAGTCTTCCCATTTTAGAATAGCGGAAAGACAAAGATGACTCTCTATAGCATCTTCTGGTTGTCCCCTCCAGCTCCATTCCCAAAGCCATTCATCAACTGTCCTGTGAGGTAGATGAATGCCACCAGGAGGATGGTATAATCAATCAGGATAAGTTGGACTTACTCTAAGGTATCCTTCCAAAATCAAAGATTAGACTCAATTATCCAAACTGAACTGAGACTCTAAAGCCTACCAGCTGGCTAAAATGTAGTCAACCTGCCCCTCCCCAACTGATGTGGGTCTTCCTAGGGAGCATCAACAATTGTGAACAACACTTTATTTCCAGGAATATTATGTGCACCCTTAAGACTACATCTTGTGTGGAAGCCAGTCATTATCTTCCCTCTTCCCCAAAACATGGTGGCTTGCACTACAGGGATGGTCATAGAAATACCACCAATAGATCATGTAAGACTCAGGCTACTGTGGAAGTCTATAAAAAATGAGGTTTACCTTGTTCACTGAAGAAATATTTCCAAAGGCATAACTAACTCATATATTACTATGACTTATATTTACCCAGTGGGCACTTATCCCTACAATAGGAGTTCTCCAGTTAGAAAGGGTGTTGCTGCATTTATCCCTGGTGTTAAGTGACATTGTGTATTATATCATCATAACCTTGGAAGGTAATCAGACCATCCACATTTCAGTGGTTAGGATGGTTATGAATGGTAGCATTGCCCTAAACTTCTTTCTAGCTGGCCAAGGTGGAGTCTGTGCAATACTCTAATACTTCCTACTGTGCCTGAATTACTATCTCAGTCCAAGTAGAAATGTCAATTATTTAAGGAGAAAGCTGCCTGTATTTCTAAGATAGACCCTGATAGGATTTGTTCAGTTGGGTCTGGGATCCTGGGAAGCACAGGGACAAATGAGGTCAATCCTGCAAGTTGGCCTCATCCTGATATTTGAGGTTATATTGATAACAGTCCTAAATAAAGGCTGTTTGAGATGAATCCAACAGATGTGCTTTCAGTTTCTATTGGTCATATTTATCAGTGGTAGGCATAGTAGTGTACTTAAAATTCTTCAGAAGTTAACATAGACACAATTCCAAGGAGGTCCCCGCCAAGACACATAGTAATGAAAATAGCAAAAAGTAGTGATAAAGAGAGAATTTTAGAAGCAGCAAGAAAAAAGAAAACAGTTACATACAAGGCAAATACAGTAAATCTATCAGCTGATTTTTCAGCAGAAACCTTGCAGGAGAGAAAGGAATGCCATGATATATTCAAAATGCTGAAAGAAAAAAACCCTGCAACCAAGAATACTCTACCCAGCAAAGCTTTCATTCAGTATAGATGGAGCGATAAAGAGTTTCCCAGGCAAACAAAAGTTGAAGGAATTCATGACCACTAAACCAGCCTATAAGAAATGTTAAAGAGGGTTCTTGAAGTGGAAAGTAAAGACCATAATCCCTTTCTTGCAGTATGTGTGCGGGTATCCATCTGGGCACATCTGCAGTATCCCCACGGGACTTGGCAATAAGGGGAACTGTTGCAAATGTGCAGATGCTCATGCTTCTTGCTGTGCTGTGAGTAATAAATTCCTTTATCTCTGGCCCAGGAGTCTCATGTCTTTTTCCAGGATCCGTAAAACTGTGGCAGACTAACTTGATAGTTTAAGGTAGGGTCAAATCTTCACAGTACTTGCTAGACATCCAGTCCAGAGCTAATTTTAGTGTTACCAAGAAATATTTTGAATATACAAAAATATGTACAATGTACATTAATTTTACTAAATTTTAGCTACTTAAAGAACGGTAAAGCCAGTTTTTCCATTATATAGAATACTAAAAAGCATATGAAAAATATTTCCGTCATTTTCTGAGTTTCTATCATTTTTAATTAAAAATCCAAGTTAATGCAAGATAATTGAATTTCTAAATACTTATATTTAGAAGTACTGGAAATCCCTTGAGTTAGGCTGTTTTGAGACCTCATCACAAGAGATACAGAAGTCTCACCAAGGTCTTGAAGGGTGTCTGACTTTGATAACACAGATTATGGTATGAGGTAAATCCACCTGGGAGAATATTATAAGCCAAGTGATGGAAAAAGAAATCTGTAGAGGAAAAAAATGAGACATCTATTCCCAGAAAAGATAAGAACTTTAGTTGGAGTGAGCAAGAAAAAACAAAATAGAGTCAATTATTTTGTATGGCATAAACTTTAATATCCAGTGAAATTATTATCTCAAAATTATTGAACAATTTTCTTATTCATATTTACTGAATTCTATTACTTCTGTAGCACTGAAAAGGTTATACAAGATTCACACTCACAAAATGCACTGCTTTTCCCACCAGTGTTTGTCAGCATAGATCCAAGAGGAATTTAGCCTCCAATGAATCGGAAACCATTTTATTAATATAGAACACTTGAGTTAACAATTTGCATTGTGTCAAAGATTTTCATCTCCCAGTAACAGTGCTGTTTCTTCCAAGTTATTCCAAACACTAAGTGGGGAGAGCAAACAAAGGCTTTTGAATGTCTTGATGTTTTTACATAAAAGATACACGTTATTGCCATTCTGGTTCAGCAATCCCAAGCATTTTTTAAAAGAATCTAGAGACTCCATTTTCATGTTGATTTGCAGAAGCTGTAGTTCTAACTTGAACAGGTGGTGTATTCCCCTGAGCCAGAACTGGGCAGATAGATCACTCCTCACTGTTGTTGGTCATTAACGGTGAGCAGCTGTCTCTCGCCAGAAAAGTGAAACAGCACATGAGTCATCAACCTCATTTTAATGTATTTCTGCAAACAGTGACTCAACCACTTCATCTTAATGGACTTGTTAAAATATTTTCCCCTTTCCATTACACACCACAACTTGAGTAATAAAAATGATTGATTAGTATATACATACAAGTTTTACTTTTCTCCTTTAATATACACTTCTACCTTGTAAGTAGGAAGCTATCCCCATTCCATGGTGGATTTTGAGGCATACCAGCAATCCTGGCTTCCCAAAAATATTGTTCTTTATTAGCACACTACAGTTCCTAAAACGTCCACACTGCATATTTATTCCTTCAGGTTCTAGGTAATTTCACTGTAAGCATCTTTGCCATAAGCATTTTTGCCACATAACTAATTGGCCATAAGGCAATTTTTCCCTAAAAGATAAAGTCATGAAAAATAAAAGAGGGACACTCATTTAAAATGATATAATGAAACATGAAAAATGAATAACAAAATTAAAGACTTTATTGTGAAATACAAAAATTTGAATACTTTTAAAATATGTTTAGATTCACGGCAATACTGCATAAATAACTGATTTTATTTTGTGGATTGCACTTAAGAACTTGTCTTCAAAGTTTTCCATTTATAGTATTCTACATTTCTTTTTCCTTTTCTCCTTCCTTCCTTCCTTCCTTCTTTCCTTCTCTCTCTCTTTTCTTCCTTCCTTCCTTCCTTTCTTTCTTTTTTCTTTTTCTTTCTTTCTTTCTTTCTTTCTTTCTTTCTTTCTTTTTTTCTTTCTTTCTTTCTTTCTCTTACTTGCTTGCTTGTTGATTTTTCTTCTTGTTTAGCATCCTATTTTTTCTTTTTTTGCTAATTTTTTTTCCTTCATTAAGAGAGGTATCAGTTTCCAAATACTAGGATACATGTTTGTAACGAAGCTTTATATTGCATTACCTTTTACACTGTTGTTTGTTCTGGGCGTATTGTCTGTTGATAGACATTTCAAAGTTCTTTGGGATATATAAGTTCAAAACGGTACACCACTATATAGGCCAGTATGCAACTAATATTTATATAATATAAGGATGGAAGCACTGTGTCAATGGAGAAATGAAACGAAACTGTCAACCAGTTGATGAAATCAACAAACTATAAAACCAAACTCAACCAGCTATTTTTTTTTAATCTTTTATAGTAAAATTGCCTTGTGGCCAATTAGTTACATTTGTCTTCAAGTATCTCTTTTTCAAATGCAAACTCTCCTTATAGAAACACTGAACCATTAGCAGTTATTAACGATTTCTTTTGATACATTTATTCAATCAGGAACAGGGCAAGTGAGTTCTGACATGGGTAGTAAAAATAGTGAGTTCTTATACACAGTATAAGAGTGGCTTACCATACCTAGGGATGCACTATAATTTTTTGGAATCTTATTAAAAATAAAAGTTTTCATGCTTCATTTCCAGAGACTCATTTAGTAATTCTGGGTGGAGCTCCAGAATGTTCTTTTGTTTAAGAAAATGGGGTAATGCTGCTGCAGCTGGTCAGCAGACCAATGTTTGTGAAAAATTGATAGGACATCATCTACTAAAGGTAATTTTGATGTCTCCTGGGATACTGTGAATCCATGTAGGTGTGTGTATGCATGTGTGTGTGTGAATGTGCACACACTACAGTGGTGTTGGTAATGGGAGGATGGGAGAGCCTGGGAAACTCTATACTCCACATCAGTAGGAACCATATGAGGAAATCCAGCTCTAGTGCCTAAGGGAATGCCTGTGCCTAATAAGTACATGATCATTTTTGAACAGATGAATATAAAATGATGGGGGCATGAGAAACAAAACCAGAGAGGGAGGACAAGATAAAGAAAGAATAACTACCTAATATTAATTTTGGTCTGCCCATGTTTTTTCCTAATGGGCTAAAAAATGCTGTAACAACAAAGTTTAACAATGGTTCTAAATACATTAAAATTTCTTCTTTCTTCATGGCAGCAAGTCATTTGTACTGAGCAATTTGGTACCAGTTGAATGAATGAATGAATGAATGAGAAAGAAAACTGGAAAATGCAAGGAAAGGGTAATTCTACAAAAGTTCTATAGCTTCAGAATCTGCCTAAAAGCAGTGTCTCTTTTCTACTTAAATGATCTAATTATTTTATTTCTCAAAATGGATATTTGCCATATATGGAGCAAGAAATCAATATATAAATTAGCTGTCAGAAAGAGGGAAGCTGTTGAAAGGAAAATGAAAAGGAAATGGAGTTAAACAGCAGTTCTGAGATTGGGGGCAAGACATTAAAAACCTTTGTGATTGTGTTTCTCAATCTGCCAATTTTTCAAAGCAACACAAAAATAGTGTGGCATTTTGTAATACATGTCACATGTGATAAAAAAAGGAATAAAAGCATACTAAAAATGAAAGTAATATCATTTTGCTTTTCACAGCTAGGACATAATTTTTATAGGTATTTTTTTCTACTCCACCAATTCTAGTCAATGAAAGTAATTGGATTAGATTAATTTCTTAACTGTTTCCTTTAAATGGTTGAAGAAAGGTTGATCTTGATTGTCATCTGGTAAGATTTTCATGGGCCTAGGGCCTTCAAGCCCTTAAATTCTCTTCTGATTGCTAACAAGGTAATTTTATACACAGCACAGACACACAGAAAGAGAGACAGAAAAACAAAGAAAATTGTTTGGATATTATAGATTTCAGAAAAAAGAAAATGAGCAATGAGACAATAATTTTTTTTTTTTTTTTAAAGATTTTATTTATTCATTTGAGACACAGAGATACAGAGAGAGAGAGAGAGAAAGCATGAGCAGGGAGAGAGGCAGAGGGAGAGGAAGAAGCAGGCTCCTCGCTGAGCCAGGAGCCCGATGTGGGGCTCGATCCCAGGACCCTGGGATCATGACCTGAGCCGAAGGCAGACGCTTAACCATCTGAGCCACCCAGGCGCCCGAGACAATAAAATTTTATAATGCTTTTCTTGAATAGTATTACACATTTTCTCAAAAGTTAGGTCATTTGCATTGGCAGTTACATATTTTTGAAGTGATTCACTATGTACTGACACGGCCCAGGATAAAAACTTGGAGATTAAGGGGCGCCTGGGTGGCTCAGTCCTTAAGCATCTGCCTTCGGCTCAGGGTCCTGGGATCGAGCCCCACATCGGGCTCCCTGCTCTGTGGGAAGCCTGCTTCTCCCTCTCCCACTCCCCCTGCTTGTGTTCCCTCTCTGGCTGTCTTTCTCTCTGTCAAATAAATAAAATCTTTAAAAAAAACAAAAACAAAAACAAAACTTGGAGATTAAATGGCAATTCCGAGCTATCTTTTCTATAGTTGATGGAGACACTTTAAGGCTAGTGAGTTAGATGGGTTTTCTCCATGATCATTAAAGTTGGTGTAGTAGGACTGTTAGTATTTTTCAGTATTTTTCAATATGCTAAACATAGTCAGTATTGTGCTAAATCTCAATAGTCTTGCCAAGTAGGCCCCTTTTGAATAGAACTTAGACACATAAAGTTCAAATATCTTATCCAAGTTCACATGAATAACAAATAATAAAATTTGACTCATTGTGGCTTATTGAAACTAGGAACACAAAGGGAAGATGACATTAGCAAATAGGAGAGCAGAAATCAATAAATTGAAGAGGGCATCACCAAGCAAGTTTAAGATGAAGGAAGGCAACAGAAGTGGGTTGGATTTTGTTCACTCGAAAATGATTACAGAAATAAGAGCTAAGAAAACTTGCCTCGAGGTTCCTTCCAGAGCTCCAAGGCAAAGTTATTTCTTTACTGACACAGATAAATGACCACACTGTTTGCAAGACTGAAAAGGTTTTGCTTTTGTAGTCCAGTCAGCAGTGCTTGTCCTTCTGTTAGAATAACATCTAGCTCACTGGTGGTGAAAAGATAATGTGCATCTCCTCTGAGCCCACTCAGGTGTGAGGACTGGAAGGTGTGTCAAAGCCCAGGTCTCACCCAGCCCTCAGACTTCCACAAACTGCTGAATTTGTGTGGAGTCGTTGGCACAATGCTCAGAACTAAACACTGTCCTGCTCTGTTTAACAGGATAAGTCTAAAGTTGACAAAGCGGGGCCATGTTTCTTGAATTCTGAACCCCTTGAGATTCTGATAGAATTTAAAAATTCCTACAAAGATTGAAATTTCCTCAGGAAACATGGCCTACTCTTAGATGTATAAACTATGGACTAAGAAGGAAGATACTTATCTTTACTTGAGGGTAATACTTTAAGGAATTTTCTGTCATGTGGGCAGAGCCAACTGCCTCCCTTCACCATATGTAGGAAAAACCAGAGAGAATGGAGAACTGTTGGAGCAACAGATCACATGGAGCTCATTTTTGGTCCTGCGATTGATGATCTAAATTACTTCCTTCTTTTACAACCAGTTTCTTCCTAGACCTCTACCTTGAAATTGTAGGCAAAAATTCTAATTGAATCTTTTATCTAATCCTCTGTGTTTGTCTTGAAATGTTGACATTTTCCTCCTTGACTCTGCCTTCTGCTCTAAGTTCGATGACCTCAAGCTGAACTTGAGCTTATGAGACTACTCCTCTTGAGTCTCTGGAACTCCAATATGGCATCACTGTAGAGCTGAAGTATGTGGGATGACTTACATAATAATTATGAGAATAAAAGATAACTTATTAAACATATAATATATGAAAGGAACTGTTCTAAGAACTTTACATATATTAGGTTATTTAACCTTTATAGCTATTTGAGATAGATTCTATTATGTTGCTCACTTTATACATGTTAAAACAGAGGAAAAGGAAGTTAAATTACTTTTTCAGGTATACACATCAGGTAAGTGGCAGAACCAAGATCCTAATAATATAAAGTAATACATAATCCAATGAATAAGTTCCTAGAATTCAGAGGTGGGAAAGAAAATTCACATGTGAGCATAATCAGAAAAGCTTCACTGAGAAGTTCCAATTTCTGCTAGATTTTAAGTTGGAAAAAAGGAATTGAGATGTTAAAAAAGAGGAAGAGTCTAAATAGATAAAAGGTATATTAGGACTAGCACAGAGGAGTCAATAAAGATTGAGGTATAAAAGTTCATTTGAATACTATTTAGAGATAGGGTGATAAAATACCAAAGGGTACTGATTCAGCTAGAAATTTAGACAGAAATGGATAAGCTATATAAATCCTTTTGGGAAATTTAGTGGAGTGACATAACAAAAACTCTGGTTAATGAAAAATAATCTAACAACTGTGGAAGAAGAACTTAGACAAGAAAAAAACTTAATTCATGAGTGTATGGTAGGACTTGAAAGAGTATAGCTGTAAGAAAAATGCAAAGGATTAAATTCATGAGGTGTTACTATATAAAGAAAACAAATGGAATCTACAAATATTAGTGAGTGAAGAGTGAAGGTAAGATGTCTTCTATTTCTTTTTCTTGTCTGAAAGCTATTGCTAGGACTTCCAGAACTATGTTCCAAAAAAGTGGTAGGAGTGGACATCTTTTTCTTGTCCCTGATATTAGAGAAAAAGCTCTCAGTTTTTCACTATTGACTAGATTTCTGTTTCCTTCTAAAAATTCAGAAAGTTCTCAGCTATTATTTCTTGAAATAAATTTTCTGCCCCTTTTTCTCTCTCTTCTCTTCTGTGATCCCTATAATGTGGATTTTATTAAGCTTGATGGTGTCCCTGAGTTCCCTTAATTTATTTTCATTTATTATTTTTTTTCTCTCTCTCCTGTTCAGGTTGATGGCTCTGTCCTCCAGGTCCCTGATCCATTCTTCTGCTTCCTCTAGTCTACTATTTATTCCATCTAGTATATATTTAATTTCAGTTATTAAGTTATTCATCTCTCAATGATTCTTTTTTATGTTTTCTCTTTGTTGAGAGTCTCACTGAGGTCCTCCATTCTTAAGTTCAGTGAGTATCTTTATGACCATTACTATCAATTCTCTATCAGATATATTATTTATCTCCTTTTCATTTAGCTCTCTTGCTGTGATTTTGTCTTATTCTTTCATTTGGGACATATTCCTCTCTCTCCTCATTTTTACTAATTCTCTGTGTCTGTTTATATGTATGAAGAAAGTCAGCTACGTCTCCTCCTCTTGAAGGTAATGGCTTTATAAAGAAGAGGTTCTATAGTGCCCTACAGTGCAATATCCCCTGTTCACCAGAATCTGGCACGTGAGGGTTGTCTCCTATGTGTATTTCATGCACCCTACTGTGGCTGAGACACTTTTGCCTTCATCCAATCATCTGCAATTTTTCTCCTTGCCTGATGTGGGCAGGGTGCGGTCCCTGTGTTGTTAGTGGGCCAATCTGGAGCTGCCTTGGGCTTGAATCTAGTCAGACCAGGAATTAGCCAGAACTGCAGTAGCCCCAAACTGTAGGGCACTATTCAGTGTTGTCCCCTTAGAAGCTTTCATTGGTGGGCAGCGCCTGCAGTCAGACCAACTTTCTGCCCCCAGCCTTCTGCTAGGGCCATAGTTGGATTGGTATGCATGCTATCTTCCCCTCTCTCCAGGGCAGGAGTCACTTTGGAGTGGCTTTGGCCCTTGTCAGGGCTGCTGCACACTGCCATGCTTGCGGAGCTGCTTTGGATGGACTCCTGCTGAGGCAGGTCCACAGAAGAATATGAGGGCAGGGCATGTGGTATTAGCAAAATTTGTGCAGTCTGCTGTGGGAGGAGACCTGGAGCCCGCTTTAGAAAACTCCTGCAGCTGGGCTTGAAGGGGCAAATCTGCAGGAGAGTGCCGGAGGGGACCTGCAGCAGCCTGGGAAATCTGTCCAGGCTGGGATGGAGGGGGTGAGTCTGCCGAATAAAAGGGGTGGAGAATAAGATGTCAGCAAGGCCTGTGCAGGTCCACTGTAGGAAGGGAACTACAGCCTCCAGGGAAAACTCCTGCCACGGTTGGCTGGGTTAGAGGGTGCAGATCCACAGAAGGGCACAGCAGCAAGGTCTGCTGTCAGCAAGCTAGGTGGAGAGTATTCCCACCAAGAAGCAAGCTAGGTGGAGAGTATTCCCACCATGGCATGTGTCCATGTGATGTGTTTCTGGAATATAGGTAAGGTTCAGTGGGATGAGGTCCAGAGCTGACAGCCAAGAAAGAATTCTTGAGACATCTTTGGTGCAAAATGATGGTTTGTTAAAGCATGGGACAGGACCCATGGGCAGAAAGACCTGCTGCACCAGGGTTGTGAGGGGTGGCTGATTCTATACTTGGGAGGTGGGGGAGGTAAGGAAAAGGGAGGTTTTCAAAAGGATTTTCATGTGTTAAAGAAGCCTCACAGGATCCTGGAGGCCTTGCCATTGTCAAGTTAAGGTTGTTTTTCCCTCTAGCAAGGCATTAACATGAAGATAGTTGGGAGCTTCCTAGAGGAACAATACACTCTGCCCAATTCAAGTCTCTGTCCATGGGCTGCAGGTTATAAAGACATTTAATTCTATCTACATTTCCTTCTGGAAGCTAGGTTGTTGATAGAAATGCTTTGTTCTTGTAGGTTCTAAGACATTTGTAAACTGAGGGAGACTCATGTCTTGCAGGATTGTGATCTCTATAAGTTAACTATTTGTTTTTCCTTTCCTTAGCTTTGGGGCAGCCAGGAGTGCCTGAGGAATGTCATATACATCCTGGGGAGGGGGGTGTCAGTTTCTGCTTTGTCCTCAGCTTGCCTTCTGTTCCCTCATCACGTGTATGTAGGCTGAGGTCGGGGGAGGGAAATGGTGTCCACCAGCTCTCCCTGCCCCTCCAGTTTGCTCTGAGGTTAGTAAACAAATCTCCCTCCTGTTTACCCAAGTGTTTTTCAAGTTGCTGCTTCTAAGCTCTATCTCAGCAGGGCCCTTTGTTGTGCAGCCTCTTTAAGGGTGGGGACTCAGTTTCCTATTGCCTTCAGCTCTCCCAGAGTGGAGCCCTGCTAATTTTTAAAGTTCCAGGTGTTAAGTCCCACTGATTGTAAGAATTTGTGAAATTAGGTCTCTCTGGTTTTCAAATCCAAATGCTATGGGAAATCATAGTCCCAGTGTGGGTCCCCCATGCCTCGGGTGCCTGGTGTTCTGCTCCTCACCCCTCTCTGCCCTCCCAGACAGTCAGGATCAGCCCCCAACCACATGTCCATTCTTCCTACCCTATTCAATGTGGCCTCTTCTCCACATTAGTTGTGAAGAGTCTGTCCTGCCAGTCTTCAGGTCATGTTCTGGGTTACTTACACTGATGTGGGTGTTCTCTAGGTGTACTCGTGGGACAAGGTGAGCTCCCCCTGTTCCACCATCTTCCCCAGAAGTACCCCTGGAAATGCACTTTTTAAAAATTTTTATTTATTCAAATTTGTTTATTTGTTAAAATTAAAATTTATTTGGGTAGAGTGGACACACAATGTTACATTAGTTTCAGGTGTACAACATAGTGATTCAATTTCTGTATGCATTATGCTGTGCTCACAAGTGTAGCTATCATCTGTTACCATACAGCATTATTACAATGTCATTAACTGTATTCCCTCTGTTGTACTGGTGGCTTATTTATTCTATCACTGGAAGCCTGAATCTCCCACTCTCCACCTATTTTGCCCATCCCTTACCCCCTTCCCTCTGGAAACCATTAGTTTGTTTTCTGCGTTTAGAGCTCTCAATCTTTTTGTTTGTTCTTTCATTTGTTTTTGTTTTTGTAGATTCCACATATGAATGAAACATACAGTTTAAATTGACAGAGACAGTGAAGACAGAATTTTAGTTTGGGGAGTTAGCATGAGCAAAGGAATTAAAACTGGAG
Organism: Phoca vitulina; assembly: GCF_004348235.1. Classification (NCBI taxonomy): domain Eukaryota; kingdom Metazoa; phylum Chordata; class Mammalia; order Carnivora; family Phocidae; genus Phoca; species Phoca vitulina. Next base: position 9,075,769 of record NW_022589730.1, on the reverse strand, counting down.
CTTTAATTGCGATTGCAGGGCAAATGAAGGGATACAGACAGTGGAGAATGCTCCAATTGGAGTCAAGATAAGAAAACATTATCCAGTTGATCTCTAAAGGCCTTCCTTCTTTTTAAATCATATAGTTAAAAATTGGCATATGTTTAATATTTAAAAAACTGACTCATTCAAATTACACTGAGTCTGATAGTGTTTTCTCTTAAAAAGTTAATTCTGTTAAAATGGATAATATTCCACTATAATGTCTTATGAGAATATTTTTTCTTCATTTACTCACCTCTACAGGAAAAAAAATCAAGATTTTATTATTAAAATTTAACAAGGCATTAAACACTTGAGCACATGATAATGTAATAATCTGTATATATTTTATTTCAAGTAATTTTATGAATTTTTCCTTTCAGCTAATTTAAAAACTGTCAAAATGGTATCAAACTGTTGAAATATTTTTAGAAATCTTATCGGCCATATTTATACCCCCTGTGATCTCAAAGTATGTGCCACATCAAAAGGACAGATGTCCAGAACTTTAATTTGAGAAAAACTGACATTTCTATCAATGATAAATGTAAATGGTTGTACATACAGTTTTGAAGTTGTACCACATGTACAACTTTTCTAGGAAGAGAAAATCTAATTACATAAGTATATAGCATAAGTTTAGAAAAGCTTGAGGTATTCTAGCTTAATTCAAGCTAAAGATTGCTAGTTCCATGAAACCTGTAGTTTGTAGCATGTTCTGCGTACTGATCTCATTATATCGTAGAGCTGCAGTGAAACCAAGAGACATGTATTAACTCCCATCACATACATTCTGGCTTAGTCTTTTTCCTAGGGCATGACCTTTGAGACCTACTCAAAATTCAGAACTTAAAAGACCTAGTTATTTGAAATAAGTTAAAGATCTGGTATTGTTCCCTAGAGCATATGGATGACAGTTTAGTAAGTGTTTTTGAAATGAAATATGAGCTAAAGAATTTCTATCCTAACATCAATTTAGAGGATTTTTTTCCCCAAGAACTTTCACTTATCCTCCTTTTCTATAACTCATGCCTTACCCCCATCTAATGGAGTAGCTGTTGGCACCACACATCAGACTAAAGACATTAGGATGAATGCGTTCATCCTGGCTCCTACCTTACTGAACTCACAGTTTAGAAGAGTGGCCATAAACCCTGTTCTAAAAATCGGTTGAGGTGTTTCATTACTAAAAATATATTGACAATCTTTTCAATTAGCAGAAAATTAAGTTGATTGGCCAAATTTAAGTAGTTCTCTGACATACTTTTCTTAAACTTTTGGCACATGTTAATACTTACCTGCTAGCAAAAGCTAGATGATAATTTACTAAAGTCACTACAAATACCTATTAATATTACTATTTCTGGCCTGTGATTCACATTAATTAAATATTTGCCAAATAAATAAATGGGAAAATTTCAAACACTCATGTTTAGTTGGGCTTTTTTAAGATTATTATTCAATGATCCCACATGTTTCTGGCACATTGCATATATTTATTCAATAAATATATTCTTAGCACTGTGTTCAGAACTGGGGATTTGACAGACCATCGCCTCATGAAGTTTATAATCTAGTGCATGGCTTCCTAAATTATAATGTGTATGTGAATCACTGGGGTATTGTTAAAATATAGACTGATTCAGTAGGTCTGAGATTGAACCCAATATTCTGCTTTTCTAACAAGATCCCAGGTGACGCTGATGATGTTATATGCATGGGCCACATATTAAGTAGAAAGGGTCTAGCAGACGAGACTGGCACTAATCATATAACTAAATAAACAAAAAGTAAAATTGAAATTATGACAACATGCTATAAAGGAGACCATGTTATAGGAAATTTGTCCTGAGAGGGTAAAACAGGGAAATTATCTTCAAGGAAGTGAAAAATGAGTTGCTACCTGGAAGACAGAAGTTGTCTCAGAAAAAAGACAAAGGGAAGAGGATTCATAGAGAGAAGAGAGAAAAAAAAAAACTCAGGCCGCTCCAGCAACAACGTAATCACAAACACTCTGCCTAACACAACCACACATAGATTAGTCACTTGGTCACCTTGGATAACTTCTCAGAGCATAATCTCAGACTTGATGGTTCAATAAAGAATTACACAAGGTTTCTCAAAATTAGACCTTCATCCATTTTAAATGAATTTTTGCCTTCTGAACCAAATATTGTGTCTGGATTCTCAATCCATTTAACGGCTTGGGCTCTGTGCTGTTAAGAAACAGAGTTTTTAAGTAATGGAATAATTGTGAATAGAGACCATTTAAATCTAGGTTTTTCAAATGATGATCAAATTCTGAGTAAAAATAAAACATAATTCCAAAATATAACAGAATAGGCTCTCTATAACATTGTACTTCATACTACCTATCTGCATGTAACTAGATCTTCAAAAAACATCTTCATAAAACAATATAGAAATAAATATAAAATTAAAAATATATAATCAATATCAAATATCACAATGACATAAAAAATACATGTAATGTCTGTCAAATTTAATTTCATATTATGCTATTTGGTAATATGGCCCACTAACGTAAAATAGTGTTTCCTAAAATTTGTTATATACTTGGCGGAACGTTTCATGTAGCAAAATTGCTTGAACTGCCTTCCGTTTAACTGCATCTCCCCTTCCACTGAAGAGAATAAGGACCTCATTATATGCCACCACAGAGGCTGTCTGGTTCTCAGACTTAACCACTGGGTACTTAGGAACAGCTCTCAGTCTGTCATCACCTGCACGGTATCAATGCAACTTGGCAGCTGCCGGTCTTTGTAAACACTGTTCCCTCTTATTTTTCAAATGTCTGCATCATTATATCTGCCATAGCATTCTCCTCTACCAGGACATTTTCTCAAGACACCTCCAAGGATATTAGTAGCACTTGAGCTGCCCACTGGTGCCAGAAACCACGTGTACCCCACCTAGCAACTAAGACAGTGTCCTACGTGCCTACCAGGTGATGTAAGAGTCAGTCCCAAACCCTATGTTTCTTCATGTTTTGCTAAACACTGGGTCCACTGAGGAGTCAATATCAAAACAAGATTAAATATGCAATGATTTTATTAAGAAAAATGTCTTTGTATGACAAGATAGGAAGAGTACTGGGTAAGGCTGGCGAAACCTGTCAGATCATGAGCCATGTCTAACCTTGAAAGAAAAAGAGAGGAAGAGAAGGCCAGATGGAAGTACTCTAGGCTGCTATACGATCTAAGGAAGGTTTACCAAAACTGTCGGGGAATCCTGGAGCCCCAGCTGGTCATCAGAGGACGCTCCTCTCTACCAGGGACAGATCTGCCTTTAGAATTCATGTAGCACAGTCACGGCTGGGAGCAGCTCATAGGAAGCAGAGCCTTGTCACAGATGTTGAAAGCATGGCAGCTGGAGCCCTTGATTCATTACATCCCCGGTAGTCAGAGGCTTGTGAGAATATTCTCATGTCTTCCCCAACCGGGAACATAAACTAGTTAAATTATCTGGATAATAAATCGCCACAAATTCCTCGAGGTCTAGAACTCAGGAATACTCGTCCTACTAACACAGATGATATGCAATCTGGCAAAATCCATACAATGCATCTGCATAAATAAATGAGTACATGAATGATAAAATTAAAAAAATACATACAAAAGAATGACACATTATCTCTTATTTCCTTTTTTACTTTTGCAAACCAATAAATTTATTATTTCCCTTTCTCGGGCTGGTAGGTGAAGCAAATATCAAGCCTATGTCCACCATCCCTCCAATCAGGTGCTCTATACAGTGCTAATACAATCATCCTTAAAACTGCTGTTAATACATTGCTCCACTATTAAAAAAAATATTGGTGGTCATATTGCTTTCCAATAAATAGAGTCTAAACACCCTGGTCTGGCCTTCATCGCCCCTATGCTCTGCCCCCAGACCCGTCTGGGTCTTATCAGCAATTTCTGACCGTCAGTGAAAATTACATTCCTTGCTTTTCAGCCCTTCAAAATGTTTTTTCTCCATCGTTTGTTAAAATTGTACCTGATCTATAAATCCCAACATGGACCATGGCCATGAGGATTTCTCTGATCTCTTCAGATAAAAGAATTCTTGGTATTCTTAAACTCATGGAAATTTTTAATCTTCTCCTTAGACTTTTGAAATGCAGCCTTGTATTATAATTTCTCATTTATGAATTTTGTAGATGCCCTTCCAGATTATAGTCCACAATTCATGGCAAAGATCACACACTTCAACACAGTGACTTGTGCATATAGGGACTTAATAAATATCGGTGGCATTAATTATGTAAGAATGAATTTGGTTTCATTTCAGCTATCCAAAATATGTTCTTTGCTGTTTTGTTGTTCTTGATTTTTTTATCATTGATCAACCGTATTACAATAGCAAAAAAAAAAAAAAATTGTATCAATTTAATTTTTAAAAATCTGGTATTCAAGGAGGTAAAAATACTTATACAAAAGGCATTTCTTTTCTTGCCAGTGAATAATACTTGTGTTGGAAAGCAAGAGATACAAGGCAAAATTCATATTACTTTTGGCATAATTTTTATTCAAAAAGAGAATTTCTATTTTCTTACATCATTCTTTGCATTTTCTTCAAATTCTGAACAGTGTATAATAGAAGTATTATTAAATGAAACTCATGTTTTCCTTTTAAATTAAATCTATGCCTTTTTTTTTTTTTTTTTGGTATGCTACTCACAGTATTATGTCAACACTGAAAAGCTGTAGATACTTTTTGAACCCAGAGGAAGAGAATACACCTCATATCTCTCCAGCACAGAGGTCTGTGTTAAATAAGAATGACAATTTTACTTCAAAACAAAGGAGTAAAAGGACAATTTTTTAAAATGCAAACATTCTTAGTTAAAAAACAAGAATTTAAATAATCTAAAATCCAAGTTCCTTCATAGTATGCTTCCTTGGCAGAGAGGCTCTGCTATTTTCTTTCTATTCACTCAATAAAAAACATGCAATGAAAAAAATCGACAGATTCTAACTTTTGATCTGACACAGTAATTGTTTCTCATCTTGCACTACTTCTTATTATCTCTCCTCTTAATGTTTAGACCAACAATAAAATTTTCTTGCAGCAGACTGTTTTTCACGATTCTCAGCTTTGAGAACCAAAGATAAGTCCCATCACAAGCCAGTTTCAAATGAAGATTACTGTGTTGATGACTGTTATGGGTCGAATTGTCTCTCCCAGAGTTTTTGTTAAAGTACTAATTCCTGGCACCTCAGAATGTGGCCTCGTTTGTACATAGCATAGTTGCAGAGATAATTAGTTAGGTTAAGATGAGGTCACAGTGGAGTGGAGTGGAACTCAGTGTGACTGGCGTTCTTACAAAAAGGGAAATTTGGACGCAGACACACACATAGGAAAAACATCATGTGCAAACTGGAGGTATGGTTCCATAAACCAAAGGATGTCATAGAATGGTCAACCAGCAGAAGCAAGGAGAGAGGCACAGAACAGATCTTTACCTAGAGCCTCCTGAGTAGCATGGCCCTACCCAAACTTTGATCTTAAACTTCTAGCTTCCAAATTACAAAACAAAAATTTTCTGTTAAGTCACTCCGCTTATGACTTCGTTACAGCAGCCCTAGGAAACGAATACAGGGACTTAATGTGCTGTTATCACCTAAAGTAGTTTTACAGTATAAATATAGTCTTGGAAATATGTCCAATTAAAAGCAAAATTCCTTTAAAATACTGAATACTGTCCAATATCAAGAAGGCCAAATCAAGCTCTGAGCCAGTTAGCCAACCTAAAATGGCTAGAGTCAAGAGTTCAGAATGATGTATATGGAATTTAAGAAACAAGACCGAGGACCATAGGGGAAGAGAGGAAAAAATAAAACAAGGTGAAATCAGAGAGGAAGACAAACCAGAAGAGACTCTTAATCATAGGAAACAAACTGAGGGTTGCTGGAGGGGAGGTGGGTGGGAGGATGGGGTAACTGGGTAATGGACATTAAGGAGGGCATGCAATATAATGAGCACTGGGTGTTATATAAGACTGATGAATAACTGATCTCTACCTCTGAAACTAATAATACAGTGTATGTTAATTAATTGAATTTAAAAATTAAAAAAAAAAAAAAGAATCCAGAATGAGGGGCTTTTACCATACTAGTAAGAATGTCTGGACAATTCAGGCTGAGTGATATTGAAGTGCTAGTATTTTCCAATTTTTCTGAAGAAAACCTTAACCATTAACTGTAAAGCCGCTCTGAGTAGTGACATCAAGTCAACTGATAATTGATATTCTATAGTCTAGAGCCATTCCTACTAGCCAGACAGACAATGAAAGCGCTATCTATAAGGGAGAACTGACTCATGATAACATGTCACTTGTATTCTGCTATTCGTTAGTCCAGAAAACAACTAGCATCACGTGCTCTTCTGCGTTTGTCAACCTCTGGTGCATACCCTTCATATTTACAGAGAGAAGCGCCAGTCACTAACAGGACTTCTCTTTTTTGTTTTCCATCAAGAAAAATACTTCTTCAACTTTGCTTAAGTCTAACATCTCAGCATTCCAGGCACATTGCTGCTTATGGGTGGGGCAAAAAAAAAAAAAAAGCCAATTACAAAACAACTTATTAAAACACCATAAAGCAAATGGACGTATCGTAGGCACATGCATGCATGCACACATGCGCACGCACACACACTCACATACTAATTCAAGAGTTTTGGAGGATTTGGGGTATGAAAGAGTAAATAAAAGATATGTTCATAATAACTCCCTATGTCTTTGAATCAAGACTGTTTTTAGTCACCATAAAGATGTTTGATAGTGCTACAAAGTAACCAGGCAGGAGCTCTTTTATTTTCAGTACTTAGAAAATCGGAAATGTGGGTTTTACCGTTTATTGTCCTTTACACCTTTGTACATCTCTATTACAACAATCATCATAACACAGTTTAAAATGTCTAACATGAATTTAATTAGTCTCAAAAGGTGAGAACAGTAAACAGTAAAAATAATGACTGCAAGTTTCCACAATTTGTTGAAAGATGCAAATTTGCAGATTTACCGTTTATATAGCCTCCAAGCAAACTACATATTAGAAAAGCTATGCCGAGACATAGCATAAAAAAAACTGATGAAAACCAAAAATGTAGGAAAATTCTTGAGAGCAGAATGTATCACAAACAAGGGAACAACATTTTTAAAATGTGGAAACAAAAGCAACCTGACCCTTTTCTACATGGGCTGAGCCTATGTAGAAATCTAAAAGTTTGAATTAATTTATACAAGAGAAGTTTTGGTGAAAATGGAATGTGGCATAGGCCAGTGAGGCATGTTTTAAGGATACTTAAAAACCCCAGGAGTATTCTGCAAGCGTATTGTCATAGTGTTTCCGATTTTAATGAGTATTCTGTTTAGAAAGCTTTTTTTTTTAATTTTTAATTTTTTATTTATTTATTTGACAGAGAGAGAGACAGCCAGAGTGGGAACACAAGCAGGGGGAGCGTGAGAGGGAGAATCAGGCTCTCCGCTGAGCAGGGAGCCCAATGTGGGGCTCGATCCCAGAACCCTGGGATTGTGACCCAAGCTGAAGGCAGATGCTTAACCGACTGAGCCACCCAGGCTTCCCTAGAAAGCTTTTAAAAGCATGTGTTCTGAATGAAGAAGCATGGATTATATAGACAATAGTGTAACATCTCATTTCTCTATTAGCTTTCACTGTGACCATTCAGATCAGAATATCATTAGGCGAATATTTTTTAGTGAAAGGGACGAGTTTATAAGGTCCTAAGATATGAGAACTGTAGTGGGGAGTCCTGAATCATTAGGGGTAGAATGCGAAGTCCAGAAACCCGTGGATCCTAACAGAGAAGACTTCAAAAGAAAGGATGGCAGAGATGAAACGTGCCTGTTCACAATTATGAGTAGGCTTAGCCACAGTGATGTACTCATTTTACATGTTTTGCTGCTGCAAAAGCAAATGAAGCACCAGAAAGAGAGAGCTCATTCCTTTCGAGGTTGGCTGGGGGTAAATGGATTCAAGTCTGAACAGACTGGAAGTAGAAGGGAACACAGTCTCACACTGAGACTCAAATTTGTGCTAAAAGCAGAAGTGCTGTCGATCTGCTCTCTACCGTCCTGTTTGGCTGGCTTGAAAATAGCAAAGGTTACGGCAATGTTAAATCTCCGGCTTTAACAGAGCTGTATTATCCCTTGGAGGAAACTTCCATTAAAGAATAAATGAAAACAAATATGGTTATAAATTTTAAAAAAAGAGATAACTGTATTATATTTCACCTGCTCTTTCAATACAGGTTCCTCCCATCCTCATACAGTTTTATTTTGTTTTGCTGTTCAAATGAAAAAGGAAACCCAAAAACCAGTTAAGCTTTTTTTTTTCCCATTTAAAGTAGATAACTTTTTCAAAGTGCAAACAGCTGCACTGAATGTAAATAACGAATGTTGGTCCCACGTACTTCCAGTTTGAACTCCAAACTTAAAGACACAGGGGAAGATCCTTTCCTTTCACTGGTGGCTTTTGCTTGATGAAACATAAGGAACATTATATCAAACAGTCACTAAAACATGCACGTCTCCAAAGTCGCATATGTTGCTGTGATTTTCATCGTCTAGACCACTTGTAAATGGAAGCATTTCCATACTGATTGTCCAAAGATAAAATGCAAATCACCCAAATAAAATTGAGCATGGTAGAGAAAATGCTGCAATTCTAACGCATTTTTTTAAAAAGCACACCTGGTCTTTATTGAAATATAAAGACTCTAATTTCTCTGAGTTTTAAAAAAATTAAAATATGTAAGAACACTGGTCAAGAATATACAAACATTTCAATTTCCTAAAACTGATGGAACTCAGGGAGGTGATATTTTACAATTGAGAACCCTTATTTGTTAATAATGAAATAAATAACAGCACTAGAAAGCTCACCAGCTTTCTGTAATGCAAATTCTTGAAAGATTAGAGCATTTCTGTCTGGACATCCAGATAAAATTGACATTTAGGAAACCAAAAAAGAGCATCTAAGTCAATAAGACTTTGAAAATTAATGAGATCTTCTGAGATATCACTGGATAGTGTAGTTAAAAACAAAACAGAGATACAGCTAAACAACTGTCTCCTACTGAGTTCTAAAATAAGGAATGACCCACTGATTAATTCAATGATACTGAGCATGATTACTACATTTGAATCTGTAATGTGATTAAAGTAATTTTATGTCAGATAACTTGTTTCACTCTAATTTCTCACTTCAAGAATTCATTTCTTTTTTGTTTGTTTTCTACATTAACTGGAGACAGACAGAGACTTTAAGATAATATAAAGATTTTTAAAGTTGTAATTATCAAGAAGACAAACTGAGCTTACACAAAATTATGAAGTAGGAAAATGTGATCTTCAGCCTTCCTGCTTTATTTTGTTCCTTTTCTTTCTTTGTTAATCTCATTTTCTACTCACTATGTTCACAGTGTCAAAAAAAAATATTACCTATACTACAAATTTACCCTCAGTGTAAAAATTTTAATTTTTGGCTTTCTTATAGTCTGAAGTCCTCAGAATCACAACTATGAAAAAAAAGTAACTGTAGATCACCAAAGTTAATTCTTAGTAGATGAGAAGTGTTGATATAGATTGCCTTCCTAAATATACCAAATTCTCATAAGGAGGGGTATACTAATGGTGCTTATGAGGAAGATGGAACTATCTTCATTGAGCAGTTTGAACAAATTCCCTGGAACTGGTCATTCATTCATTCTCTCAACCATTGAAAGAGCTTCAACTAGTTGCCAGGCCCTTGATAATCTGGAGACACAGGTGAATAAGACATGATACTTTCTTTGAAGGGATCTCACTGTCTATAGAGAAACAAACAGATACAGCCTTACATTACAAATACATGTTGCAAATATTGATATGTAGGGAGGCTGTTGAGAGAATACATATTTTTCAAGATGGAGAAATTGCTATTCCTTTTAGTTTCTCTAAAAGTGAAAAATAAGAACAGATGATCATCTACAAGATATGGAATCAGTACTATTCTTTTGTAGGTATTCTGCCTTTTCTTTCTGGGAGCTATTGAGATTCTTTTTAATCTGTGGAGTTCTGCAGCGTCACACTGTTATCCCTAAGTCTATATTTATTTTTATTCTTTTTACTCAGGATTACTGAATCTGAGAATTTGTGTCTTTCATCAATCCTGTAATATTCTCCGGGATATCCTCAGGACTCGTCTTTCAATACCCACATGCCCATATTCTATTTCCTCCATTCTCCCCTTCTAGAACTTCTATGAGGTGTTCCTTGGAAATTCTTACTCTATCATCCAAGATCCTCAAACTCTGTTTTGATATTTATTTTCTATATGTTTATTTATGTATGCTAAATTCTGACTTCTTCCCATAGTCTAGTCTGCTTATTAATTTTCCTCTCAACTGTGTCTAATCTGCTAGTTTCTCCATTCCAATATTTTGTTTTGCCCAGCCCCCTATCTCTAACTTATTTTGGGAATGATCTGCTTACAAGAAAAATGACACCCAATTGACCTCTTTTCAGACTGAGATTTATTTGTGAGGAACCAGAGGAAATCATGAAAGTGATAGATAGGAAGTGCTCTCCCACTCCAAGGCAGCCAGGCAAGGCTGGGTCCATAAACTGGAAGGCCATCAACGGTGAGAGCAGCCACACTTTCTCTCTTTCCCCTCACAATCTTTCATCCATGTGTGCATTTTATCCTCTCTATATAGGCTCCAGATTATCTACTTCAGTATTAACAGGAGTCGGTGTCTTTATAAGGCCAGCAGCTGCAACATATTAATCTATTTCTCATCTTAATTCTCAAAATCTTTAGGAAATACAGAGAGCTCTAAAAATGAGCAGAGTTATATTAAAAAATACTTAGCTCTTTAGTCACAGACAATTACCATTCAGGAAAGAATTCTGGAGGTCCCCTCCTGTGCCAGCAGTTGAGTTCTGGGCGATCTGGCATGCCTTTAGTGGAGGTAGCTAGGGGGTACTGCAGCATTAGGAGCCTTGAAGAATTGGCATTTTGATTCTATTCAGTTACTCACACTGAATGGAATGGTTCTCAGAATTAAGTCTCCTGACTGGATTCTGATCTGCCATATTTAGCACAGGTTTATTAACACTACCAATATGACAAACAGATTGTGCTAAAGGCGTCTCTCTGAAGCCCACTAGCTTCACAGACCCTCCTTAATGAGCAAGCATTCATGCGAACCCATAACCTGGATCCAGAAGTGAACATCAATTAATCCAATCATATTGTCTCTCCTAGGAATTGGGAATTGATATGTAGAAAGTCAAGTTAATAAGCTATTGAAGCAGGACAATAGCTTACAAAGACATTTAACATTAACTCTTAGAAGTGAACCTGGTTTGGACAGAAATAAGTATATAACACATGTAGTGGGATTAAATAAACACACAGGGACCAAAGATGTGAAGAGGACATGAGAGAGCAAACTTCCTGTCTAATGGCTTCAGCAAAGCTTGGTTTTAGCCCCTCTCAAAGCATGACTGCATTTCCCATCGGTGAGTTCCTTAATATCTCCTTGTTCTTTAAAGTAGATACCCTTTCTCAAGACGGCTCAGTTAAGTTTATTCTTTTTGTGATGAAATCATCCCTAAGACAAAGCCCAGCAACATATATTCCAGAATTTGGAGAGGGGGAAGAAACCATGTGTTGGAATGGAATATAAACAATGACTTAGGAGTGCTTCACCTAGGTTGTTGGTTCTTAGCTTTCAGTTCATAGGTTTCATTAAGAACCTTATCAAAGCTATGAACCTTTTATCAAGAAAATTTCATGTTCACACAAAATTTTCCATACAATTTTGCAGGGCTTACAGCTCCATGGAAGCCATCCCTAGGCTCTAAAAAAGAATCTAGGGGAGGCATGTTAACACCTACAAATGAAATTCAATTTATATTTTAAAAATACATGTTGCCAAGCATGAAAAAAAGTTATTTCAAAAAGACTTTCAAGCATTAATTGATGTCTGAATTTAAACCAGATCTAATTGGGGCACCTGGGTGGCTCAGTAGGTTAAGCATCTGACTCTTGATTTCAGCTCAGGTCATGATCTCAAGGTCATGAGAACGAGCCCCCAAGTCAGGCTCGCACTGGGCTGGCACTGGGCGTGGAGCCTGCTTAAGATTCCCTTCCTGTCCCCTGTCCCCCGACAGTTGCATGCGCGCTCTCTCTTCAAAAATGAAACAAAACACAAAGCAGATCTTATCATCCAAATGAGAAATGCTATATTTTACTAAAACTTTTCTTACATGACAGTAAGACTACAATATTCTGTGCCCATTTAAAATATTAATTAATAGAAATTAAATGATGCATCATTATGGATTATTCAACTTGTTTGAAGATTTTACAAGGAAATACAAATTTTCTCTTTCATGTTTAAGAATGAAAACTAAAACAATCTATGTTAAGCATATAAAACCCACATGCATCCAGATCCCTTTGTTGGATTAGGTACAGAGTGGAAAATGCCATAATACAATGTATTTCTTGTTTAAATGAAGGCTCTATAGAACTGGCAGGGTTGGCAGGGTTGATTTTTTTTTTAATCTAAAATCTTTTATTCACAGGTGTTTTATCAAAGTGTCTTTCAAAAATGGGGTATATATGCAGTACACTTTCAGGGACACCAAAGAGCCTGCCCGCCCAAAAATACCTCTCCTGATGATCTGTCATTTCATCGTCTGTAGTTCACTCTTTGTGAGCAGTCCCTCTGCAGGCATCTACTTTTAAAATGCCATTACTGTCGGTCTGGAGGTGTAGAGAAATGGTAGTTCTGCATAATTGTCTTCCAAAGTTATGTTCTGTTAAAAGCGATTTTTTTTTTTTTTTTTTTTTTTGGTCCCATTAGAAGGCAACTTGTCAACAGCCATTGACTGACAGCCAGTGCTGCCTCCTAGAGACAAAGAGGCAGAGCATTTCCCCAGGGTCACCAGTGAAAACCACCTGCACTGCGTCAGTGGAGAGAACAGGGCTCTGCTGCAGGGTGTGTTAAAACTGAAAAGGTGAAGCCAGTGAAAACAGGAGTGCAAAGTCTAGAAGCAACAGGGAAGAAATCCTCTGTGGCAACTGCTGTAAAACTTATTGTTCAGTTTAATGAGAATGAACATGGGACAGAACTGGCTACTCCTCTAGAAAAAAAAGAAATAGGCCATTAGAGTCTTGAAGGAAATTAATTTTAAAAAAATTGACACATCTAAGGCTTCATGGTAATTCTGAGTTTACATCATCAGACCAGCCAAGACAAAAGTAACAGCATACATTTAAAAATCTCTGTGTGTGAAGTGCGGGATCCAAAAAGAGGTAAGATAAGTGGGAACTCTTGACTAAGGACCTTGATAATAAGAGCAGAAAACAGAGACAGAGAAAAGTAGAAATGAGTAGCCTATGCTGATAGAAAGGCAGTGTGGAATTCAGAGAACAGGCTTGGGAGTAAGACAGTCTGGTTTCAAATTCCCCCTCCCATAGACTTACAATATGATCATGGTTCTGTGGGCTTAATACTTCACTATTTATAAAATGTTAGAGATGCCCTTAACTCACAGTGGCTATAGGAAGTAAGTGAGTTAATATGTGGAATGTACCTACAACATGCATGCCTAGCATATCACACATGGTCAATAAATACCAACAATGATTTTAGTTTTAGAGTGGTGTTTTATCCCTTATAAATATTACTTAGAAAATGTGGGGTTTATAAAAGTATTTTGTGCACTAAATAGTTTACTTTGATTAGCAGGAAAAAAAGAAAGGCCAATCAGCCATGATGGGTTGTGTGACTTTCTTATTTTAGTAATCAATGCTGGAAGAGACATTTGCTCCCTCAATCAATACTAAACTAACAACTCAATTGGCTGTTGACAAGGCTGAATGACAGCACAAAACCCCCAAAGTCATTCTCAAATCTTTCAGGACTATGCCCTATGGTAACACTTTATTTTCACAATGGCAAATGTCATAGAAGAGAAAGCCTAGTAAGTAAAATAAGAGAGATTCAATTATATGATTTTCAATATAAAAATGATAGAAATTACTTGATCCAAGGCCCTACTGTTGCAGAGAAAAAAACAACAAAAAAAACAAAACAAAAAAACCCATGAGGGACAGGAAGGTTAAATGATGTGAATAAAGGCACACAACTATTCAGCAATGCAGAGCCGAGACCCCACCTGCCACATCTGCTGAGTAAAAAGGGTCATGTTGGTGCCGATGCACCAGGCAGCCTCATTATCCTGGGCTGCATCAGTTACACACACTGCAAAATCACTGAGAAATTTTTCCTCCTTGATAAAAGAATAAAGCCACCTGATTCCAGAAACAAAAATAATATACATAAATAGGAACCATTTTTCAAAGGAGATGAATTGAGATCTCTCTTCCTTCAAAGGCATTGAACTTGACTACCATTCTTAACTGAAATTTGATAGAAGGAGTTCTTATCAGTTTGAAGCAGTACTTCTCTTCCCTTTGTCTATTCTAGCTTCTCTTCAGAGTTCTCTTCTTAAATTCAGTAGGGTTCTTCACCAAGCCACGCATCCTCTTTCTCACCTACATTAGGCATTGACCTTTGAAATAGTAAAAGCCTGCCCTGTCCTTCATGAAAAGAAAAAAAATAACAATAAAAGAATAAAATCAAGAGTGCTGAGACAGGTTTTTAATGTTCTTTGTCTGAGCCAGATCTTCTATTGGAACTCAAAGATCTGGGTTTCAATTCAAAGTTAGTTTCTGCAACTGCCCCCAGCTTACACAAAGCATTTAAAAGCTTCCGTTCCCATTGTATTTCCTGGCAGGGCATTTTTTTTCTACTTAGGAGGACCATATTGAAAGATGAACATTCACCTACTCTTGTCCCTGATGTTAAGATACTCGGACTTAATTTCTCTCTTATTGTTGACCTCCCCAACACCATCCCCAGCTGAACTGTGGCTCTTCATTGGGGCCAACAATAGAACCCAGAGTAGGTGCCATTTCACTTCCTCCCATTCTGGGTCATTTCCAGTGGCAACACTGTCTTCTCAGACACTCTCAACTACTCAAGAATGAATGCATGTGGTCAAGAACTTTCTCTACTGCTCCTCAAGTTGGCTCTGTATCATCCCCATACCCTCCATCCACACATGGAGCTTAAAGTTCCAGAATTCCCATGTGAATGAGTTTTTCACATTTTTCCAAGGAAGCTATGCAAAAAAGATCTCACTGATGATAGTGAATTAAAAACATTTGGTATTCAATATTGAATTACTAAATATTCCACCTTTTAAAACTGTCATTCAGGGATTTCTATTTTCATTTATAATTTTAGTGCTGGAGCACATATTTTGGATCTTTAAAATTATAATCTCAAAGCCATATAAGTAAAATTGATGTTGATTTTGAAAACATGATTTTGATTGTAAAGACTTGCCAATGAAACTTCCTACATCTGGCAAATCAAATGATTCATAACCAGATGTCATTTACAGCAGCTCACTGTATACTCTTCCTGTTTTTTTCATTACATTCCTAGTTTTCTAGTTTTACAAATATTAAAATTGAATTATTATTACAACCTACATCATAATATATTGGGGTAATTTAAGTCCTAGTTATAAGCCTCTAATATAACTCATTTATCAATGAGTCATATTGAATTTTCTAAGTAAAGTCCTTCTTATCAAGACATTATTCTTTATTATCTTTATTATTATTATTATTTTTTTTAAGATTTTATTTATTTATTTGACAGAGAGCGACACAGCGAAAGGGGGAACACAAGCAGGGGGAGTGGGAGAGGGAGAAGCAGGCTTCCCGCAGAGCAGGGAGCCCGATGCGGGGCTCGATCCCAGGACCCTGGGATCATGACCTGAGCCGAAGGCAGACGCTTAACGCCTGAGCCACCCAGGCGCCCTATTATCTTTATTATTTTTGCACAAGCTTTACTTACATTGGACAAACGTCTCCAGGCAAACTCATAACAAAGAGTACCTTTTATTTACTTTTTGGAATGGTATATGGGCCATCCATAAGAAATAGGATAGGATCTTCTTATGTAAGCAAATTTCACCAGATTATTTGGAATATAATCAGATTTCACCAGTTAAAATTAGAGGACTGTCCATATACCCTCTTTTGTTATGGATATATGGTTTCTTTGTTGCCATTATTTAGACACTTTAAAAAACAATATGGAAAAATAATATGTTTCTTATTTTGAAATCACTTTAAAATTAGCCTCCTTGAATTTCAATGTAAGAGTTGAAATGTCCTTTGAAAGCCACTCAGAATGGGGGAGATGACTAGCAAGTCTAAGTCTCAATTAAATAATGCTCTCTTCCAATAGTACCTCTCTATTTTTTTTGAAGATTTTATTTATTTATTTGACAGGGAGAGACAGCAAGAGGGAACACAAGCAGGGGAAGTGGGAGAGGAAGAAGCAGGCTTCCCGCTGAGCAGGGAGCCCAATGTGGGCTCAATCCCAGGACCTTGGGATTATGACCTGAGCCAAAGGCAGATGCTTAATGACTGAGCCACCCAGGCACCCCAGTACCTCTATATTTTAAAACTATTGTTTTTTAAAGTTGAATTTCATGAATATTTGAAACACCAGAGACCAACATATATTCATAAAGAAATAAATGCACCACTGCAAAAGTCTCTTGTTACATGTGGTTTATCGACAGAGCTAGATGCATGGACAAGAAGAGGCTGATCATTGGCCCAAGACTGCCATGTTAATTTTGTTAGCTTAGTAATATATGATGATGGGGTTTACACTAATTATTCCTTAAAATGTGTTTAGAGTCACTCAAAAGAATCTTTCATTAGAAAAAAAATATAATTGTAGCAGAAAAAAAAAATCTTGCTTTAAGTCATGCAAATCAGTGTTGTTGAAGTTGCCCTGTTTATGTGTTGTGTTAGCAAACTGCCAGTGTTTTATAGACCTTTACCTCTAGATGTCTCACCATCAGACCAGAAATAAAACCTGTGAATCAGAATTGTTGCCAAGTTCACCTTGGTAAATATAAATATCATTAATGTCTTGTTAGCAAGGATTAATATTCACTACCATTCAAGTGGCAGATTCTCTTAAATAAACAAAAAACCCACCAATTGATACTCCAAAGTTCAAAATTGCTTGATAATTAACAAGCAGCAGAAATCAGATAAAGAATAAAATATTGTGAACATCTCAAATAAAAACAATGTAAAAACTTAGTTATTCACCAGATACTGCATACTGGTATGTTAGCATGATTTTTTTCAGCTCAGTTAAATTATCATTTATAAATGTTCTTATAACCAGAAATGTATGTTTTTCTCTTTTATAGGTACATAATTGTAATTGGTTCTCTAGAGAAACAAGACCAACAGAAGCAAAAATCAGCTCATTTAATTATGGAAGTTGAGAAATCCCACAACCTGGCCTCTGCAAGGCAGAGACCCAGGAAAGGCAATGGTGTGATTCAGACTGAGTCTGAAAACCTGGGGAGGATGAGCATCAATGCCCAACAGCAGGAAAAGATGGAGGTCTCAGCTCAAGCAGAGAGAATAAATTCACCCTTCCTGTGCCTTTTTGTCCTAGTTGGTCCCTCAACAGAGTGGACCACATTGGTGAGAGCAATCTTCATTTAGTCTCGTTCAAATACTAGTCTCTTCCAGAAATATCCTCACAAACACAAACAGAAACAATATTCTACCAGCTACCAAATCAAGTTGACATATAAAACTAACCACCACAATAATCATATAGTATTCATTCTGTAGGACATTCTTCCCTATCTTCTTACAGCCCATTTTATTTCATTCCCAATGAACAACAGGAAACCAGTTAAAAGTAACAAGGATGACACAAAGTCTTTCATATTAGGGGTTTCAGAATGAATTTTTAACTTTTACTTAAACATAGATTTGACTGAAACTCTGGGAATATATAGTTCCAATAAAAAAGTCAAAACACATGATGAGAGTCTAATTCATTAGGATTGGAAAGCTCTTCAAACTCCCTGTTTTTCTGAATTCATTTGACAATCCTATGCCATGCCTGCAGTCATCAGCTCTTTCAGATGAATAAGCCAACCTAGACAAGACTTCTTTCTATTTCTAGGAAAACAAACAAAGAGGCAAATGTCAAAGAGTGTCCTTAGTGCATAAAAATGGTCCTTTTAGATATTATGGCAAAAGGTAAGGGATGTATTATTCACCTGGAAGAGAATAGATCATTCTCTCAGGCATGAAACAAATATTTTGAGAATCATTACCAATTACAAGATGGCCCTTGTGCATTTTTGTTTACGTCTAGTGATCTAGCTTAGATGATGTATAGAAAACTAAAGGAGCAGTAACCATACATCTTCTAGTCACTTGTATTTTACACATTAAATTATAATTCTTTCATCTAAAGAGATGAGTTATAACATTATATTATACAATTTACGTCTAATGGGTTACTTTCCTGCTTTTTATAAATCCCAGAGCACTTCTTTCTAAACTCTTACATAAGTAAAACAAATGAGTAACGGAAACACACAAACTTGAGTTTTTTTTTTCTTGAGATTTTATTTATTTGTCAGAGAGAGAGAGAGAGCACAAGCAGGGGGAGTGGCAGGCAGAGGGAGAAGCAGGCTTCCCGCCGAGCAGGGAGCCGGACACGGGACTCTATCCCAGGACACTGGGATCATGACCTGAGCCAAAGGCAGACGTTTTACTGACTGAGCCACCCAGGTATCCCAAACTTGAGTTTCTAAATATGGTTTTGACTGGTTTAACTAATGCTACATCCAAGGCCCCACCTCACCAACTGTTAAAAAGGGCAAATGCTACCTTGTCCCGAAATAGTTAAAAATAACATAGATAAGTCTAGCAAATATTTAGACCTGATTAAAAGAGAGACTTCAAAACCTTCGCCACAAACCTTTAAACCTTTAGGTGAACATATCCTCACCCTAAAGAGGTAGGTGAGCAAGGAAGCAGCATGCCGTCCCCTTGCTAGACTGGGAGTCCATAGCTAGTCAACATACTGACACATGCTTACAGCAGGCTGAGTGGTTAAGCCTGACAGACTAAGCTCCCTTGAATACATTTGGGTATTTTTGAGTCCACAAACTGAGTTGAATGTGTCTCAAACAAGTTGGTTTTGGTTCCCAGTCTATTTGTAATAAAGTTATTTATTTCAATGATGCTCATCATGGCTTTTCTACAATCACCTGGGAATCTCTAAAAATTAACACCAAAACCTGGGCCCTACTCACAAAATCTGAGTTAATGTTGCCGGGGTGGGCTTAGACAAAGGTATTTTTTACAAGTGCCCCAAATGATTTCAGTAGTAAATTTTAGCGTAAGTACTATAGGATAAAGAAATACTATGTTTTTCTTAATTATTCAATTTAAATGTATGTGTGTGTATGTGGGTATATGTGTGTATGTAACAAGCATGGTTAATTCAAATTCTTTGAAACACCTCAATAAAGGTGAGTGGCTTTAAAAAATGTGTGATGTGTTACATGTGGGGGAAAAAAACCCTAAAATTTAAAAAAAAATCAGAAGTATTCTGCATTCTAATTGTTCTGCAAGCATTGCTAAATTCTCTTTATATTTCAGATAAGCTGAAACCATAAATGACAGAAGATATGGTGTGAATTATGCAAAAAAAAAAAAAAGGATATTAGGTAGTGTTTTCAGAATGCTTGAGATTTACACAGATATTTTTGACACTGACTTTTCCTTCTGGGCAAGATGAAGGAGCCCCAGTTCCTCCTAGGTCTTCACTCTTACACCTCAATAAAAGTGAATGTGGAAGAAGGATAATCAGTCTATTTTCTCCATGTTCAGACTGAATGATTTATATTGTTCTGTTTTCTAATTCTACGGTTTTCCTCTGTTCCTTCCATTCTTCTGCTGAGCCCATCAGCTGAATTTTTAATTTTGGTTATTAGATGTTTAAGGACTCTAAATTCCATTTGATTCTCCTTTTTCACATAGTTTCTTAAGTGGGAATCAAATTGTACTGTAGAAAGATACATACTGTCAAGTTATGGAAAACTGTAGGAGGAGAAACTAGAAGCAAAGAGATAACAGCAGCGAGAGAGGGGGAATGTCAAAGATTAATTCACTGGGACCATTTGCACTCGATAGGTATTTTAGATAGGAGACTTTAGAGCCGGGAGAGGCTCCAAAACCCCATGGAATTATGTAAGGTAACAGGACCATAAAGTCTGCTCAAATAAAACTAGATTTCTAAATTAGGCCAGATATAGGCTCTCCCCCCCTAAGTTTTGTCTACAGCAGGAAAATAATTCATTAAATGAAGAGAAATCAAATGGCACATTATATCAGAGTATTTAAGAGAGGCAGTTGTTAAGAACAAATTATTGAGAATAAATTAGATGCTTTGAAAGACACCTAGATTCATGCTCTAAATATTAGATAACCTAGAATAAGAGACTGCAAGATAGTAGAATGTGCACGATACTCTAGTTTAAATCATGCATAGCCAATTCAAAACAAATTGAGTAGAGAACAGTTCAGTGGTTATTTTTCAAAACACAGTGCTGAATTTGCACAAATGCATATGATTTTCCAACAATCCAGGAAACAACAGACAAAGCAGAGCAGGACATTTTAGAGAAATGAAGCCTGGAGTATTTAGTTGGCTATTCTATTACTTAATAATATGCTTGGTTCTGAAAGATTTATCCAATCTGCCTGTCTCCTTTTCTACAACTTTAACTCACTGTCACACATTAGTTCCTGTTTCATACTCACTTGTGCATCCTCGGCAAAAATGTTAGTTAAGTGAAAAATAATGTGCCATATTAAATATATGCAAAACAACAAACTGAATTGAGATCAAGAAAGAAATTCCTTTAAAAAAAGAAAGATATTCATGTTTTCTATAAAAAGTTCTAAAATGGTGTCAGCTTCAATATTGCATAGGGTTATATGCTGATTAACGTGTCATTCTTCTGCATTTTTTTTATCATTTCCACAGAGGATAAGCTTATAGTCCACTAAGACTATTTACCTAATTATTCAAGCAATTATTTCTTGATTAAAAAGAAGGAGGAGAAAAACAATCATTTTTCAAGTACTGAATATATCGAAAGCTAAAAAAAACTGTCTTCCTCTCTGGATTAAAGGCTTAAGATGATTATTTTACTAATTACAGTTAATTAGATTTGCTCTATGCTATTACCCAAAATCAAATTAATATTAGAGTAATTTGTAACAATAAAGTTTATATTAATAAAGGTCACCACCTTCAAATATTCCAATATTTACCACTAGGAAAAAAAATGATCCTCCTATCATCACCATTCCGTGGCATACTGAGAGCTTATCAGCATTTGGTAGGACAGGTAGGCTCCTCACCTAGATTTTTTTGTTTTTTAAACAATGATAAAAAAAAACAGTGAACTAAAACAATTCATTAAAGACCTCTCCCTGGTTCTCAAAGTGCCATCACATTTACCCTAAGAACATACATATGTCAGCCAAGGAAATGAATATTTCTGGCATTTTAAGTAGGGAGGAGCTCAAGCAGATGATGCCTGGATAACTTGCCAGTGGTCACAATGTAAATTTCACAACCAGCAATATCATCCTGCTGCATATTGTGCTCTAAGGTCATAACACATTTTTATTAAAAAAAAAAAAAAGGTATTTTCCCTAGAATGCTGTGACAGGGATTATCTGAGCACATTGTTGCCTCCACGCCACCAGCTAACCCTAACCCTGACCCTCACGAGCTCTAAAAACACTGGCCAGACCTGCAATGTCCTCACACTGTAATTGACCTCTGCTTTGGTAAACTCAGTGATATCCAGCGACTCGGAGTTGTTTCAACTCCCTTTTAAATCAAATGTGCTGTATTCCCCTTGACTTTGAACAGTTTGTAAGATACAGATAACAGCTGCCATTGGGTTAATTGGCAAGCTCTTCCAAGGTGAGGTCTCCTGTTCCATCCTTCCCCAGTCTCCCAGCCTCCATTCTTCTTCCAGTAGTTTCCTGGGACTGCCCTGTAGGTTTTGTATTCATCTGTCATTCCTTTCTTTCACACCCCAATTTCTAACCTCTCAAAAATAACTGAGGAACATGAAACAAATTTCCTTACGAACCTTGTTGCTAATTATAAAAGTTTCACATCTTTGTCATTTTGTTTTAGTGGCTGAATTATTTAGTAATTTCTGGAAAATAACTGGAAGTAATAAAATTTATTTATTTTTTAAATAACATCATTAAAAACTCAATGAATCACAAAAACCACAGATGTTTTACTGGATTATTCTTGTCCCTTCCCAAATCCAATACTTCTTTCCTTCTGTTTCATATTTTTTAAGATTATTTTAAGATTACACAAGCAGGGGCGCCTGGGTGGCTCAGTCGTTACGCGTCTACCTTAAGCTCAGGTAATGATCCCAGAGTCCTGGAATGGAGCCCCACATCGGGCTCCCTGCTCAGCAGGAAGCCTGCTTCTCCTTCTCCCACTCCCCCTGCTTGTGTTCCCTCTCTCGCTATGTCTCTCTATGTCAAATAAATAAATAAAATCTTAAAAAAGAAAAAAAGATTACACAGCAGTTCTTACTTATTTTAAATTGCCAAAAATATAGGAATAAAAAAACTCGAAAAAGAAGTTTTCTACTCCAGGAACCCCTGATGTAACTGCCATTAACACTTGGGATTTAGCTTTCCAGATATATTTTCCTACTTGCCACTGCTTTCTCTTCATGGTCCTGTCCACTGAGATGCTAAGAACTCCCCAAGTCACACATCTTTCAGCATGTTTACCTACACTTTATATGGTCACCTAGCATTTCATCTATTTTTTCTCAAATCTATTATTTATGGTTGTAAATGTTGCCTTTCAAACTCAATATATCATGGCTCTTATAACACAAAGCCTTGTTCCTCTCAAAGCTCCTCTCTCTGTCATGGACTTCAAAAGTCAATTCTGATAGCCAAGGCTGAGCAATGATTCTTTCTCTATGTATCTCTATGGTAACGATGCTAAATGGAGGTCAAAATGTAAATAAAGACTTCCTTGGTACTACAGCAAAAGGAGTTAGAAAGGAAAATCACCTAGGCTTATATTAAAATAGGGGGAATTGTTCATAATTGATGAGTATATCTACTTTCATGTACAGTTTTTAAAAAATTAGATTATAATTGTTCAAAACATGTTCTTCCTGTGCTAGTATATTATGGACATATTTCCATGCCAGTAGATACAAAATCATGCTTACATTCCAAAAATAAAAAATAAATAAAATAAATAAAAATAAAATTATGCTTACTTTCCAGTAGTTTTATGGTCTTCTATTGTTTGGATATATCAACTTTAAGAAACCATTCTCTTATTGATGAAAAATGCTACACATATATTAGTGAAAATACCTAAAAGTAGAATTACTGAATCAAGAGTTAGTCATTTTTTTAAATGTTATACAGTTTTGCCAAAAGCCATTCATAAAATATCAAAGAAATCTTAATCAATGTTATACCTGTTTCTATAAACAGATGTAAACATTCCCACTTCTTCAAGCCCTTTTCAGTCTAAGGATTTTATCATTCATTTTTGAAAAAATCAACAAATAATTACTAATACTACCAAAAAAAAAAAAAGTAAGTCTCTTTGTAAAAGGAAAACACTATTTTTTGTGACTCTTCCTTTAAGAAAAAAACTAGCTTTTTTTTTTTTTTTTTTAAGATTTATTGATTGATTTGAGAGAGCTAGCTCATGCAGGGGGAAGCGCAGAGGGGGAAGAAGAGGGAGTGAAGGAATCTCAAGCAGACTACCTGCTGGGGGCAGAGCCCTTCCCGGGCTCTATCCCAGGACCCTGAGATCATGACCTGAGCCGAAATCAAGAGTCGGATGCTTAACTGACTGAGCCACCCAGGTGTCCCAGAATTATCTTTAATTAAGAGATGATCATGGGCGCCTGGGTGGCTCAGTTGGTTAAGCGACTGCCTTCGGCTCAGGTCATGATCCTGGAGTCCCGGGATCAAGTCCCGCATCGGGCTCCCTGCTCAGCGGGGAGCCTGCTTCTCCCTCTGACCCTCCCTGCTCTCATGCTCTCTCTCTCTCTCACTCTCTCTCTCAAATAAATAAATAAAAATAAAATCTTTAAAAAAAAAAAAAAGAGGTGATCATGAAGCAAAACATTTGGACATAAAAGTATCATATTCTTTCAAATGCTTTATTCTGAATGTTGATAAGGAAACAAATTAAGGCCCTTTGAACTAAGCAAAGAGCTTTGTTGATGGCTTATACGGATTGAGTCAAATGTTCCAAGAAAGATTTTATTTGGCTATGCTTTGTGTTACATCATGATCGGTATTTCTGCTTTTTTTTTTTTTTCAATTCAACATATAGACATAAATATTATTGTGATTGAAAACACACAAGCCAAAAAAAGCAGAAAACATGTAAAGTAATAAACCAAACATGTAAGAGTCAGTAAAAATAGCAAGAAATAGATTTAGATTCTTAGGCCCCTTACTATGAAAAATATCAAATACAGAAAATAAAATAAAGCTATGCATGCCAATGTTAAAAGATATAAAATATATTTCTTTTATAAAAAGGCCATAAAAAGGGTCTAACAAAGAGCAGGAAGTTTGAAGGAAGAAAAAGAAAAATGTAAAAATAAAGACTACAATAAGTTAAGAACTCAATGGATGGACAAGTGAGTGGCAGCATAAGTGAAGATCATTGACTTGGAAGAAACACCCGAAATGTTTGGTTTGTTCGTTTGCAGGAGAGAAAGATAGAGATAAAACAGAGATGAAAGATAGGAGAAAGCAAGGGGCAGAGAATATGAGACAGAAAACAGATTGAAAAACAAGAAAGAAATGCTTACCTAATGAGGGTCCCATCAAAGAGTTAAGATGAAACCAAATACAATATGAATAGATAACAAAATGAAAACTTCCAAAATGTCAAAAACATAAATTCACAGAGACAAGAAGCAAAATGTACCAGAATTCTTAAAATCAATAGACAAAAATACAAATATTTCTAAACCAGCACAGTAAAACTCGGTAACATCAAAGCCAAAGAGTAGAAGTTCAAAGCAGCCGATAAAACAAAACAAACAAAATTATCATCTAAAATAACACAATTAGTCTGAAAGCCCACTTTATGACATAAAATATCACATACAAATATATCATTCAAAATATGGACACCTGGGTGGCTCAGTCAGTTAAGCGTCTGCCTTGGGCTCAGGTCATGATCTCAGGGTCCTGGGATCAAGCCCTGCATGGGCTCCCTGGTCAGCAGGGAGTCTGCTTGTCCCTCTGCCTCTACCCCTCCCCCTGCTTGTGCACTCACAAGCGCATGCTCGCTCTCTCTCTCTGTCTCAGATAAGTAAAATCTGAAAAAAAAAAATAGTGTCTTATTTGGGGGGTTAAAAATGTAGAATTACAACACTGAACTACTCAAGAGAATGAGAAGACAAGTCACAGGCTGGGAGTAAATCTTTGCATAAGACAGAGGATAAAGAACTGTTGACAAAATATCAATAGAATTCTTAAAAGTCAACATTTTTCATTAATTAAGAAAACAAACAACCCTATTTTTAAGAAGGGCAAAAGACCTGAAGAAACTCCTCAGCAAAGAATATATACAGAGGGCAAATAAGCATAAAAACATGCTCCAAGTTCTATGTCATTAGGGAAACAAATTAAAACAACAGGGAGGTACCAGTGTGCACCTATTAAATTCAAAACACTGACAACCCCAGATGCTGGCAAGGATATGGAGCAAGAGGAACCTCTAATTCTTTGGTGGTGGAAATGTAAACTGTAAAATGGAGCAGCCACTTTGGAAGACAGTTGAGAGCTTCTTACAAAACTAAACATATTCTTACCATATGATCCAGCAACTGCACTCCTTGATATTTAGTTGACCAAAATGAGTTGAAAAATTATGTTCACACAAAAACCTGTACACTAATGTTATAGTAGCTTTATATATAATTGGAATTATATTAACTTGGAAGCAATATGTATAAAGAATATAAAGCATGGAAGCAACCAAGACGCCCTTCAATAGGTGAATAGATAAATAAACTGTGATACATCCAGGTAATGGGATTATTTAATGCAAAAGAGAAATAAGCTATCAAGTTATGAAAAGACATGGAGGAACCTTAAATGCATATTATTGAGTGAAAGAAGCCAATCTGAAAAGGCTACATACTGTATGATCACAACTATATGACATTCTGATGTGTCTCAGCAGATTGCCAATCATTAAAATTGCTACTATCCAGTGCTGGACAAACTATAGAGAAATAGAAAGTCACATAAAGTGCTAGTGGAGGTATAACTTGCTACAATCTTTTTTAGTATCTCTTAAAAGCTATAATGTTTATGCCTTTTGATGCAGAGAGGTAACTGTAATGTATTTATACTGTATTTTTTATTTGCCTATGTAGTTATGTTTACTGGTGGTCTTTATTTTGGTATAGTGATTTGATTTTTCCTTTAGTGTCCTTTCACTTCATCCTGAAAGACTCCCTTTAGTGTTTTGGTAGGACACTTCTGCTGGTGACAAACTGTAAGTTTTTTGTTTATCTGGTAATGTCTTAACTTCTCCCTCATTTTTGAAAGTCAGTTTTATTGGATATAAAATTCTTGCATGAAAGTCTTTTTTACTTTAGCAATTTTAATATATCCACCCATTGTTTTGTTTTTGTTTTGTTTTTTTTTTTCAACCCATTGGTTTTTTTGGCTTTGTCTTATAAGAAATCTGCTATTAATCTTATTGAGAATCCCTAGTACATAATCAATAGGCCCTTTCTTTCTGCTTTCAAGAGCCTCACTTTGGCTTTTGACAGCTTGATTATGATGTGTTTAAATATGGATCCTTTTTGTTTTTTCAGTTACCTTATTGGAGTTTGTTAAGCTTCTTGAATCCTTAGATTCAAGTTTTTCATCAAATTTGATAATCTGTTGTCCTATGTTTTTAAAAAATATTCTTTCTGCCCCTTTTTCTCTCCTCTCTCATTCTGGGACTCCCATTAGACCTATGTTGGTATGCTTGATGGCACCCGTGTTCTCTGAGGCTCTGTTAATTTTCTTTATTCTTTTTGTTGTTTTTGTTCCTCAGACTGGATAATCTCAATTGACAAAGATTCAATTTTACAGATTCTTTTCTTCTGCCTCCTAGAATATACTTGGGAAGCCTGCTAGAGAGCTGTTTGTTTTTTTTTTTTCTTTTCTTTTCTTTTCTTTTAACTTCAGTTCCTATACTTTCCAACTCCAGAATTTCTATTTGCTTTTTAAAATAATATCTATATCTTGATAATCTCTATTCTGTGATACATTGCTCTCATAATTTTTTTTAGTTCTTTAGATATGATTTCCTTTAGTTCTTTGACTATATTTAAAATAGTAAATTTTACATTTTTGTTGGGTAAATCCAATGTCTGGGTTTCTTCACGGATAGTTTCTATTGACTGCTTCCCCCCCCCTTTACATAGGACATATTTTCTTGTTTTTCTGTGTCATATTTTTGTTGTTCTTGATGAAAACCAGACATTTTAGATAATATAATATGACAAACCTGAGAAGATCCTTTCCTGTTGCCCAAGTTTGGTGGTGTTGCTGGTGGTGTTGTCTTTGTGGTTATGTCTTTGTGCTGCTATTTGTCCTGTTAGTAATTTTCTTTTTTTAAGATTTTATTTATTTTTTTGACAGAGAGAGAGAGCACAAGCAGG
Source organism: Phoca vitulina (assembly GCF_004348235.1). Classification (NCBI taxonomy): domain Eukaryota; kingdom Metazoa; phylum Chordata; class Mammalia; order Carnivora; family Phocidae; genus Phoca; species Phoca vitulina. Next base: position 9,047,994 of record NW_022589730.1, on the reverse strand, counting down.
AGGAGTGGTAGAGGGAGAGGGAGAAGCAGGCTCTCCGCTGAGCAGGGAGCCCGATGCGGGGCTCGATCCCAGGACCCTGAGATCATGACCTGAGCTGAAGGCAGACGCTTAACCGACTGAGCCACCCAGGTGCCCCTTTAGTGATTTTCTAAACTAATTCTGTAACATCTTTATTCTTTATCATTTGTGGCCACTGAAGTATCTGCTTGATTAATTTAGTGGTCAACTAATTATTAGACAATGATTTCCTTAAATGTCTGGAGCCAATAAGTAGCCCAGTCTTTGCCAAGGGGCTCTGTGTTTGTGTTGGGGCATGCTTCTAACACTGAGCCAGGCAGTTGATAACTCTACCTTCACCTGCACTTCCTAATGGAAAGCCTCAAGGAAAGCCAGAGATGAGAGCTTATGGCCTTCTCAAGTTTCTCCTGAGCATGCATACAATCCAGGGCAAGTGTGTATAGCCCTACACATGTGTGTGACCTTCTAGATTCCCATAAATATGTCAGAACTTTTCAAAGCTCTTACAAACATCTCACCCCCAAGATTTTCCTCTTCAACTTTTTAGTTAGTCTATTGCTTGTCCCAAATGTTATCCATTACCTTAAGCAATTCTGATGTTAAACAATTGCTGCTGATGATTTTTGACAAATGCCCCCAGGGGAAAAGACTTGTAGACCCCTGCTGAGCGCAGAGCCCAACACAGGGCTGGATCCTAGGACCCTGAGATTGTGACCTGAGCTAAAACCAAGAGTAAGATGCTTAACTGTTTGCACCACCCAGGCGCCCCCATATTTCAGTTTTAAATGATCATTTCAGTGCTATGTGATTATGGGTTATAGGGTACACTTAACTCTCCCTGCCATTCACTTTCCTTGAATAAACTTAATTGACTTATCTTATAAATAAAAAATGTTTAAAAAATAAACAAATGTTTTAAAAAAAACAGAACGTGTGCCTCTCGCAAAGAGTTTACAGATACAAGATATTCAACAAAATGTTAATATTAAATTGCTGTGTCTCCTTGAATAAGTAATATCCTTTCTTTTTTTAATTTTAATTATTACAAAAAAATATAGACTACTTCTCTGTTAGTCTAGTAAAGTGGTACCCGACTCTGGCTATATATGAGAATCAATAGCAGTCACCTCACATCTATTTCTCGCTCAGCACTGAAGGACAATAATTATCTCAGTAATGTCAGCCTTCCCACCCAGACTTTAGAAGAAGGATTCTGCGGAGAGAAGGGACAACATCTGTTTTGTTCACAATTACAGTCCCAGCATCAGTCAGAGTATCTGACACATAGTAACACCTCAATAAATATTTGCCAAATGAATCAGTGAATGGGTGCAGGCATGAATGACAGGATAAATCCTCTAAGTCAAAAATAAAAATTACTGAAGTGGAGATAATGTGCTTGCCTGATTTAAAGAGGAAAAGGAACTACATATCTGCAATTATTATTATGTTTATAGATTATATCTAGCAAATAAGTTTGAACATGATTATTAGACTGGAATAATTTTATCATTGTGTTATAAAAATTGAATATCACCTTTAGATAATAGAAAACTCAGTATCAACTTACATTCTCCTGTTGATTTTCTAGAAGCTGGTACAGCCTTGAGCTACATTGATAAAAGCAGCATGTTCAGATGAAGGGAGCTATTGGTCTGGAATATTCTCTTTGGTGAGACATCATTTGAAGTGTTGTTTGCAGTTCACTCCTAGCCTCATTCACTACACTGTGCCTGTTTCCACATTCTGTAAGGAAAATCAGTTACAATACTTACAAATTTTGGTCATAACACTAAAAAAAAATAAACTTATATGCTGGGATGAGTAACTATGATGATGAAAGGGTTGTACAACTAGTTATATGAAGAAAGGTTTAATTAAGTGACATGTTTAGCCGGGGCAGAAATTCTTATGGGAAGAATTAATCACAAATATTTGAAGTCAGGTTGCCCAGGTGCTTGCATGTAGGTATGTCCCTGTCTTCAAGTTCTAGCCAATGAGGCAAAAGGACAGTCAGGGGACTGAGAAACCACGACTTCTGAATAAAAGGGACAGAAGCAGCCGGCATTGCTTTCTCCCTCCTTCCTTGCCTTAAACTTGAAGGTAACAAAATATGCATCCCAAAGCATGCCTTTTTGGCGAAGGATTATTTTGAGCTGATTATTTTGAGAAGCAGCAGACAGAAGAGCAGCTCTGGAAATAGTGCAGACTGACGCCCTTCTGCAAGGGACATTTACATTTATGAAGGAAATCGCCATCTGTAAGCCCGTCTTCCTCTCCATACCAGAAAGAGGAGGATGACTCTATCCCAGGGAACTCCCATCACGGAGAAGCCTCCGACTCAAATCTGCACAACACGCCTCACCCTCCTTTACCCTGCTTCTCCCAGTAACCTCCCATACCTTTCTTTCTCTTGCCTTTAGCTGAACGTGGTATTTAAACCAGTATTTAGGACATCTCGAGGAATTACTCATTTTTCCCCGAGTATTCCCTATGTCTACAGAAGTATACATGTTAATAAACTTCTCTTTGTTTTTATCTGGCTTATCTGTTTTTTATTACAAGGGTCTCAGCCAAGAACTTAGAAGGGCAGAGGGAAAATTATTGTTCCTTCCCTACACACTCAAATATGATCCTTGGAGCAATCGTATTGTAATCATGAGAAACACACCAAAGGAACTGCAGAGATACAATCAAGACCAGCCACTGCTAACATAAAAGCTTCTGTTTATATGAGAAAAATAAACGTATATTCGTGACTATTAGTCATTTTCTGCTATTTGCATTTCCAAAGCATGTCTAACTGATAAAAAAAGAGACTATTAACTTTTTCTTCATTGCTTAAGTTGCTATAATAAGCAGGCATTATTATTGTAATTTTTTAGAATGACTTTTTAAAGTAGAAAAATTAAAGATAAAAGCAAATGAGGCAATTGGAGGAAAGAAGAAAGAATTTTAGAAAGGTTTATTTATCCTATGCTATACTCTAAGCATTGTACTTATTTCAACTGAAATATATTCTGTCACTAGTTTGTCTACTTGTTAAGCAATCCTGAGAAGTATTTAAGATACACTTCTTGGATTCCATAATCAAGCATTGAATCCTGAGCTCAATTACTGAAAGAGATCTCAAGGTTAGTGTTAATAAAAACAGGTGTTTATCAAGTGTCAAGTGTATTTAAAAGTACTCTACAGCAATCATTGTTCTTTCAACAACACTGAAAGTCTTCTGAGAATGTAAATATTAAAGCTATTCAAGAACCTTCACCTACACAGATATGGAAAACTTTTTTCTCCCATTCCACGGGAACATGACTCTACAGAATTCTTTTTTTCTGATTTGAATTTGAAACAATTGCCAATCAAATAGTTGCTTATTACAATACTTATTTAAAATGCGTAGATAATTAAGCAGTAAGGATAACCTTTCAGGGTCTATATAAGAAGTAATAATATAGCATTTTACAAGTAAATATTATATTATAATGAAGGTAGATGGGGGTGGTCATGTACAGAAGAGGGGAGGGCAAGGAGCACAGAAATCAGCCCAGGAGCCAGCATAGGACCTGATACCAGAGAATAACAGAGGCAGAAAGAAGGTTCGATGCTGTTGGCGTAGATGCAGACGGAACAGAGCAAAATGCTAAATATATCATTGGCACACCAGACTTGCTTTTTGATGGCATTACTGAGAGAGTCTAATTATTACCTTTATTAGTAATTAGAACTATACAACTCATTTTCCTTTCTGTCTTACTTGTTGTTTATAAATAACTATATTAATTTAGAGTTGGGATTATATTCTCCTCCTCAACAGGGTTTGTCAATTTTATTTCTATTTTATAACACTTTTAACCTTTCACTATAAACTACTTAGTGAGCAGCCGTGTCAGGAAAAACTGTGAAAGACTATGAAATTGAATATATATATATATATACTTTCAACATCTTTCATCAAAAAGGTGAAAAAAGATCATGTAGGTATGTCCCTGTCTTCAAGTTCTAGCCAATGAGGCAAAAGGAGTTTCCAGAGTTATCTCACTCTATAAAGGACCATTCTTTTGTTGTCTTTGAGCTATTTTACAACACTGTTATTTGTTGAAAACTTAAGATAATACAAATTTGTCCATAAAATGCACATGAATTGTATGCAATAGAATGTTCTCCATTATCACACTGTGAACACAAAACAGGGTTGTGTCCCTTTGTAAATGGATTTCAGCAATTTTTCCTGCCAAAATGTGAGTTCTTTGAAAAGTTCTTTGAATTGATTGTAACATCTTTTTTTTAAAAAGATTTTATTTATTTATTTAAGAGAGAGCATGAGCGGGGCAAGGGGCAGAAGGAGAGGGAGAAGCAGACTCCCCACTGAGCAGGGAGCCCAACGTGGGACTTGATCCCAGGACCCTGGAATCATGACCTGAGCCAAAGGCAGATGGTTAACCGACCGAGCCACCCAGGCGCCCTGATTGTAACATCTTATTGTTTCCTTCATTATTTGAGTTAAGTATAATATTGGACATGTGATCATTTAAAAAAAATCCCTTAGAGCATTTGAAAAAAAAAAAAAAAAGGTGAATAAGAATGTGAATAAACGAGTGAATGGATCTTATCCACAATAAAATGGATAATATACTTTGCCTCTGCCACTAAATATATTATATTAAACAAATAATTTAACTTCTTTGATATTCAGACAATGTCAACTACAAACATGTCAGCTAAAAATGTTGAGTTTTGATAATGTTGCTTGCCTTTAAAATCTGTTAATTCTCTCTGTAACTTCGGCTATTCATGATCTCAGTATTTTTCTCACTGAATTCAAATTCTCATCTTCAAAGAAACTGAAGAGTCCCTTTTTTTGTGTAACTTTGTGTCAAAGGCTTCCGTGCTATCAAAAGTCCTGGAGATAAATGCTGGGATTTGCTTTTCTTTGACTAGATATTTAGATTCTTTGTTGACCTTCATGTCTTCTCTCTGTTCTTGCTACTAACTGTTAGGCTATGTTACCTAGGTTGATAGAAAGGGATAGAGGCCAAGATGTTCCCCTCAGCTTGACTAAACTTTATAGACAGGTGTCATCTTGACTACAGGCTCCTGACCTCCCTTTTCTTAGAGCATTTACTTTAGAAAACTTGCAACTGTAAATTCATTCTCTGCCCCTTTGAGATATAAATCTCACAGGCAGGTTTACGGCACAGGACTCACTTTCACAAAGACCTGGGAGCCCTCCATCTGAAATGTCATCATCAAGAGAAACAGTGCCCCAGTGTTCTATAGTTTTCAGAGTACAGGTCTTTCACCTCTTTGGTTAGGTTTATTCCTAGGTATCTTATTGCTTTTGGTGCAATTGTAAATGGGACTGATTCCTTAATTTCTTTTTCTGCTGCATCATTATTGGTGTATAGAAATGCAACAGATTTCTGTATGTTGATTTTGTATCCTGTGCCTTTACTGAATTTGTTTATCAGTTCTAGCAGCCAATTAAAAAATAGGCAGAAGACATGAAGAGACATCTCTCCAAAGAAGACATACAGATGGCCAACAGACACATGAAAAGATGTTCATCATCACTTACCACCAGGGAAATACAGATCAAAACTTCAATGAGATAGTACCTCATACCTGTCAGAATGGCTCAAATCAGCAACAGAAGAAACAACAGGTGTTGGAGACGATGCATAGAAGGGGCAACCCTCCTACACTGTCGGTGGGGATGCAAACTGGTGTAGACACTCTGGAAAACAGTATGGAGGTTCCTCCAACAGTTAAAAATAGAACTACCCTATGATCTAGGAATTGCACTGCTAGGTGTTTACCCAAAGAATACAAAAATACTGATTCAAAGAGATGCATACACCATTACAGCAGCATTATTTATAACAGCTAAATTATGAAAACAGCCCAAGTATCTGTCAACTGATGAATGGATAAAAAAAAAAGAACTGGTATACATAACACAATGGAACATTATTCAGCCATTAAAAAAGAATGAAATCTTGCCATTTGCAATGACATGGATGGAGCTAGAGATTATTATCCTAACTGAAGTCAGTCAGTCAGAGAAAGACAAATATCATATGATTTCACTCATATGTGGAATTTAAGAAACAAAACAAATGAGCAAAAGGACAAGAAAAGAGAGAGAGAGGGAAACCAAGAAACAGATTATAGAGAACAAACTGATGGTTACCAGAGGGGAAGTGGGTGGGGGGATGGGTGAAATAGGTGATGGGGATTAAGGAGGGCACTTGTGATGAGCACTGGGTGTTGTATGGAAGTGTTGAATCACTATATTGTACCCTGAAATTAATATTACACTGTATTTTAGCTAACTGGGATTTATGTACAACGTTAAAAAAAAGAAAAAAGCAAAATAGTGCCCCTACCTCCCAGTCTCTGAGGATGGTAGGAGCCTAGCAACAAACACAAATAGCTTAATCACATTAACCAACCTCCTTCCTAATGCCCTCCAGTACTTTCCAGCACTTAAAAACTCTCCTGTTTTTTTCTCTTAGCAGAGTTAAGTTCAATCTCTTTCATATTGCAATAGTCTTGACTCCTATTGCAATTAGTTTTGAATAAAGTCTTCCTGGATTGTTATCTCTATCTGGAATAATTTCTCTTTGACAAGAGTATATGTTGGACTGTTTACTGCTGCTCTTCACTTAGGGTTGAACAGTCATGTTCTCTAGCTCCCCTGTTCCAAGTGGGCTCTCTCACCTGCTGTGGGCTCTGAGTCTCAATCTCTCTCTCTTTCTCTCAATAAGAATTTCTGTTTTCTTTTTCTGGACTTCTTTTTGAAAAGTAGTTCTTCAGCAACTCTACTCTCTTAGAAGACCTAAATTATAGTTTAGTTACATGGTTTACAGACAATATATTATCACCTTGTTAATTTTTCTACAAACTTATTTTTTTTAAGATTAATTTATTTATTTGAGAGAGAGAGAGAGGTGAGGGCGGGGCAGAGGGAGAGGGAGAGAATCTCAAGCAGACTTCCTGCTGTGCAGGGAGCCCGACACAGGACTCCATCTCACGGCCCTGAGATCATGACCTGAGCTGAAATCAAGAGTCAGATGCTTTAACTGACTGAGACACATAAAATTTTCTCCAAAAACACAAGGCCCCTTGTACCTCTACCAACAATCCTAAGGCCTTCCAATTTTAGCGCATGCCTTGAGGAATGGATAAAGATGGCTAAAATACATTATTTAACATCTGCCAATAGTTATCCATAGACAGTTGTGAGAAATACCCATATAAATGCCTTCTGGGATGTGCTGGATCTCTGGAGAGGAATGTTAAGAGCTGTTGGAGTTCCAGAGTAGGGTACAGCTGGGTAGGACCTAAAAACAAACAAACATATAAGCAAAAAACACAAGGTCCCTTGTACCTCTACCAATAATCCTAAGGCCTTCCTTAGGCCCCTAAGGCCTAGAGGCGCCCCTAAAAAACTTATTTTTTTAATGGAAATTGCTCCCTGACATCAACCTAACCTTGTGATTGGGTCATAACACAGACAAAACTAGTGAGTTAGCCATCTTTAGCCATTCCTCAAGGCATGCGCTAAAATTGGAAGGCCTTAGGATTGTTGGTAGAGGTACAAGGGATCTTGTGTTTTTGGAGAAAATTTTATGTTTAGAATGACAATTCACTAATATCCTTTATGTCAAAACAAACTATTTTGAACAGAATAAATGAGAAAATAATTCTATTGTCAGATTTCAGCCATAAAACCAGTTTTAAGAACAAAGTCAAATATGTTTTGTTTTGTTTCTAAGAGATGGTTTGAGTTTATAAGAATCAGCCAAAATTTGGCCTAAGGAATTGTGTTTTAAAGTTTGGTCCCATGGACTTCATATCAAAATCACCTGGATACTTGTTAAACGTGCAGGTCTCAGAGCCGCACCCTGGATTGATGGGATAGGAATCCTTGGCAACTCAGCTAAGATTCTGCACATTTTACATGCATGCAAGACAATTTTTAGGCTTGCTGATATCTGAGAACCTCAGCCTTAGGCTTCTCCATACTGTGATAAAGGTGTGCCTTCGTTTGAAACACAACTATGTAAGAACAGAGCATGATAAGCTGTGTTGAAACACCAGGTACACTTCAAAAGAGTATTGTATTTTTTTCCCTTTGGTCCTACAATTAAATATCGAAGCAAGGGTTCCTCTTTATTCTAGTACTCTAGTACTCTAGTACCTCTCTATTCTAGTATTCTTTATTCTAGTAGGAAAATACAAGTGGAAGAAAAACCCCAAAAAACAGAATAGAAAACAAAAATAGAAAGCAAAAAACCCTCCACAAACACACATATGTTAATGTATGATAAATATGTTATGTCAAATTTGAGAACAAAGAATAGTATTTAAAATGCTATATACAACTTGACATACATGGGGGAAAATAAAATTAGCATTTCATATTATAAAAATAATTTCCAGATTTATTAAAGATATCAAAGTTTAGAACTAAGCTATAAAAAGAGATACTATAGAAATAGAAACCATAGAGATAACCATAGGCTAATACTAAATGATTGTAGAGTGGAAAAAAAAAATAACCAAGGGAAGATATCACAAAGAAAATTCTGACCACACACGCAAATTCTGTATGACTGAAATGTAACAACAAACAAATAAATATATAGGAAACAGTGACCAAACTATAAAGAAGATAAAAACAAATGGAAATTAGGAAAAATAAGTGTGTGCAACGTATTAACTTGCTTGTCTCAATCATCACTGTTTTAAGCAGTTCATGGCCAAAGAGAGGCTGGAAAGGCAGCTGAAGCAGCGTACCTCGACCCTTGCCAACCATCCAAGCACCCCAGTCACAGAAGGGACAACTTCAGTCCCACGCAACCATGAACCCAAGTAGAAGAGGTGAGGCAGCCTGGGTGCACAGAGCATTTCTTGTAATTTTTACATCTATTAACCACAACCTTGAGAAAGTCTAGAATATATACCTTAGCACAGTATCTTTTATTTTCAGTCTCAAATATTTTTGCTCCACAAAACTCACTGAAATACCTCCTAAAGTCTCAGTGTGCAAATGTATTTAATCTTAACCTTATTTGCATGTCATTGCCATCATCATGAGGATTAGACTTCATGACCAGGTCAGCCACATCTGAGGCTTCACAATTTAATCCTGGGGTACCTTGTTCCCACTTGACTAAAATCTTATTATGTCTTTAGTTGATCTGCAAACTTAATTGGGTCTTAGTCTTTATCTCCTTTCTGTCAGCCAATTATTCTTTCTCCTTATCTTGCCAACCAGGATAATTTCAGCACAAATCTTAAACCTTCCAAGTATTTATGGCTCTATGATCTCTGCCAAACTGTTAGCAAGCATTTTCAAATTCAATTGTAACTTACAGTAACTATAGTCTATGTATATTTCACCACATACTCATCCTCTAATAAATATTTTTATTTACTTTGTCACATCCTGTCAATTAAAGTGTTAATATCATTGATAAAAAAGAGTTCTCACCATAAGCAAAAGCAAACACTACAATGTAAATGTAAGCTCAGGAAAAGAATGTGCAGCTCACAAGAGAAGAATGGTAATGACCAATAAAGATAGGAAAATATTTTATCTCCTCACTACTCAAGGAAATAAAAATAAAGAGAACCGTGAGTTTGGGAGAAAAACAAACATTCAGTCTGTAACAAGAGCAATTTAGTCTTAAGTATCAAGATCATTAAAGAAAATGCCCATTAAGTCCTGGAAGTTATTCTCAGGAAAAAAACACAGATCTATACAAAATTTTATGTGAAAAGTTTCTTACGACAGTGTTGCTTATAATAGGAAATAAAGGAGCATGAATATCCATTCAGTTGATGATCGGGTAAATAAAGGAAGAAACTGGATACAATTATGTAAAACATACTCTCAAATATATTTAGGGAATTGAGGAAATGTTCATAATCAATTAAAATGAGAAAAGCACAAATTAAATATCTATATAAGCAATATAACTCAATTAAAAATACTTATTTCTGTATATCAATAATTGATTTAGGCATTTTATAATATTTAATTATGTAATTATAATATATTACATATCATCTTAACTGTGTAAAAATACAATTGAATATGTAAAGATACATGTTTTTGTATATTGTCTCATATTTTATGTATTATGTAATTTAATAAGTGTAAATACATGAGTATATTCATATATACATGTGCACATATACATGACTGATAAGACAATATACATAAAAATACATAGAAGAGTTTGATGGGGCATTGGGATTACAGGTGATTTTTTATTAGCTTTCTGTATGCTCTAAATCTTCTATAACATACATTTCTTCTCTGATAAAAAACTATGAAGAGGAGCTGAAGTCCAGGCCCTCAGAGCCTCCACCACATCCCACATCACGACGTCCACCTGGCCCTGCACTCACAGACAGGAGGATGGGGGGGAGGGAGGGGCATACCCGAGGCAGCCAGCCACAAGGGGACAAGTGACAGCACACTGGAGTCGAGCAGCAGTAACGCCATGCCTCCCGCACCAGCGTAGGAGCAAAGATGAAAATCTCATGCACAAGGTGCAGGACAAGAATGTGGCCCACATTCACCTAGGACTTTGAGAGAAGGGAACTCGCTTAGCTAAGTTGACACAGGACAAATCTACATCAACCAAGGCTGACTTGGCCCCCAAAAGAGCTTGCTTTTCAAACAAAGGATCTGTGAGTGAGAAGTTGGAAGCAATACCTCAACTTTTAAAGGCCCTTCCCTTGATGTGTAACATAGAAGTCCCTGTTAATTCCTCAGAGTTTGATTTCCTTAGCCAATTCCATTCATTTTACTCTCAAGAGTAATAAAAATTCTTCCAGGAATGTAAAATAAGAGCAGCCCCCAATCTTACTCCTAGGACTTTAGTTAAGGAAACCAAACTCCATTTACCTTACTCTCAAAGAGGGACTTTTTAAAAAATTTTACTTGGCAGAAGAGAAAACATTTATTAGCATATTTATTAGATGTTAAGCTGTTGCTTCCAACTTCCCCTCACAGGTCTGTTGCAAAAAGAAATAAAACAAAAGAAAGAAAAAGAAAAAGAAAAAAAAAAAAACCTGGAGTCATTCTTAACTAGAAAACAAATAAATTGCTACAGACATAATAACAAAATATTTAAATTACTTTATCTTCTCTTGTGAGAAGCTTTTGCCCCATCTGAAATGTTCACTGCAATTTGCTCCAACAAATTAAATTGGGAGAAGTTCAAATACCCTCCTCTAAAGTAGAATGCAACTCGATCCAGCCTTAAATCTTTGCTTAAATGGGCAAGTTATAAATAAATAAACACACAAGCACACATGCAAGTATATGTTTACTATACACTGACAGTAGTGCCCATTTCTTATTATTTGTTTATTTGGTGCTTCTAGCATGTGAAGCATTTTGGTGAAAATGCATTATTTATTTCAAAGCCAATCAAGAAAATCCCCATCTTGAGGGACTTTCAAAATTGGATGCAATACAGGATAACCACAATAATTCTCACAACTGCAAAAAAAAATTAACACACCCATACTGCCTGAAGTTTGCCTTGACTCACGTATCCCTCTAGAAATTTTATCTTTTGAGATTCATGAAGAATAAATACAAATTCTGTTTATAAAAACATTTTTAAAGTAATAAAGAAAATAAACTAAAAATTATGACATTTGGAGGAGAGTTGGAGTTAAATAAAACAAAGGGATCTGAAAATATTGTTTAAATGTGGAAAAGATTACTTGTAAATCAATTATTGTGCATTGTGATTTTCTTCTGCAAAAGTTATAATAACAACAACAACTGGGTGATGTGGGACACATATTAAATGAGTCTCTGAAATATTGCAGCAAAATTCATGAGTAGAAAAATGTTAAAACGGAAAGGCAACTGGAGAGAAGAGAAAACATTTCAGATAGAGAAATGTGAGGTATGTGAAAACACTAAATCTACAAGTTACATTCATTTTACATGTCAAATTCTAGGAGGTGTGACTCTGCTCCTCTCAGCCTTTTTTTAAAAAGTGTCATATCTGTCAATTTGAAACATTTTTTTCAATAAATTGATTTTCCAACAGGCCATTATTTTCCCCTAAATAACATAACATCTCAATAAAAAACAGACTATTAAAAATAATGTTTGTGGTCATCAACACAGAGAAATACCAAAAAATTTAAGGAAGAGTAATTTTTTAAGTTCCTATCACCAACTAAAAAGACGTTCTCTTTCTTTTATATTCATATGTTTAAACCTGCTGAGTAATTAGCATACATGACTGGCTTGTACGTTTCACTCCTGGCTTTGTCAGCTAGTTAATGGATCAATGCCATTAAGCAAAAGGAAAGTGAGCAAAAGTGCATCACCTCTCTGAGAAAATCACCTTACTTCTCATTTTAAGATAATTTTGTCTTGGTTTTTGTATTTTAATATTAAGTGTTTGAAAATTTAAAAAAATATATATGGTCCTTTACATTTTAGAAATTGGATTAGGTTTGATCCGTGAGGACTCCAGTGATAAGCAAACTTGAGGTTCTATGTGTTTAAATGAAACCTGGTAAATTGTTTCACCTTCTCAAAGTCCATTGCTGCACTCTGAAAGCATTTCCTTCCCCAATACTGAGGATGAATTTTGCAAACCCCTGAAAATGGTGAACTCAGGTTTCGTAGACTCCCTAGCATTACAATGGTTTTCTTAGGTCCATTGTGGCTGGTGCCATGTTCTTCCATCTTCCTTGCACGTGGTTCTTGATATAAATATACACATAATGAACTTAGACAAAGATCAAGTAAAACACCAGCTCAGTAGATGTTCCATTTGCTACCTAGTCTCAGAGGTACCACATTTCTCCTGTCAGTAGCCCCAGATTTTTAAGCCTACAGTCTAGACGTACTTGGATGTTTTAGGTAAAACACAGAAGAGCTCATAGAACTGAGTAAATTTACTTCCTTGTAGAATAACTAGTTGGAACTTGAAGTTTAACCTAGCCTCAACTGGTATACAATTTCTTATAAAACTGGACTCTTTCTTAATAAGGAAACATGGTTCTGACCAATGTGCTTATTAGCTAGTTTAGGGGCCCCAGCCTGGGTCTCCTGCTGACATGGGGTTTCCTGGAGACTATATTGGTAAGGAGAACCTGCTCTTGATAAGACTTTAAAGGAAAGGACCCATATTGCCTTTCCTATTCTTGGTCCCAATCAAATTTAGCTACCTTCTGTGTACCCCTTAAATAGACCCCGGTGCAGAATGCCTACATACCAATGTGCTACAGCCACAATCCAAAGAGGTCTACCATACTCTGTGCTTCTTTTTTTAGTTTTGAGTGGTGTGAGCTACAATAACCTGCCCTTAGCTGGGAAGGAAAGTCCCAACATGACCAACCCCATTGAATTCTTACAAACCTCACTGGCAGGACCCTGAATTATCATGGAGTTTGTTTCCACCTCTCGGTAGTGCATATATCGAGACCATCATCATACTTGCCATTTCTTCTTGTCCATCCAGTCTGATTAGCCTAGCATGATGTTTATTGACATAATGGACCCACGAGACATTCTGCAGAATATCTGGATGGTCCAGGCGCCTTTGAACTATATTACAACCGACGGAAGGAGAGTTAATATAGTCCTGGGGCAAGAGTGAAATGTATACTTTTAAAGGCTTTCACCTGCATTATTCAGGTTCCCCCTGTCAAGTTTCAGGATCGTGAACTTGGTGTGGGGGCTTGGCTGAGGCTGAGATTTCAACCCCCTCTAAAGTTCCCCTACCCTCCAATTAGATCCTAAACCTCCCTCAAAATTAAACCCTAAGCGTTCCTCTGCTCTGTTAGCCTTCTGGCTGCAGGATACTAGGGTTTTTTATTAAATGTTATCAAGAAGATTATCTGGCTTTCACATTTTGCCTTGAACTATTGATTAATCACTCTGAGCCAGGCATTATCTTTCTTCAACAAAGAGTCAAAGACTCAGCAGCAGTCACTTGGTTCCATAATCCTTAACTGATCATTTCTCTCACACTTTTTCAGTGCCAGAGACCCTGTAGCAGCCCGTGCACCAAACCCACCCACCTCGGTTTCTACCGGTTTCCACCAGTCAACTTTTGAACAACCACATTGCTGTGGTGAGTTGTGGGCTATCAATACTTCATCTACTATCAATGATCTGCTCCTCCTTGCCCACCAACTGGAGAGTAATCCTCTCCATTTTCCTGTTTTGAGTCTGCTACTTAGGACTACTTCTGATACCAATTGTTTTAGAGCAAGTTCCCTGGAAATAAACACTGCGATGGAGAATTCTAGGCAGGTTTGCTAGGAGGTGTTTTTTGGAATACACCAATAAGGAACTGAGAAAGTCACATTGCAAAGAGGGAGAAACTTGCAGTGTGATTACAACTAAAGCTTAAGATGCTCCACAAGGAATGTGGGAGCTGGGATGGCACTTCAAATACCCCAAATTGAGCCAAAGGGCCAGGGCTTTTCCCCCTATGAACCATTCATTGACCACAGGCTACCCCAGGGAGGAGACACACATTTTAGGGAAGTAGGTATCAATTATCAAGGAGTTTCTACTGAGGAGTTCATGGCTGAGTGGTCAGCCACAGATGAAGATGAGTGTATCAACCTTGAAGAGGGTGTCTGGACAGAGGCCTCAGTATCCACTGCTCTGCCGTAGAGCCACAGAATATCACAAAACCACAGTATATCATGTAGGACTCTGTGAGTAGAGAAGGAGATTTTGACTTATGGTTTCACTGTGCTGCTAAAATACCCCAGACCTTAGAGGAAGGAGGGTAACACAGATTCATGGAAACTTTTGCAGGTCTTGAAATTAAGAATTATATATCGTCACAAACCAGCAGATCCCTTTGTCTCTGGATGAATGACTAGCACGACTGGAAGAGGCATTTGTTTATATGAGATGCTGCCAAGATTCTGAAGTCAAATTTCTCATCGTACATCAACAGGAAGGAGAAAAGACCTCTTTGTATAAGTTGAGGTTTTTACAGACTCTTCTGTGAGCTGTAAAACACAGCTCTGTGTGATGGAGTTCAGGAAAATCAGGCCCAGGGGAATGGAAGTTGCTACTGGATTGATTTAGAGTGAAGCCTTACAGAGGCAACTTTGACTTCACAGGAGACCAGAGGGACTTAGAGACTTTTCACTGTTAGTGAAACTAATTTGGGAGGATGAATAGAAGGAGGTCACATTGACTGCCTTGGAGAATAAAACCAAAGAGAGGAGCTGGATGGATCCGGAGGCTTCTGTTGAGATGTGGAAGCTGGTGTGGCAGCTCTGATTTGGCTCCCAGTAAGCAGCTTCCTGGGAGGTAGGGATAAGCAGGCCCCCCATCTCTTGTGCAAAAGCTTCCCAGACCAAGCTCCGGTTGGAAACTGTTATCTAAAGGATGCATGTAACCTTCTGGGTATTGGGATCTGGGATGTATGTCAGAAATGCCTAACTGATTCTGCTATGGGAAAGACCACACATGGAATTGGCAGAATGCAGGACTAGGGAATGTGGAAGAGAATGTAGTAATAAAGAAGTCTTGGCTAGAATGGTTCACTAGTCTGGACCTGAGAAAGTAAAAGCTTGGGAAAGATAACCCTTTGCAGAAGACCGAGTCCCTGAAAAGAATGTTTAAAGGGGCAAGAAGTCTTACCAATGATAAACCTTCATGTTCTATGGGTTTCAAAGACACGGGGGTGAGTCCTGGCTCTGAAGATAGAGAAGGCAGTCAATGTCAGACTGGAAATGCTGCCTACTTTCCTAGTTCCTTCTGATGTTAGTGTTAAAATTGACAGTGTCAGGGGCACCTGGGTGGCTTAGTCAGTTGAGTGTCCGATTCTTGATCTCAGCTCAGGTGTTGATCTCAGGGTCATGAGTTCAAGCCCCTCATTGGGCTTCACACTAGGCATGTTGCCCACTTAAAAAAAAAAAAAAAAATGACGACTTATCATTATGCAATTCTCCAAGACCCACAGGAGCAGGATAAGGAGTCCTTGCTGATGAAGCTGATATATGGAAGGTGCCCCTGAGGGGAAGTTCCCTCTGCATCTGAGTCAGGTGGGCCATCAGGACATAAATCCCAGAACAGCCTGGTACTACACCGTGCTGGGGCCAAAGTGCTTGTTGGTCCTCCTCTCATGCACCACCAGGAGTATTTGTGCTTTACTGTGGCTTTTTTCAAGTCTCTATTTCTTCTCAACTTTTTTTTTTCATCTATTTTTTTCTTGAGCTTCTTCTTGACTTCTATGACAGTCTCTCCATCTATCACCCCTCTGCCTTGGAGCCTCTTCATTATTTTGATCATTGCATCTATCTTCACTCCATTTTGTATAAATTTCACTCTAATTCCTTCAGATTCTCTTCTTGTCTCTTCAACTCTACTCATAGTGCATCCTGCCTATTGAAAGATTTATATATAAAAATACCTGGGTGGTTCAGTTGGTTGAGAGTCTGACTATTGCTTTCAGCTCAGGTTATGATCTCAGGGTCATGGGATCAAGCCCCATGTTGGGCTCTGTGCTCATTGCAGAGTCTGCTTATCCCTCTCCCTCTGTTCCTCCTCCTGCCATGCTTCTGGTCTCTCTCTCTAGCTCTAAATAAATAAAATCTTTAAAAAAATACATCTTTTTCTAGGATTTACATTTGGTTCTTTTCATATCTATCTATTATCTCTTCACATCTGTTCTTTATTTTATATCTTCAAGATACTAACCATTCTTAAAATTGTGTTTAGATTCCTTTACTCCATTGATTTCATCTTTTCAGAGAGAATTACGTTGGGGCTCTTACTTTCTTATGCTAGTTTGTTTTATGCCCTTTGCAGTCACTTCTTAAATGGGTGGGAGTTCAAGTTCTTCAGTTTTTGTTTTGTTTTGTTTTTAGATTTTCTCCCTGCCTTTACTCTGCCTATCTGGCCTCCTCCAAAATCTAAGACCCTCCCAAGTCAGAAATGCCTCAGATGGCAGCATGGAACTCCCAGTCAGAAACAATATTTGGGATGCCACAGATTATTTTGCTGAGCCAGAGTGGCTTGACTCACATCCTGGCCTGAGGTAATTCTGCTCTCCTTGCTAGCTGTCTCAGGTAATTAGTTTTATATTGGCCATAGTCTTAGAAGATGGCAAGTCTCAGATGTTTCTCAGCTCCTGCCCCAGACACAGTTCAATAAGCAATCTGGGCCTTAGTCCTAGATCTACATCTGGTATTTTTAGTAACCATTGTCCTATAGGAATTTAAACTCTCCTGAATAAAAACAGAAAGAAACATTCAAAGCAGCAATCAGAAGTAAAGCTTAGACCTAAGGAACTCACATTCTGAAATGCAGCAGAAGTGTTCATACTCCACTCAGTTGCCAGCCCCTTTCATGAGAGGCCAGAAGGCTTATGGAACTGGGCAGCTTGGAAGGCCAGGCATACATCATGAGCAAAAGTCATTATTTTCTTTAATCTAAAAAAAAAAAGTCATATGAATGCAAAGAAAAGGGGATTAAAAGATGGGCCAGTGGTGTAACCTGAGACAGAATCCTGGCATTGTTCCTCCTCAGTGCAGGTTTCCCTTGCCAGGAAACATTGTGCTTAGCAATCATTCTTGTACTGTGAGCAGGTAACCTGTACCTAACTAGTAATCACAACTAGTAATCACAACAATCCAATAAGGCAGAGATTACTGGCATCCGGAAAACTGAGTATAAATAATGTTACAGTTTGGAAGACAAAGTCTTACTGTTAGAAAGACGTGGACCTGGACTGGAAACAGTGCAGCAATCCCCCACACACCCCATGTAAAACATCAGAAGTTAGCAATATTTGAACATTTGTTTTGTCCATGCCTTTTTAAAGGCAGTTTAAAGCACTTGTACCATTTCAGTATTTGCTTCAGTATGGCTCTCTGAAAACTGCAGACAGCCTTACACATAACACCTAGGCATTTCCACACCTAACAAAACGAAGAACTCTTTGGTATCACCTAAAATCCTGCCCATAATTAAATTTCTGCAGTTATTTAAAATACATACATATATATGTTTGTTTTCTTTTTACATGATGCATCTGTCTCCCTTTCTCCGTCTCTTTCTCTCATTCCCTCCTTCTGAGTGTGTGTGTGTGTGTGTGTGTGTGTCTGTCCACCTTCCTGATCAACTATTACTAACTTGTTCAGGTCTTTCATGTCCTCACTACATTTTTGTCCACTGATCTATTTATGTCTGTGATACGTGTGTTAAAATCTGCTGTCATTAATGGTGATTCAATCTCTTCCTCTCTCCTTGCAGCCCTTAAATTATGTTGTGTGCAAGTGTTTGCTGTGTTATTTCATGAACACATACTGATAACCGATTTGCCTTCCATGTGGATTGTATTCTGTACTACTATAAACTCTACGTCTTTGTCTTCTATACGCATTTTTGACCCAAATTCTATCCTGTCATCAAGACTGTGGTCTGTGCTGTTCTTTTTATTTACATTTGTCTGATATATATTTACTCATCCTTTTATTTATAACCTTACTGAATCATTCTGTCTGGTTTATGATTCATACACAGCATAGAGTTGGATTTTGCTCTATTAGCCAAATTGAGACATTTTTAAAATAGATAATTTGTACTTATTCACATTTTCAGTATGGTCTCCCTATCTGATCTTAGGTCTGTGAGATTGTTTACCTTTTATTCACTTGATGCTACGTGGGGTCTATTATTTTTACTGTCTTTTTTATTATTATTTGTTTTAATAATAAAGATCTTTAATTGTTCTTTTGTCTATTGCTTTCATATGTACTATCCTTAGACACATCTTTCTTTTGGTGCTGTAACTGGATTTTTAGCCTGGACATTAGCTGGCAACCATTCTTTCCCAACTGGCCTCATCCACCTCACTTTTCCATTTGAGTCACTTACATTTGGTGTTACTCTCTATAACACTTGATTTGTCAGCATTATGACCATCCTAAGGCTTTTCTACTTTCCTCTTATTCTCCCACACTTCTTCCCATTTTAATAAAAATATAATCATTACATATATCTTTTCATTGTAACACCATTTTAAAATCCTAGTTCTACATTTAAATATATTCAATGATCACTGGAGACCTAATGCTGAAAGTTTCCAATCATGTTGTGATGATCTGGAGTTTGTTTCTTATAGGTCCCTTCAGAAAGACTCCCTGAAACATTCTCTTAAGTTCATAGATCTATGTTTGTGATATTTTTATATGAGCAATGATTTGGCTAGATATAATTTATTTTTTTCTCATGTTCTTTTCTTGAGTGTGTTAAAATATTGGTCCTTTTTTCCCCCACTCTAGCATAAGAAGAAAGTGAGTGAAATATGAACATTATCTTATTTTATTTCTCTTGAATATTTTGTCTGGATGCCCAAGGGACTTTTTTTAATCTTTCTTTAAAGACCAATATATTTACTAGGACATATATCAGTGTTATTTATTCTGGTTTAATTTCCCTAGACACACATTATTTCTTGTCAATATATAGATTTCAACATATTAAATTAGTCTAGGAAATTTTTCATAAACTCACAGTCCCATTTTCCAATGTCTATCATTATCTGTTAGAATGTTATCATGCTTATTTTCATCTTTTTCTTAATAATAATAAATTAATACATGTATATAACTGTCATGAGCATGCCAAGAAGGCACACACACGAGTTATGTTTTCCACAATGTCAGTTTCATTCAATCATAAAACAAAGTTAATCACAATTATAAAGCAGGTTCAGGATTCCAAACTCAATGACAATTCACCATGTGATTAAAGTTGGCTTCTTACAGGGCACACAAAGCAGGACAGAAGACAAACCACACAACGAGCAGGATAACAGAAGGGTGCAGGACGTTAACGAACCCAACGCGGAGTCAGTCTGTGGGCGTGTGGTTGAGATAAGGCCTGGGTCCAGTCAGGGTCAGCTCTCAGCACTTATTGCTTCTGATGTTCAAGCAGTGAAGGATCTCAGTTCTGTTCGGAGATCGATCAGGCAGAGCCTTCAGGGGCAGTTGCCTTTTGTAAGTGGTCAGACGTCATGTCTGGAGAGTCTGACCGTTTGCTGCCCAAGTCCTTCCCTTTTTAAAGGGATTCGATCCGTTATGGGCCCCTGCAGACCTCTGGTTCTGCTCCTTATCAGTTCTGGGGTGTCAGCTGGTCCAGAGATGTCTCCTGGCTGCCGTACCCTAACTGCTTGCGTCATTGCTCGACACAGGCTCGTGCTTGACACGAGAGACTCCATGCTGCTCTCTACGATACTTTATTTCTCCTTTGGTGCCCATATTAAAGTGGTCAGTCTTCCTAGCTGATTAAAGAATGTTTATGTATCGAGGGCAGGGCGGGCCAGGGCTGAGGTGGAAGTCCAGACTCCCCATGTGGTCTCCACGGCACCGGCCAGCAGGGCCTCATTACCATCTGGCAGTGATGACAATCCCACCTCCTTACTTGGTCTTTTGACACCAGCCTAGTGGGCACATTGGGACACCTCTTCACAGCTTCTCAGGGTGAAGGCCCCTACTCTGACTTTACTGGCATGACTGGGGGCAAGGTCACAGATTTTTGGCATTCTTTGGCTAGAATAAAGTAGCTATTGTCTCAAAGTTGTCTTATCTTGCTATTTTGTTCATTTCCTGGTCCTTTGACTAGAGAAAGCAAGCTCCCTGACCCACCCCAACCCCACCCCTATATCTGTTGGCTCTTCCAGGTTGTTGGCTTCTTCAGCTCCACATCTAGAATATATTTTACAAAAAGAAAATCCAAGCAACTCACCAACATATCATTACTCAGGTTCCAGAGTCTATGTCTGTCCTGCTTTCTTTACATTCCAGAATCATCTTATGTTTGTTTAACATATAATGCCCACTGTTTTCATTGTACTTAGAAAGAATAAGGGGCAGAATTCTCACATCAATGTTTTAAATAAACAATTTTGCTGGATAAAAATAACTTCATTACTTTGATCAGTTAATAAACATCATAAACTCATCGCAATGTGGAGCTAATAAGCAAAAGAGAACTTGAAGAATACATAAGAATCAACAAAAAGTCAACCAAGAAAGAAATGTGGTAGAAACAGGTGATACTAGGAAGATTTTTTGAATGTATTTCATCTAAACTGGATATTTTCCCCAAAATTTATTTACATATTCCACAGTGTAATTTTCTAGCTTTAAATGCAAGACTGAACAGTAGCCAAGAGTAACAAAGGCAGCTGGAACAAAAAATGGAAAAGGTTCTATTTGGGATCAGGGAGAATTTTGTGAGACATAGTGAAAATGTTGGAATTCACAGGAAAGAATTAGAAGACAAATCCTCATCTACACCACTTTGACAGCAGAGGGCCATTTTGAAATGCCTCCCATTGAGTCTCTAAGGGGCAACTTTCTACTTAAAAGTACACATGATTCCTGATTATTTAAAAAGCCAGAGAAAAACAATTTTGCTAAATTCTTTGTCTCTTTAATTCCTAATCTCCATTGTCAAGAATGAATTTAAATTTTGATACTATTTTCTTCCTGGTATGCCCCATCTACCTATTAAAATTAATATTGTGTTAATTATTAATACAAATAAAATATACCATTGCTCTATTTATTAATAATTATTAGATTATTATTTATATACCTCTTAATACCAAAATTAGTATTATCATATTTTATTTGATTTTTTTTTACTGAGAAAATTCCTGGCATAGTCAGAATAGAATCATGTTTACTGTGAGATACATTTTACTTTTATTTACTTTTCCCATTAATGTATTTGTTATTCTTCTCAAAAATAATTTTTCTCTGCTTTCTGGTCTCACCAAATACTCTGTTTCCCTGTTTAGCAAATACATAGGTATTTGCTCAATACAATATATACCTAGAAAATATTTCATCCTTCCTTTTAAATGATAATGATTTTATTTTCCTAAAAGAATAAGAAATATCAACTGAAGCTTAAAATAAAGATATTCACTAATATAATCGATAGAGTTTTTTATGTGGGAAAAAGAGTATGTTATTAAGAACATAACAGGGGCACCTGGGTGGCTCAGTTGGTTAAGCGTCTGCCTTTGGCTCAGGTCATGATCTTGGGGTCCTGGGATTGAGCCCCGTGTCAGGCTCCCTGCTCAGTGGGGAGCCTGCTTTTTCCTCTCCCTCTCCCCAACGCCCCCCAGCTTGTGTTCTCTCTCTCTTGCTCTCTCTAAGGCTCTCTCAAATAAATAAAATATTTTTAAAAATTAAAAAATAAAAATAAAATAAAATGCAAGTACCTCTTTGTGTAAAAAAAACCCTTAATTTTTTAAAAAAAAGAACGTAATTGAATTTTTTAAAGCAATGGTTACATTTCAAAGAAAAATATTAAAATTATATCTTGCAACCATGAAATGCTTTCTTTGAAAAGTTTCAAAACATCTTGTAAACATCAATCATATTGTTCTAAGAATTCTGTGAAGATAAAGATTAGTGACAGATGACTACTTCATATTATAGGTGAGAAAACTAAAACATAGAGAAATTGAAAGTCTTGAGTCAGAGTTTTTAAAGGCAGAAATAGAAAGCCAACTTATTGATCTGCTTTTTTCTAAATAATAAATCCATTAAAATATACTTTTGCAGGGATTTACCCAGAATCACACAGAAATCAGTTTCTCTCCCTCACCTCTCCACCCACACCCCCCCAACCCATCCGCACACTAAATCAATAAGGTAAAATGACAGAATGCAATTTCAGCCTATTTACAAGATTTTAACTTTGTTCGAAGACATGGGATTCTAAATTAAAATGTAGCCTACAAAGAAAAAGCCTTGAGCTTCTACTGAAAGAAAGACATGGATTGGAATTTTCAGTTTTATAAACTCTACTGATGATTCCTCAAGAAAAAATTTACACACTAAAAATAGCAATTTTGTTTTAAGCTGACTTCATTGCCTTATTGTCCTTAATTATACTGCCAAATTCGATACTACAACTGCTGCCAGTGGGCACGGAGAAGGTGGAGGGAAAGCCACCGGGATTCTTGCAGGCTCAGAGGTGCACGGTGGAACTGGAGTCCAGTTACTGACATGAACACAGCTTGGTGAAATTTCAAGGACCACTTTCTTCTTTTGTTTTTATGTTTATTCTTATTCCCCTTACCATTCAGCAGCAGTGACACACACGCACGCACACTCTGGTTTTGATTTCAAAGTAAATCTATCACTAAGATTGAAAAATCAGGGGCGCCTGGGTGGCTCAGTCAGTTGTCTGCCTTCAGCTCAGGTCATGATCCCAGGGTCCTGGAATCGAGTCCTGCATCGGGCTCCCTGCTCACTGGGGAGTCTGCTTCTCCCTCTGTCTGCCGCTCCCCTTGTTTGTACATGCTCTCTCACACTGACAAATAAATAAATAAAAATTTAAAAAAAATATATTGAAAAATCAATTACTTGCAAAAACTCTCCATGAAGAAAGTAAGTTGTTATTGTACTTTAACAACCAATACTAGTACCCACGTGTGCATGTTCTATTGAAAAATTACAACAATTCACTGTCTTCACTATCAGCAATATTGACATGTAAGTAAATTGTCACTTCTGTAAATGATCAATTCTGTAAGCTAATGGAAAATAGCTTCAATTAATTTAGAGTATTATTCACATTATTACACATTAATACTAATATTAATAATATTAGTATTATTCACAATACTAGGAGTAGAAATCTTCTAGGCTTGATATTCCAAAAACATAAGATACTACATAAAACACAGCATTTCACTGATAGTGACAACAATTATTCCTACTGGTCCATCAGTTGTATACAGGAAATTGCTTTTCTCAATGAAAGCCTATATATTTTGTAAAAATAGTATCTTTGCTCTTCATTACGTAGAAATTTCAAATACTAATACAATTTAAGTGAGTGTTTTTTACAGTTTCATGAGGGCTTTTCTAATACCTAGTTTCTTTCAATTTTTTTAATTTTTCTTCTTCTTTTCATAGATATTTCTGTATATGTCTCACCACCATCCCTAAAAAAAAGCATTCTGAGGACAAGAATCATGTATGATTTATATTTGTATTTAATTAATAGATATGTAGTTAAGTACATGTGTTGACTGAATGAATGAATGACAGAGTAATGCATTACTTTACTTTTACAGTTGTTTTGTAGACACCATCTCACTTGACCATCACAAAAATGTAAAATCCATTTATGTATTATTCCCACTGTGGATGAGATGCATAAGAACCAGAGTTAAGCATCCCTCAGCTTGCAAGAAGTCAAATCAGTAAAGGACTCACTCAGATTTCCCAATATCTACACACATGTTCTTCTCTCCTCTCTGTCTTTAATATATTGACATATAAATAAATAGCATTTCTGTCATGAAACAGCTGAATCTGAAGCAAAAGATATGAATCGTCACCCTTCACCTGCCAACCAGGAACCCGCCCTCTGCAGATAAGCAGTGGTCAGAGTCCACCGAGGCAGACAGAGTGAAAGGCTGTCAAACTAAGTAACTCATCGTTTTCATTCAATTCAAGGGCGAGAATTTAACACACATTCTCAATAATGCCAGACAACAGTGAGATTTAATTTCTATTTCAACCAGTTCCTAAGCATGTGATTGAGATCCACTGAGTTAGCCTTGCTAAGCCTCTGTTTTCTCATCTATGAAATGTAAATAATAACACCAGTTACTCACGGCTGTTGTAAAGGTGTCCCTCTGTATTTTCTAGCTCTACCCAGACACTCGTGTTTGGCTATTTTCTTTCCTGCAGATACTATTCTTCTGATGTCAAGGATTCTATCTTTAGTGGCAGAAGTAGACACCGTGTGATAATGTCTCAGACTGTTGACAAAGTGGGCTACCATTTAGAGGTGAGAATAGCATGGGGCATGAACACATGGCAATCTTCTAAATGATACGAGAAAACATGAAAACTATTAATGGCAGTGATGAGAAGAAAAACTCATGTGCTTGTCATGTGGGTGAAGGACTGGGTCCATCTGAGAAGGGAGGAATGAGCTGCCGCTAAACACCCTCATCCACCTCCATCCAATTCTACTCCTCCCTGGAGAAAATTATGGCCATCTTTTGGTATTGTCCAATCTAATACTTAGTACAATATTAACTCTATGATCTGCTACCCTCTGAGCCTTCCCTTTTGAGTTTCAAAGTTCTAGACTGGATGTAAGATAAGATAACAAACAATAACCACACTTAGCTATTTCTTTCTCTTTGCTCTTCTGCTCTAAAAATCCTAATTCTTTTCCTTTGTGGGCACCTCTGATTTACCAGGAAAGGTTCTTTTTCCTTTGTTAATGTATTGGCTCAATATTTAACTTATTTTTAGGTGTTTGCATCCTCTCAGGGTTAGAAAATCAAGAGAAATTTCCAGATTAAAATTTTAAGACTGTATGTAATAAATGCACATTCTATATTTTTTAAATGTTGATTCATCAATTGATAAAGAAAACATTTTGAGCGCCTGCTATGAGCCAACACTGCTAGATGTAAGTAATATAATAATGACTAGCACTTGTCCCTGCCCTGTAGTAACACACAGTTAGGTGGAAGAAGCAGCTATGGATACATACACTTAACATGACACGCTTAGTATTCCAATAGAGGTTTCAACACAAGAATGGTTTCAAAAAGCAAGTATCTCATCTGTTAAGGATACGGGAAGAAATATCTGAACTGAGTCTTCAGAAATGAGTAGAAGTTAAGTATTAACTGAGGTAAGGGCACTTCAAGCAAAGGAACTGAGATAGGAAAAGACAGATGGGAAATAGCATGGCAAAGTTTACCAATGGTTGTTCATGGAAGAGTGCCTGAAAACAATAACTAGACATGACTGCAATACTATAGTTTCTCTGGGAGATGATAAGCCACCATTATAGGATATTAAGTAGAGAATGGTTACATAGTCTATGTGAGGATTTTCTGTACACACACACACACACACAATCATTTTTACAAACGTGCACCAGAAACAGGCACAAGAATATTCATGGCAACAATACTTGAGAGTACAAAACAAATGAACTACAGATACTCATAGCAAGATGAGTTCTACTAATATAATGTCCTAAAATATTTGAAACAATTTGCTACTCTTTATCAAAGCAACTAAAACAAACA
Organism: Phoca vitulina; assembly: GCF_004348235.1. Lineage (NCBI taxonomy): Eukaryota > Metazoa > Chordata > Mammalia > Carnivora > Phocidae > Phoca > Phoca vitulina. The sequence continues at coordinate 9,021,844 of NW_022589730.1, read as the reverse complement.
GCACATTGGTGAGGCATAAATACATATGTGAAGGAATTTTTCAATTCTGCAAGAGAATAATAAACCTGTGGATGTACTCCTTGACCCAACAATCCCAGACATAAAGTGGCAGAAATATGAAATAACAAGGCCTGTACTGTGGCATTATTTCCCAAAGCAAATCATTGGAAAAAACTAAAATATTAAGGGAAATGGCTGAATAAAATATAGAACATCAGTACAATACCACATAGACTCAAAATGATGAAAATGTCTGCATACTGATACAAAGAGGTCTTTTAGACTATATTGTTTTACTTAAGAAAGTTTTGCTGTTTTTTTCTTCTTTATGTTATTATTATTTAAACCACTTTCTTGAGGTATGATTGACATGTAAAAAGTTGTATACACGTAATGTATACAACTTGATGAGGATAAGTATATAGCCATGAAACATCACCACTGTCAAAACCATAAACCTTCAGTGAGAAAAATTAAACAACAAAATCCAGAGCAGTGTTTGTAATATTTGAAAAAAATAAATATTGGAAGGAGAAACAAAAAATCTTTCCTTAAAGGAGAAAGGGAGTATAGCAGCAGAAAAACTAGAAGTAAGAATTCTCTTGAACATGCCTTGTAGATATAGTTTTATTTTTCAAAATATAAAAAAGTTTTATTTTTTAGGAAATGAAATAAAATGAAAAATTAATCACTAAATATTGAAAAGAAACTGATTTGAGGGGTGCCTGGGTGGCTCAGTGGTTAAGCATCTGCCTTCAGCTCAGGTCCTGAGCCTTGCATCGGGCCCCTGCTCAGTGGGGAGTCTGCTTCTCACTCTCCCTCTGCCCCTTCCCCCCGGCTCATGCTCTCTCTCTCTCTGTCTCTCTCTCTCAAATAAATAAAATCTTAAAAAAAAAATAAACTGAAATGAATAATACTAACTGCATATGAAGTTGATAATTCAACAATCCAGAGAAAAATATAATTTCAAATGAATTTAACAGTGTTTTGATTGCAGACCCTTAGAGGAATATTATCTAAGAACAATATAGCTTCAAAGAAATCCTAAACTGAATTCAGAAGCCTAATTGTTAGTTATAATATTGTTGTTGTTGTTTTTAAAGATTTTATTTATTTATTTGAGAGAGAAAGAGAATAAGCAGTGGGGGCGGGGGGGGGGGGGGAGAGAAAGAGGGAAGAAGACTCCTTGCTGAGCAGGAAGCCCAATGTGGGGCTCCATCCCAGGACCCGGAGATCATGACCTGAGCCACAGGCAGACGCTTAACCAACTGAGCCACCCAGGTGCCCCATTGTTATTGTTTTTTAAATGACTTTTCCAAAGTTGTTTTTGGAGGAGGAAGCCAGTGATGATTATTATTTTAGTACTTACAAGATTGACATAGCACTTCATGCTTTATTGTGAACATCTTGTATTTTACTTCACAAAGTTCCTATCCTGTTTGAAACTAAAAAAAATATTTTAATATTTAAACTTTTCCTCTAAATTAATGACTAAAACTGACCTTCAGAAGGGTAAAATACTTTTATTCTATGATTTTTAAATACTGAAGCTCATTACACTAACTGCATTACCATGAGTAGCCTCAGTAAAGCATGAAGCCCTCAGGAATCCTTTGTAAAAATTTGCTGATTAATGATCCACTCTCTTTGTGAAACCACTTATTATGTCAAGGGACTAGACCAAAAAAGTAAAGATCAATCTAGAAAGGAGAACCTCATTTTTATTTTAGTTTAGTTTAATTTAAAGATTTAATTTTTTTTATGTAATCTCTACACCCAGTGTCAGGCTCAAACTCACAACCCTGAGATCAAGAGTCGCGTGTTCTACGACTGAGCCAGCCAGGCACCCCAAGAACCTCATTTCTAATCCCATCATAAATGCTCCTTCTACAAATATATCTAACCCAGAAGAGATTACAACACTTGCTGTGCTGCTCTTTAGTGAAGTACATAATGTAAGAAATCCTTCATATGAATATAACATAAAAAAATGGTTGGAGAAAGAATATTATTATGATTGGTAACTGTGCCTTGTGTCTGCAATATTTCTGAGGTATATAAATTATTTAATTTGATCTTCATTCCATTCTTTTTATTTATTTATTTTTATTTTTTTAACATTTTTATTTTGTTATGTTAATCACCATATATTACATCATTAGTTTTTATTGTTATGTTAATTACCATACATTACATCATTAGTTTTTGATGTAGTGTTTCATGATTCATTGTTTGCGTATAACACCCAGTGCTCCATGCAGTATGTGCCCTCTTTAATACCCATCACCAGGCTAACCCATCCCCCCACCCCCTCCCCTCTAGAACCCTGTTTGTTTCTCAGAGTCCGTAGTCTCTCATGGCTCGTCTCTTCATTCCTTATGAATCTGGTTTTATTCTAAGTATTTCACAAATGAGGAAACTCAGACAAGAGATTATCTGCCATCACATAGCAGAACTGAAGGTAGAACCAAATGACTTGTTCTCAGGCCTTTGCCTTTCAGGTACCACCATGGATATTCTCACTTAGAAATGTTTAAGCAGGGGCACCTACATGGTTCAGTCAGTTAAATGTCTGTCTTCAGCTCAGGTCCTGATCTCAGGGTCCTGGGATCGAGCCCTGTGTCAGGCTCCCTGTTCATGGGGGAGTCTGCTTCTCCCTCTACCCCTCTCCCCGCTCATGCTCTCTCTCTAAAAAATAAATAAAATCTTTAAAAAAAAAAAAGAAGTGTTTATGCAGCTACTAGTGCTACTCATTTCACTCAGATTATAGTTGATTTTTGTAGACATCTTGAATGATCTGCCTTATCTCACTTTTTTATTAGAACCAACTTTTCCTCTGTAGCATTAAAAGTATTGAATACTGATACACCTATTATAATCTAAATATTATATTTAGTGCAAAGATAACTCCAAAGTCTACTTTAAAATTTAAAATATAGAATTTTAAATCTATGTAAAGTGTTGCTTTGCCTCAAAATCTCAATAAATTCATTATATTTAAAATGTATACATAAAATATCTTGTAAGTTTCTAAAAACAGCACCCACAACTTCTTAAACAGCATGCTGGATAATTTCCAGTTGAAGACATGAAATATCGTACTTTGGAATGACGACATATTCATAGAACGTGCACGGCGCCTCAAGGAGAGCAAAAGGTTCCCACGTCCATATTAGGTATTGAGATCCTGCAAACAAGTTCCAGAGGTAATGACAGACTGCAGAATTTGGCTCAGAAATGCTTTAGAAACACATGTCCCTATTTTGACAAGTACTTATACACTTAGTAGATAATTGAAGAGAAAGAGCTAATAGAAGGCCCAGAAGAACACAGTGATTAGAATGCAAAGATGTTCTTGTTGAAAGTGTTGCTTTTAAAATTCCCGTGGCTGGCTCATCTCTATCAACTAGCCTATGACAGGAGAAAAGAAACACTTGACTCTCCACTACTATTGCCTCCTTATGTATTCTTTGTAGAATGCATCAGTTATGCAGTAAAATGGATTCACAAGGTATAGAGAATTTTCTATCCTGGGACCACTACAAATCCTGTGAAACGCAAACAGCTGTCTAGCTCTCACAACCTTTCACTAAACTACGGGCTACCATTCCATCAACATCGTTTCTGCTGATTTCCCCAATGCCTTCTTCAGAACAACTCAAGGAAATCTTGTCACGTACTCCATTTCTTGTTTTCCTTCGGTGCTGTCAGCTTTAACTTCTCATTTGACTTACTCGAGCTGATCAGCTCAATTCAATTCAACTCACCAAACATTGCTGAGTAGCTGCTGTGCACTGGGTGCTTGGAGGCTGCAATGATATGCCTGTGACAAAGCAAGTACCTGGATCTGAAGATTAAGACATGTGAAAACAACCATACCCCAACCCATGTCCTTTTCACTTAATCCACTGCCTCCTTTTTCCTGCCTCAACCTTCCTCTCCTAGATGGGCACAGGATAACAGCTTCTACTGCTAAATATCTAGGCACCTGTCTCCATCATCTACCTGCCAGATCTGCTGGTCTCGAAGCATGTTCCTTGATTATTCTCCTGGGATTTCAGTGCTTAACATCCTAAGATTTGATTGCAAGTTCTTGGGACTGTGTTGGAGGGAGATAGGAAACCCAGAAATGCAATAAACATTCCTCACTTATTTCATTGGCAACTGAAAAAAAAAAAAAAAAGGGCCAGGGACTTGTGAGTTCTGGTAGCTACTGGTTCTGCTAGAATCAGTCATAGTTCAAATATCTCACACCTACAGGATGCTCCATGAAATGGAACTGATATAAGAATCCCAGGGACTGTTGGAGAAGTGGCACTACCAAGATCAGTTGATGGCACAGAAGCAGTGTGTTGGAGCCCAAATCTTTCCTCAGCGGCATTTTCCTCCAGCTGAGCGGCCCCAGCAGGAATTTGGCTGGGACTGCATGGTCATCCTGTGGTCACATGCCTCCACCTCCCCTCCCTGATCATAGAAACACAGGCTGGCTCAACCCTGCCTCCTAGGAAGCAGCTGACTTTCTAGACAGTAGGCCCACAGGCTACATGGAGGATTACATTTCTTAAAAGCCCCAAATATAGGATCACCAATCTGAATAAACCAATGATAAAAACCATTCTTTTTTTTTTTTTTTTTTTTAAAGATTTTATTTATTTATTTGAGAGAGAGAGAGAATGAGAGAGAGCACATGAGAGGGGGGAGGGTCAGAGGGAGAAGCAGACTCCCTGCCGAGCAGGGAGCCCGATGCGGGACTCGATCCAGGGACTCCAGGATCATGACCTGAGCCGAAGGCAGTCGCTTAACCAACTGAGCCACCCAGGCGCCCCGATAAAAACCATTCTAAGGAATGAGGACACACTGAATGCAGGCTATTTCTTATATGATATTAAGAATATTTCTTTTTTTTTTTTTTTAAAGATTTTATTTATTTATTTGACAGAGAGAGACAGTGAGAGAGGGAACACAAGCAGAGGGAGTGGGAGAGGGAGAAGCAGGCTTCCCGCGGAGCAGGGAGCCCGACGCGGGGCTTGATCCCAGGACCCTGGGATCATGACCTGAGCCGAAGGCAGACGCCTAACCGACTGAGCCACCCAGGTGCCCCAAGAGTATTTCTTTTTGGAGTGTAATGATGATCCTATTTTTCAGGTTCCTGTGTGTTGGGTACACTCCCAAGTAGTTATCAGTTAAGTAGTCTGATATTAAGAATTTGCTTTAAAATACTCTGTCAAAAATAAATGTAGGAGCTTTAGGTGAAACTGGAATGACAGAATTTGACAAAGGTTGAGGGTGGGAAGCTGGGTGATGGTTTCACAATTCTAGTCTCTCAATTTATGTGGTATTTAGACTTAAAAAGTTAAAAGTATATGTTCTGATAAGAATGTTAAATGCAATATATTGAGATGAAATCTACAGTAGAGGTGTGTACCAAGTGCTATTGGATCACGGAGGAAGGAGTAACGAATTCTTCTCAGGATTCCAAAGAAAGCTTTACAGAAGGGTGAGTTTTTTGTACTTTTTTGGCCTGATTGTTTTCTAGACTTGCTTCAGTGCTGTCATTTTGGGAATTTTATTCAACAGACTTTTATATCAAATCATTCTAGATCTTGATTTTCTTTCTCATGTTCTCACTTTGCTGTCCTGGATTTACTGCATTGGCTAGGACTCCAGGACAATTATGAGTAATTTTTTTTAGTTTGGTGGGCATCCTTATCATGTTTCTAACTTTAATAAGAATTCTTCTGTTTCACCATTTAAGTTTTATGTAGAATTTTTTTTCTATTCTTACATTATTATTTTTTTTTCAAAACCTGAATTGGCTATTGAATTTTATCAAATGATTATTAGGAATCTATCAAGGTATATACTTATTTATCTCTAAATGCTGTTAATCATTTTTAGAATAATATTGCCTAAGGCAAAGCATTCTAAAATTAGTGGAATAATAGCCTCTCTCCATGTTATATTATTCTTTTAAAGCAACTGAGTTTAGGGGTGCCTGGGTGGCTTGGATAAGCCTCTGACTCTTGATTTCAACTCAGGTCATGACCTCAGGGTCATGAGATCAAGCCCCACATCAGGTTCCATTCTCAGCGTGGAGTCTGCTTTTCTCTCTCTCTCTGCTCCTCCCCCCAACTCACACACTCTTTTTCTTGCTCTAAATAAATAAACAAAATCTTAAAAAAATTAAAAAAGCAAAACAACTGAGTTTAATTTGCTAATGTTTTCCAGCTACATTAGTATATGAAATTGATTGATACATGCTACTTTATTTTGTTTTTGTATGTGACTGGGATATTTGTGTCAAGTATATCCAGTATTTGATAATCTAGTCTACTAGAAATAAAGATTCTTGTCCACCTTCTGGTCTCTAGAAAAAATTAAAGAACATAGAAATAGCATATGTCTTCCCTGCAATTTTAGTAGAACTCACCTACAAAATTATCTGGGCACTCTGCTTGTTTGGGTCATAGTTTCTGATTGCTTTATCTTACATTATCCTATGTGTTTATTCTCTACCTCGTTAGGTGTACTGCTAGTATCCAGAAAGCAAATACTTTTTTAACGTGGCATCCCTCCAATGCACCATGTAAATATATGAATAAATATATGCATTCAGTAGGTGTAAATAAGTCATATAGTAAGAAGTGTGAGTTTTTGTCAGCCACAGAGGCAACTGATATATACCCAAGCATATGTTGCATATGTATGTAATGCATTTATTATAGACATTTTTTAAGAGATAGAATGTAGGCAATGAAATAAAAGAAAAATTTCACACAATCTGACTTTCTGGAAAATCACTTTTGACAATTTTATATGTCCTTTCAATTACATACGTGTTAGTGAAATTACAGATCATGCTGGCACCTGTTAAGAAGTGTACCCGGGTGTAGTGGGCTGAATGGTGCCCTGAAAGGCATCAGGTCCTAGTCCCTGGAATCTGTGAATGTTGAAACAGAGGGTAAAGATTTTGCATATATGGTTAGTTAAGGATCTTGAGGAGGTTTTCCCAGATTATGTGGATTGGCCCAAAATACTATAAGAGCAAAACAGAGGGAGATCAGAGGAGAAGGCAAAATGAAGACAGAGGCAGAGGTTGGAGAGATGTGGCCACAAGCAAAGGAACGCCAATGGTCACCAGAAACTGGAAGAGACAAGAAATGGATATTCCCTGGAATCTCCTCTAGAGCTTCCAGAAGAAAGGGGCCCTGCCTGACACCTTGATTTCAGACTTTAGTCCTCCAGACTTGTGAGACAATACATTTCTGTCGTTTTATGCCACCAAGGTTTTGGTGATTTGTTACAGTAGCTGCAAGAATCTACTACAGGGGAGGGGGGCGGAGCAAGATGGCGGAGGAGTAGGAGACCTGGATTTCGTCTCCTCTCAGGAATTCAGCTGGATAGGGATCAAACCATTCTGAACACCTACAAACTCAACAGGAGATCAAAGAAAAGAAGAGCAACAACTCTCTGAACAGAAAAGCGACCACTTTCTGGAAGGTAGGACGTGCGGAGAAGTGAATCCAAGGCGATATTCGGGAGGATAGACGGCGGGGGAGGGGCCTCCGTCGGCACTTCTGGCAAGTGATAGAGCCACGGAGCACAGAATCGGAACTTTTAGAAGTCTGCTCCGCTGAGGGACGTCACTCTGGTGGCGAAGTGGGGGGTGGAACCCTCGCGGGACAGTGTGGTCTCAGGACCCTCGGGGTCACAGAAAGACCGGGGGTGCCTGAGTGCGGCAGAGCTCCCAGGTATCGGAGCGGAGAAGCCGGCTGCAGAGACAGAGACGAGGCGCGGGCTCTTAGCTCGGGGTTGTCATAGACCGTGATCCGCGGCACAGTCGGGCCACTGCTCCTCCAGCAGGGACCCAACAAGCGGCAGATCCGGGGAGACTCACCTTCTTCCCCCGGGAGGAGAGGTGCGGGAGCGCACCGCGGGGATCTGCTGGGTTTGGAGACTCCACCCGGGGTCGGGTGCCAGATAGAAAGGCGCGGTCACAGGCCGGGTGAGCACGGAGTGCGGCCGGAGACCGGGGAGACGGGAGTGACTGACTGCTTTTCTCTGGGGGCTCGCTGAGGAGTGGGACCCCGAGTTCTCGGCTCCTCCGGGGTGGAGACTGGGAGGCCGCCATTTTCACTCTCCGCCTCCAAAGCTGTACGGAGAGCTTGCAGGGAACAAAAGCTCCGGAGAGCAAACCCGAGCAGATTACTTAGCCCGGACCGGCAAGGGCGGGGCAATTTTGCCTCCGGCAAAGACATTTGGGAACCACGGCAACAGGCCCCTCCCCCAGAAGATCAGCGAGAACAGCCAGCCAAGACCAAGTTTACCGATCAATGAGAACGGCAGAACTCCAGCGCTAGGGGAACACTGCACATAGAATTCATGGCTTTTTTACCATGATTCTTTAGTCTTTCAAAGTTAATTATTTTTTTTAACTGTCTTTTTTTCTTTTTTCCTTTTTTCTTTTTTTTTGAATTTTTCTTTTTCCCTTTTTCAACCAACATCTTATCAATCCCTTTTTTTAAAAAAAAAAACATTTTTATTTTTCATTTTTAAAGTCATATTCTATCCCTTCATAGTAGTTACCCGTATTTTTGGCATATATATATATAAGTTGTTCTCTCTTTAAAATCTTGAGATAGTTTCTTCTAACAGATCAAAATATACTCTAAATCTCTAGTGTATGGTTTTTTTCTACTCCCCTGCCTGATCACATTCTCTCCCTTTTTTCTTTCTTTTTTTTTTTAATCCTCTTCTTTCTTTTTTCAAACAACTTATCAAATCCTTTTTTAAAATTTTTTATAATTTCCATCTTTACAGTCATATTCCATCCCTTCATCATATCAACCCTTATTTTTGTACATATATAAGTTTTTCTTTCTTTAAAATTTTGGGAGGGACTTTCTTTTAACAGACCAAAATACACCCAAAATCTAGTGTGTGGCACTGATCTATAATCCAGCCTGATCATATTTGATCACATTCTGTTTTTGTTTTGTTTTGTTTTGTTCTGCTTTTGTTTGTTTTTATCTTTATCTTTTTCTTTTTTCTTTTTTTCTTTCCTTTTCCTTTTTCTCTCTTTCCCTTTCTTTTCCCACTGCTTCAGGTCTTTTCTGATTTGTTTAGAGTATATTTTCTGGGGACGTTGTTACCCTGCTAGCATTTTGTTCTCTCATTAATCTATTCTCCTCTGCACAAAATGACAAGACGGAAAAAATCACCTCAACAAAAAGAACAAGAGGTAGTACCGACTGCCAGGGACCTACTCAATACGGACATTAGTACGATGTCAGATCTAGAGTTCAGAATCATCACTTTAAAGATACTAGCTGGGCTTGAAAAAAACATGGAAGTTATTAGAGAAACCCTTTCTGGAGAAGTAAAAGAACTAAAATCGAACCAAGTAGAAATCAAAAAGGCTATTAATGAGGTGCAATCAAATATGGGGGCGCTAACTGCTAGGATAAATGAGGCAGAAGAAAGAATCAGTGAGATAGAAGACCAAATGATGGAAAATAAAGAAGCTGAGAAAAAGAGAGAGAAACAACTACTGGATCACGAGGGCAGAATTCGAGAGATAAACGATACCATAAGACGAAACAACATTAGAATAATTGGGATCCCAGAAGAAGAAGAAAGAGAGAGAGGTGCAGAAGGTATAATGGAGCAAATTATAGCAGAGAACTTCCCTAATTTGGGGAAGGAAACAGGCATCAAAATCCAGGAAGCACAGAGAACCCCTCTCAAAATCAATAAAAATAGGTCAACACCCCGACATCTAATAGTAAAACTTACGAGTCTCAGAGACAAAGAGAAAATCCTGAAAGCAGCTCGGGAGAAGAGATATGTAACCTACAATGGTAGAAACATTAGATTGGCAACAGACTTATCCACAGAGACCTGGCAGGCCAGAAAGGACTGGCAGGACATATTCAGAGCACTAAATGAGAAAAATATGCAGCCAAGAATACTATATCCAGCTAGGCTGTCATTGAAAATTGAAGGAGAGATAAAAAGCTTCCAGGACAAACAAAAACTAAAGGAATTTGCAAACACGAAACCAGCCCTACAACAAATATTGAAAGGGGTCCTCTAAGCAAAGAGAGAGCCTAAAAGCAACATAGACCAGAAAGGAACACAAACAATATACAGTAACAGTCACTTTACAGGCAATACAATGGCACTGAACTCCTATCTTTCAATAGTTACCCTGAATGTAAATGGGCTAAATGCCCCAATCAAAAGACACAGGCTATCAGATTGGATTAAAAAACAAGACCCATCGATATGCTGTCTGCAAGAGACTCATTTTAGACCCAAAGACACCCCCAGATTGAAAGTGAGGGGGTGGAAAACCATTTACCATGCTAATGGACACCAAAAGAAAGCTGGGGTGGCAATCCTTATATCAGACAAATTAGATTTTAAACCAAAGACTGTAATAAGAGATGAGGAAGGACACTATATCATACTTAAAGGGTCTATCCAACAAGAAGATCTAACAATTGTAAATATCTATGCCCCTAACATGGGAGCAGCCAATTATATAAGGCAATTAATAACAAAAGCAAAGAAACACATCGACAACAATACAATAATAGTGGGGGACTTTAACACCCCCCTCACTGAAATGGACAGATCGTCTAAGCAAAAGATCAACAAGGAAATAAAGACTTTAAATGACACACTGGACCAAATGGACTTCACAGACATATTCAGAACATTCCATCCCAAAGCAACGGAATACACATTCTTCTCTAGTGCCCATGGAACATTCTCCAGAATAGATCACATCCTAGGTCAGAAATCAGGTCTCAACCGGTACCAGAAGATTGGGATCATCCCCTGCCTATTTTCAGACCACAATGCTTTGAAACTAGAACTCAATCACAAGAGGAAAGTCAGAAAGAACTCAAATACATGGAGGCTAAAGAGCATCCTACTGAAGAATGAATGGGTCAACCAGGAAATTAAAGAAGAATTAAAAAAATTCATGGAAACCAATGAAAATGAAAACACAACTATTCAAAATCTTTGGGATACAGCAAAGGCAGTCCTAAGAGGAAAGTATATAGCAATACAAGCCTTTCTCAAGAAACAAGAAAGGTCTCAAGTACACAACCTAACCCTACACCTAAAGGAGCTGGAGAAAGAACAGCAAATAAAGCCTAAACCCAGCAGGAGAAGAGAAATAATAAAGATCAGAGCAGAAATCAATGAAATAGAAACCAAAAGAACAGTAGAACAGATCAACGAAACTAGGAGCTGGTTCTTTGAAAGAATTAACAAGATTGATAAGCCCCTGGCCAGACTTATCAAAAAGAAAAGAGAAATGACCCAAATCAACAAAATCATGAATGAAAGAGGAGACATCACAACCAACACCAAAGAAATACAAACAATTATAAGAACATATTATGAGCAACTCTATGCCAACAAATTAGATAACCTGGAAGTAATGGATGCATTCCTAGAGATGTATCAACTACCAAAACTGAACCAGGAAGAAATAGAACACCTGAACAGACCTATAACCACTAAGGAAATTGAAGCAGTCATCAAAAATCTCCCAAAACACAAAAGCCCAGGGCCAGATGGCTTCCCAGGGGAATTCTACCAAACATTTCAAGAAGAATTAATACCTATCCTTCTGAAACTGTTCCAAAAAATAGAAATGGAAGGAAAACTTCCAAACTCATTTTATGAGGCCAGCATTACCTTGATCCCAAAACCAGACAAAGACCCCATCAAAAAGGAGAATTACAGACCAATATCCCTGATGAACATGGATGCAAAAATTCTCACCAAAATACTAGCCAATAGGATCCAACAGTACATTAAAAGGATTATTCACCACGACCAAGTCGGATTTATCCCTGGGCTGCAAGGTTGGTTCAACATCCGCAAATCAATCAACGTGATACAATAGATTAACAAAAGAAAAAACAAGAATCACATGATCCTCTCAATAGATGCAGAAAAAGCATTTGACAAAGTACAGCATCCTTTCTTGATCAAAACTCTTCAGAGTATAGGGATAGAGGGCACATACCTCAATATCATAAAAGCCATCTATGAAAAACCTACAGCGAATATCATTCTCAATGGGGAAAAACTGAGAGCTTTCCCCCTAAGGTCAGGAACGCGGCAGGGATGTCCACTATCACCACTGCTATTCAACATAGTATTGGAAGTCCTAGCCACAGCAATCAGACAACAAAAAGAAATCAAAGGCATCCAAATTGGCAAAGAAGAAGTCAAACTCTCACTCTTTGCAGATGATATGATACTTTATGTGGAAAATCCCAAAGACTCCACCCCAAAACTGCTAGAACTCATACAGGAATTCAGTCAAGTGGCAGGATATAAAATCAATGCACAGAAGTCAGTGGCATTCCTATACACCAACAACAAGTCAGAAGAAAGAGAAATTAAGGAGTCGATCCCATTTACAATTGCACCCAAAACCATAAGATACCTAGGAATAAATCTAACCAAAGAGGCAAAGGATCTGTACTCAGAAAACTATAAAATACTCATGAAAGAAATTGAGGAAGACACAAAGAAATGGAAAAACGTTCCATGCTCATGGATTGGAAGAACAAATATTGTGAAGATGTCAATCCTACCTAGAGCAATCTACACATTCAATGCAATCCCCATCAAAATACCATCCACTTTCTTCAAAGAAATGGAACAAATAATCCTAAAATTTGTATGGAACCAGAAAAGACCCCGCATAGCCAGAGGAATGTTGAAAAAGAAAAGCAAAGCTGGCGGCATCACAATTCCAGACTTCCAGCTCTACTACAAAGCTGTCATCATCAAGACAGTATGGTACTGGCACAAAAACAGACACATAGATCAATGGAACAGAATAGAGAGCCCAGAAATGGACCCTCAACTCTATGGTCAACTAATCTTTGACAAAGCAGGAAAGAATGTCCAATGGAAAAAAGACAGTCTCTTCAACAAATGGTGTTGGGAAAATTGGACAGCCACATGCAGAAGAATGAAACTGGACCATTTCCTTACACCACACACAAAAATAGACTCAAAATGGTTGAAAGACCTCAATGTGAGACAGGAGTCCATCAAAATCCTAAAGGAGAACACAGGCAGCAACCTCTTCGACCTCAGCCGCAGCAACTTCTTCCTAGAAACATCGCCAAAGGCAAGGGAAGCAAGGGCAAAAATGAACTATTGGGACTTCATCAAGATAAAAAGCTTTTGCAAAGCAAAGGAAACAGTCAACAAAACCAAAAGACAACTGACAGAATGGGAGAAGATATTTGCAAATGACATATCAGATAAAGGGCTAGTATCCAAAATCTATAAAGAACTCATCAAACTCAACACCCAAAGAACAAAGAATCCAATCAAGAAATGGGCAGAAGACATGAACAGACATTTTTCCAAAGAAGACATCCAAATGGCCAACAGACACATGAAAAAGTGTTCAATATCGCTCGGCATCAGGGAAATCCAAATCAAAACCTCAATGAGATACCACCTCACACCAGTCAGAATGGCTAAAATTAACAAGTCAGGAAATGACAGATGTTGGCGTGGATGCGGAGAAAGGGGAACCCTCCTACACTGTTGGTGGGAATGCAAGCTGGTGCAGCCACTCTGGAAAACAGTATGGAGGTTCCTCAAAAAGTTGAAAATAGAGCTACCATATGATCCAGCAATTGCACTACTGGGTATTTACCCCAAAGATACAAAAGTAGGTACCCGAAAGGCTACGTGCACCCCGATGTTTATAGCAGCAATGTCCACAATAGCCAAACTGTGGAAAGAGCCAAGATGTCCATCAACAGATGAATGGATAAAGAAGATGTGGTATATATATACAATGGAATATTATGCAGCCATCAAAAGGAATAAGATCTTGCCATTTGCAACAACGTGGATGGAACTGGAGGGTATTATGCTGAGCGAAATAAGTCAAACAGAGAAAAACATGTATCATATGACCTCACTGATA